>NW_024387108.1:63957-376116 GCF_900408965.1 Simochromis diagramma | reverse complement strand
GGACTTTGGTGCATAAAAATTGGAATTCTGGTGCCTCCAAGTGGCTAATGGCAGCAGGTACACCACCTGTCAAAACTAAGTGCACTAAAACTTAGAATTTATTTATGAACATGCGTCCTTGGTGTTTCTAACCACACTTCGGAGCAGTTTTTTTTTTAAAAAATCTGCACTTCAGAAACACCGTTTTGAAACATCAGTATCGAGTGTCCCATCCCTACCATTCCTTATTGGATCTTGTGTTGCATAAGGTCAGACAGAAAAACAATTTTGTACTTTGGTCAGCAATCCAAAGAGTAACTTCTTATATTCACAGCATTACACTTATCAATAGAATAACATTCATTCTATGAGTTTGGGTAAAAAACATTAGCATTACATGTACGTTTATGAGATTTATAATAGCTCAGGGTTGTTTTAATTAAACATGAGTAACTTAATACTTGAAATGCACAAACAATGGAAAATAACACCCCTTTTTAAAAGAGAAAACATACCTTTGAGCCGTGCAGAATCTACTTTTATAATAATAACAAAAACAAACAAATTAGACTTTTAGGTATAGATGTTTATTTAATTTGACTTTTATTTTTTGGAAGAAAAGAACAGTTACATTTTTTAAAGCAACAGTGTTATGAACATTGTTATGAAAAAATTGATTGAAATACATATATTTGGAATACATAATATTGTTGGGTTCAGGCATATAACCTGCAATGATTTAGAACTGCTACATTTAGAATAGATACAAGAAGTACTTTTATCTAATAATTAGTATCACATCCAAAACTTGCATTATGGTTATGATTAAACTTTAATATACCCCTATTAGCATCCAAGGACACACTAAAAAAATAATTTTTTTAAAATATTTATTCTGATAAATAAAAAGCAAATTAATGCTACACAATTATCTATACAAAGTGTGTGTCAGAGATTTTTATTGTATATTTCATATGTTCACATATGGGTACACAGGCTGTCTTGTTTCCATTTTGCTGCTTGTGTTTAGACAGTTTATCACATTGATTTAATCTCTTGCAAGAATGGAATGAAAATGTAAAATGCGCTGGTGCAATGGAGCAAGGAACCTGTACTGAAAGACACGCAATCCCATTTTCCGTGCAGCCTCCACCTCTTGAAACATCTCATCTGTGTAGAACATGCGCCTGTTCTCAGCCACCATGCGATCAATCTTGCTGATTAGCTCATCCACTTGCTTTCTGTCCCTGTTTGTGTTTTCAAAGACGTGGAACCTATTTCCACATCTTAGGATAATGTCTTTAAGCTCTTTACTGCCTTTACGTACATACTCTTCTATTGTCATGTCTCCAAGATCGCCACCACGGGTGAACAACACAATCATGTAATGATTAGCCTGTGGACCAAACAGCTCCTGCAGGGCTTCCACAGAGTTTTTTTCTTCTTTGGTGAATCGGCCGACTTGTATGACCAGAAAAAACACGTGAGGACCTGGACAGGAGATTTCAACACATCTCACAATTTCTTTTTTGATCATTTCTGGAGGTTTTCCCGTGTCCAGAATGCCTGGTGTGTCTACCACACTAACTTCTCTGTTACCAAACTTCTTCACATGTTGTTCACAAGATGTAGTCACTGACTCTGAACTGGGAGAAGAAAAGAAATATTTTTCTCCCAGGATGGTGTTTCCAACAGCACTTTTTCCCACACCAGTTTTTCCAATCAGCACAATCCTCAAGTCAGCCTCTGCAACACAGATTGCACCAAAACTATTTATCATGTCAGAAATCAATAGCTCAACATCTCAGAATCTCAGTTTGGGATATTAACTATACACAGGTAGAGCTTACCTTGTGGAAATAAAGCCATATTTTATTTGAAGTATTGTCTCTGTGGAGGTGAGAGCGATGAATGTAAAAGCTTCTGTTGAACTCAATATTTATAGCTCCATAGCTGACACACCTCCAGTAGTTGCATAACAGTTTTATGAGATATCGACAGAGCAGCACAGCCTAAGTAAGGAAATGGTAAGGAAAAGAAAGATTTGTAGTTACTTAAAATATATATTTTTTAAACTGTTTTTCACAGACAACTATGCTTCAGTTGCCCTTGTCAAGTTGCATTTTCCGAAGAAGAAATTTAAAAGTTACTTCATTCATACCTGCAAGTGTATAAAGTATAATAATAATTAATAATACGTTTGTGTAACTCCTTGCATTAATATCAAAACAAAGACTACATTAAAACAACTGAATACATTGTAGTAGTAGTAGTAGTAGTAGTAGAAGTAAAGTTGTAGTTCTGAAACATAAATAAGTATAAATAGCATCAAGGGCCACCTGTGTTGGAAGTGCCCAGGAAAAGCCCAGAATACCTCACCCAGGAGGCACCAAGAAGGTACTCTATTCAGATGTCAATGCAGCAGGACGTATACATTTATTTATATATCTTAAATGCTGTAAGCTCAGACACACAACATGTGTCTGACAATTTCATACGTATGAAAATATTAATCATATTTTCCACTTAAATGATCAAAATTGGTCTCGGTGGGTCAACCAAGAATTGAATCTGCCCACAGGAATGATAGGCTCTGTAATGAATCAGGAAACCATGTCTGGTGGGACGGATACAACGCAGATCATGGATTCAGACAAGATCAGGGCAAGATCCACTTCATCTTTTGTCATTTCCCAGCTCATCCTATCCAGATCATTCATAACAATTTAATTCTTACTGGTACAATTTAGTTGTATTTCTTATAACATGTCTGCCTTTACTGATAAAACCTTACATTTATAAAAGACTTGGAAACTCTCCTACATTTTTTAAGTTTCAGGTGAAACTATTGCTGAACTTTGACTATTAACAGTAAGTAAAACCTGTAGGAAACCAATTGCTTATCAGTGAAATCTGATCTTAGATCTTAGAAATTAGGGAATCTTTACACAGAGTTTCTGTCAATCTAATTAATGGCAAAACAATCCAATTCTCTATTAAGGAAGGTTAAGTTGCTACATTCTAATAATTAGATTTTTTTAAGATTCTTTTTTTGGGCATTTTCTTCACCATTATTGGACAGTACAACAATGAAGGGTAGACAAAAGCAGTGAACTGGAGGTACATTATATTGCCGAATGTGTTTACTCAACCATCCAAATTGTTGGATTCAGGTGTTCCAATCTCTTCTTTATCCTCTTTAGATGTATTAAATCAATAACATAGGCATGCAGACTGCTTCTACAAACAATTGTGAAAGAATAGGTCGCTCTCAGCGTGGTTCCAGGATAGGATGCCATCACCAACAAGTCCAGTCGTAAAATTTCCACGTTCCTTAATATTCCACTGTCAGCAGTTGGTAGTGGTATTATAACAAAGTGGAAACAATAGGGAATGACAGGAACTAAGCCATGAATTGGTTGGCCACATAAACCCATTTATGTGTCTAATTATTTTTCTTCCCACTTCGAGGTCTGTCTCTTCTAAGTCCCTGTTAGTGCATGAATTAATAATTGATCAACAAATTGATTTACTCTGCCTTAGAGAAACCTGGTTACAGCAGGATGATTATGTTAGTTTAAATGAATCAACACCCCAAAGTCATACTAATTGTCAGAATACTTGAAGCACGGGATGAGAAGGAGCAATTTTCCACTCCAGCTTATTAATCAACCAAAGACCCAGATTAAGTTTTCATTTTTTTGAAAACCTGATGCTTAACCTTGTCCACCCTAGCTGGGAAACTCAAAAACTAATTTGTTTATTTGTTGTTACTTGTCAGACAGATAAAATAATTATTATAATTTTAACATTCATGTAGATACTAAAAATGTCAGCCTCCAGAGGGAATTTGATCATTTTTTGGACACAATTGGCTTCTTTTAAAATGTTAAAGAACCCACCCACCACTTTAATCACACTCTAGATCTTGTTCTGACAGTATTCTCTGAAACCCCTCTTTTGTCTGATCATTTTCTAATAACATTTAAATTTACAATAATTGATTACAAAGCAGTGGAGAGTAGACTTCATTACAGTAGATGTCTTTCTGAAAGTGCTGTAACTGAGTTGAAGAATATAATTCACCCACTGTTATCATCTTCAATGCCCTGTACCAACACAGAGAAGAGCAGCTACCTGAATGCTAATAAGTCCACTGTAAAGGTGCAATAAAGCTTGGAGCCCACTTGTGATAACATTCTACATGCATGCATAAAACTGGTGACAGGAGTGATCTTGCTATACTAAAATAAGAAAGCGATATTACTATTACTAATGTAATATGATTAAAATATATAATAAATGCATCAGAAAGAAATCTGCCACAACACCCTTTGTGATAACAGAAACATTCAAAAACATGGAGATTTCTTTTCTAAACACCATTGCGTACTCAAAGCATTCACAATGTGCGTCCTTCCCTACCATCAGATGAAAAAAAAGAAACAATTCACACTTTATGGTCATCTTCACTCACACCATCCTCTCCTCTTCATCTGAGTTCTCCAGGTGACATTCATGATTAAATCATAATATGACACCTGGAGAACTCAGGAGTGGCCCATCACCTCACAACATAGATATTGGACTACCTCACTGATCAACCACAGTATATGAGATCTCAGGGCTGTGTGTCGGGACTAATTTAAGGTTATCTTATCTTATCTTATCTTATCTTATCTTTATTTCACTTTCTATTTGAGGGACAAGAGGGACAATGGACCCTCTACTGATCCTCTACCTAGTCACACGAGCCAAGGTGTGAAGATGGGTGTAGGTCACAATCAGCCAAGATTTCGGGTGAGCTCATTGTGAAACCTAACCCCCTATCATGTGATTTCCTGAGATCAACAGGCCCATAATGCGAGTGGGCGTTAAGGCATCTGGGAAGGGATCTCAGAACTGGATTATAGATGTAAGACAGTTGGTGTCGTAAGCCACCACCTCTGTTCAAAGATGGCCGTTCACAGTGGATTTAGATGGATTCTTTCACTCCACTTTCAAACCATCTGTCTTCTCTGTCAAAAATGTGAACATTGGCATGACCTTGAAGAATGACCTTTGTCCTTTAGATGCAGATGGACAGTTGAGTCTTGTCCCGTGGAGGTGGCTTCTCTGTTTTGTGGAGGAGGGTAGAAGTGTTTTCAGTTCTATAGTTCTATAGTGTCCTTTGATGTAGTCTCTCTCTTCACTTGCATACCTACAACATAGGCAGTGGAGACTGTCAGACAACGCCTACAAGAAGACAGCTCCTTGGTAGACAGAACCCCTGATCAGATTTGCAAACTGTTAGACCTCTGCCATACCACCACATATTTCAAATACAATGAGGGTTTTTACAGACAAAAACATGGATGTGAGATGGGCTCCCCGGTGTCACCTTTAGATGTCCATCTGCATCTAAAGATCAAAGGTCATTCTTTCGAGGATGCCAATGTTCACATTTTGGACAGAGAAGACAGATGGTTTGAAAGAGGAGTGAAAGAAGCATCTATGTCCACTGTGAACGGCCATCTTTGAACAGAGGCGGTGGCTTATAGGGATGGGTATCGTTTAGGTTTTATCCGATACCGGGTGCAAAACCGCCGGTTCTTAAACGGTGCTTGAACTGGTGCTTAAAGAATGGAAAACACAAACTTTGTCCAAAAACCTCTCATGTTCAGCTGCTTTTTTGTAAAAAGATAACAATGTTAGCCTTTTCAGCAGCTATAGGGCATATGTGGTATCACTCTTGGCTGGAAGCAGTGCTTAAACAATGGAAAAAACACAAACTTTGTCCAAAAGCCTCTCATGTTTAGCTGTTTTCCACTTTTTCTTTGGTCATTTTAGCCTTTTTGGCCAGGGTGAAGGGAGTATCTGCCATCAAACAAGAAGACAGCTGCATGTAACTACGACGGTGTTTGCTAGTTTACCTTACTTGCATTAATTTAACGTGGTTAGTGTACTCAACGTAAATTGAGAACCTCTTCGGGTTCTTGGGAAATGTTGCTAACTCTGGGTCCGATAACAGGCACCACACCGACAGTAGATGTGCTGCTCAGTGTGAGGTCTTGCAGCAAGCTATCAAATACGGTGCATTTCTCGGCTTTAAAAAAAAAACGCTATGCATCGCCAGGTGTTTCATCAGATTCGAGGTGTTACCTCCTTTGCACAGTATCACCTTAAAGCACTTGTTGCAGGCTGCTGAGTTTGCATCTTTTGCTGTGAAGTACAGCCAGACTTTTGACCGCTTCACCTTGGGCATTTTTAATCTGTAGCTCTGCTCTAAAAGAACGTACGTACCTGGGCCCACCTACTATCTTTGGAAAGGTAAAATGATTGGCTAGAATCCAAATGGTTATAATGTAGGTACAATTGATATATTTGTTGCACTGTCTGCTGTCCTCTTGACCAGATTACTCTTAAAAATAAATGTCTAATGTCAACCAGATTGTTTGTGAACTGGATAAATAAAGGATATATAAAAGTCACTGCCAAAAACTGATTGCAGCTTCTACCTTGTTACAGGAATGTTGCTGGTGCCAGGTGACTTGATATCATTAATGAGGGATACATTTGACATATGTTTCACGTATTATAGAATAACAAGTTATTTATAGCAGGCTAAATATGAGCAATCAGTTTAGGGCAAAAACCGGAAATCAGTTTTTGGCAGACGATCATTTTTTGGCACAACATCGGTCATTCTTACACATGTACTGTATCATATAAAATATATAAACTAAATATCTTTGAAATGTATAGAATCTAATCTTTTGTTTGTTTGTTTTTTTACATAGCACTTTATCAAACTGTTGTCTGCTACAGAGTTACAAGTATTATACTAATAATATAGCATCCACCATCTCCTGCTTGCATATTTCTGAAAAGATCTTAGTGGTGTGGCAGCCACGAGTGAGCCAGCCCTGCAAACCCTGTGGATGGACGATGCAGTGGACAGTGGGAGGAAGCACCCTAAAGCTCTCTTTGCAGACCACCCTGTGTGATTCTCCACTCGCCAACCAGAAAAGACAAACCGCAGGTCTCCGTTGCAGCACCCCATCCATGTCTGATCTTGCTCAGGCAGATTCAGCAACACTCCCAGAGACTTCCTGTAATCTATTACAGTTGTTCAAGAAACGGTCCAGGAACAGGTCACTCAGGTTAATCCTGTGTGAGCAACTGTAAATGTTGTTTTTTCATCTTTACATACTGTGTATTTGAAATATTATTGTTTAATTGTTATTGTTATTTACTTTATTGCTATCAAATAAATATCCAAGTAATATTGTTCAAAGTTAGAGTTATGTTCATACATGTTACAAATGCCTGTAAATCAAATTGAGTTCAGTGACAATTACTGTTTGTTTGAATCAATTTATTAACAACATAAAACCTTTAACCTAATGCAACACATATAACAATGTAACAAATATATTCAAATAAATAAATTTCTCAAAAGATAACTCATTTTGGAACTACTCTTTCTAGAAGTGAAAACAGTCTGTCCATACTCTCCCTGCTCTCCTCTCCTCAGCCTCTCTTTGCTGTCCTCTCTGATGAAGTCTAGCAGCTCATCATCCCTGTCTCTTTTCCTCTTTCTCCGTGTCGTGGGTGGCTGAGCCGCTTCGTCATCGCTGTCGTTTAGGTCACCCACTGCTGTGCTTGGCCCTGGAGTGTCCTCAGGGAGAGAGGACATTAGGACAGGAGGCTTAATGGAAGGCATCTGTCCTATCACCTCATCCATGAGGGCAAACCAGGGCCAAGTAGCAGCAGTGGGCTTTCCACTGACCCCCTCTCCTGAGCCTGGATATTTGCAATCCTAAAGGCAGAGGAAATCAAAAATGACAGCAAGAAAATAACAACACCACAACAACTCTTAGTAATTGCACATTTATTAACCCTTTAAGACCTACCATAGAACCAAGTCCGCCAGAGCTTATATTATATTTTTACATGTTGTAGTGCCATTTTTGGGAGCATTTCAAGTTGCTATACATCAATACAACCACGACAGCCTAAATTTTAATAATATGCATGCATTAAGTGCATAGTAATTACATAAATTGCAAAAAAGTGCAATAAACTACAAAAAAATTGAAAATCGTTTTTGTTTTTTAACATATATTTCTAGTTAGAGAAATTTAAGAGGCTTATCCCTCAAAACTATAAATACAAAAAAGTTGCACAAAATAGTTTCCCACCACAGGAAATTTATTTTGAGTGTCTTCATAGTTTTATTTTTGAAATACACCAATTTCTATACACTGCAGGAAAAACGAAAATAAATATTATAGTGCAAATTTGCAAAAAAGCAGCATATGCATCAAAATAAACTATTTCTAGCAGTGCAATATGAGTCCTAAGCATCCCAGAAACGACACAGAAAGTCATAAAGTCAAACATAACTTTTAAAAACACCAGCATAAGCTCATGAGGCCTTAATGGTAAAAAACTACATTTCCGCGAAAATGACGTCACTTCCGGTTTTGGGCAGGTCATGGTGGACATGCGATAGTTCATGCTGATGGACGTAGGAAGTGTTATGAACAGCTGATCAGATCGGCAAAGCGTGTTTCTGGAATATTATGTTTTTGTTGCTGCAAGTGCTTTTTATGCAGTTTTTGCAAAGCTATATGTGGAAGGAAACCGGGACCTAGGACAAGCTGATGGCACAAGATGTAAGTACAACTCCTCCGGTTTCATTTGCAAAAAAAATTATTGCGCTAGCTCACGTGGTTGCAGTGCTACCGGGATTTAAAAATAGTTACGCAAAACAGAGCGTGCCCGCTCCGACCGGTTTTAAAGGGTTAACTTGTGTTCTTAAGAATTATCTTCTTGATAACACACATACGTACTTTGTATTTTTTAAAGTTATCTCATGTCTTCTGGCCTGCAAGGGGGTGACTTTCCCCTCCAGGCCCATCTTCTCCAGAATTGTCCTGATCACACACAACAAATAAGAGAAGAAAGGACACCATGGCAACTATATTAATCCCTAAACCCAAAAGTTGTCACAGCAGAACACCAGAGGAATACCGTCTGGACATCACAGGTTCTGTACAGTTAGTCGTTTGGTACCGGGCCACGAGAGTTAAGGCTCCGGTGTGAAATTTATATTTTTCAGGGGTTTTATAGTCAACTCGGTTTCCCTGGGTCTTTCCCGTGTTGTAGTTGTGTGTCTTATTTTGAAAGAAATATTTACACGTTACCATAGCGACCAGAGAGCATTAAGCGGCAGAGAGGAGGATGTTACTCTCAATATTGGCGCATTTTCAGGAGGACGCTGCTAATAAAGTTACACAATTACACAGTACATTCACATTTATTATTATATTTACAAAATACCACAGTTTTTGTCTTGGTCGGATCATTTTATGTTGTTGTATTTATCCACGATACCTTAAAGGCCGCTCCATGTCTGACATAAACCGGTCTGTGGCCCAAAAAAGGTTGGGGACCGCTGCTGTACAGCACGGGGGTTAATAGGACCGTACTCATATGAATATGATGTGTAAATTGATTTATTCTTGTACATCCACGCCGTAGCGGCCCAATTCTTCACCCCAGTGAAGAGGTGATCCTTTTCTCCTCGTTTTAATAAATTAAGCAGTTTGGTCTTTGTTCCCCACAACATATCACCAATTCGAAAAAATCAAAATTAGCTGTATGTAAGCAGCAATACATGAAAAACCGCGGGACGCGCCATACAAGCTGGTTTACGGTTATTTTAAAGAAAAGAAACATGTCTATGCAGATGCCCAAAGCTTAACAAAACAACTGCTATAACAATTTAACTTTTGTACAACAAGATTTTCATATACTTACATTTGAAAGTGTTTTCCTCTCCCGGTTCGACCACCATCGTTATCAGAAACAAATCTCCTCTATGACCCGCAATGAATCCTGGGATATAGTAGGACATGAAGGATACATCGGACCATCCTTAGAATTCAGGGAAAAGTAGGACGCATTTGTTGCCACATTTTGAGTACTCTTTGTATTCGGACAGCCTTCATTGCGTCGCTGTGACGTCATTGCATCCAAATATGGCATTAGCGCATCCTTCCCGTGAATTCGGACATGACTAACTGGCAAATTCGCGGAAAAGTAGGAAACAGTTGTCGCCACATTTTGAGTGCTCTTTGAATTCGGACAGCCCTCATCGCGTCGCTGTGACGTCATTGCCTCCAAATATGGCATTTTAAGCATCCTTCCCCTGAATTCGGACACAGCTTCTGTCTTTGAAGGACCTGGCCCAAGTAGACCACGAAGGCCGGATTAGTTATTAGAATTCATTGCTTTGGCCATATGTTCAGTTATATTTGTTCCATGCTGTCATGGTCCTGGGTCGGTGACCCAGTGTTTTTGGTTATGTACTTTTACTTTTGATAGTTTTGTATTATGACTGTTGTTTTGGGTTTCCTAGGGGTTAGTTGTGTTCCCTCTGTTTGGTGTCTTCCCTGCTTTTGTATCCCCTTAGTGTAGTAGGTCTCTGTGTTTAGTCCGCATCTCTGAGTCTGTGTTATTACGTGTATATGTTTCCTGTTTTACTCTGAAGGTCTGTGTCTGTTGTCATTGTGTTCAGCTTGTATCCTCAGGTCGTCTTGTGTATTAGAATCAGCTGTATGTCATTACCTGGTCTCCTTGTTTGTGTGTGTATATATAGTGGGTGTCGGTCGGTGCTTGTTGTCGGCTTGTCTGCGTTCCATGGTGTTCTGTTCCTCTGTCTGCATCTCTCTGCCCCGCATCCCGTTTTCTTATGATCTCAGGCTTGTCATTTAGTTTTCCCAGTTTAGGTTTTTCCAGTCATTTGTCATTCTTCACTGCCTGTTCCGTCTCTTCAGTACTTGTAAATAAACGTCACTTGCATAATTAGTCAACTGCCTGCATTTTGGGTCCTTTTCCCTCCAACACCACACGGCTTGCCTCGACAGCCGTGACAGTACAAGCCGACCACTCATGGACCCAGCGGCATTTGCACCCTCCCAGGAGCTCCGGGAGGATATTATTTATTCTGTGGACAGATTAATTAATTTATGGCTGGAGCATGAGGAGAAGGGATTCTGCCAAGCCATAACTCATCGATTACAGCGACTGGTTTCCGGTCTCCCCTTGCTGTTCAGTTCACTTCACCCGTTTGCTCAGAATTTCTTTCTGAACGAGCTGCCCCTTCACCCCCCTACCGCTCGTCTGCTCAGCCCAACGGAGGATGTGCGGTCCGAATTGCCGGATAAGGAGTTACCCGGCCCGTTGGAGCGATCTCCGAGGAGGAAGCAACGTTCGCGTCATAGGCGCCTCACCCCACAGCTGGATGGTGGGACTTCAGAACTGCTGGCTGTGGTGAGTGAAAAAGAGACTCTTTCTGCTTCGCCAGACTTTGTTACTGTTTAGTCTGGGGCTGTGTTTTTTGAGTCAGCTGCCCAGCCGCAAGCCCAGGTAGCTGCCCGGCCTGAAGCCCAGTCACCACCTCCACCACATTCAGCCTCACTACCCATAGCTCAGTCACTACCACAGCCAGACTTACTACACATTTTGTTACAGTCCACAGCCCAGTCAGTAGCTCAGTTGGCAGAAGAATCATTAGCTTTATCATCAGTTCAGTCTCCAACTTCACCACCATTATCATCTCCACCTTTACTTCAGTCGCCCTCAGCTCAGCCACCTATTCAGCTGTCATCTTCACCTACTCCTCCTTTACAACAAGGTAGGTCAATTCAACCCAAAAGAAACTGTTTTTCGTTGGTTCATTCCAAGCAGAGAGACAAACCTAATAATAATGTAAACATTCCTCAAGAGCTGGCCAGTTCTGAGACTGTGACCCACTCCAGGGCCTCCCCAGAGGCTGGGTCTCAGCCCCCAGCAGACTCTGGAAACCTGGAGGTTAATAAGCCAGATAAGGACTGTACCCAACTTTCGCTGCCTAAGCGGGGTCAGTGCCCTGCGCAGCTGCAGTCTGCTCTGTCCCTGCCAGAGGCCCGCGCGCCTGCTGGTTCTGTTCTGTGTGTGCCAGAGGCCCCCGTGCCTGCTGGTTTGGTTTTGTGTTTGTCAGAGGCCTCCGTGCCTGCTTGTTCAGCCCTGTGTGTGCCAGGGGCCCCGGTGCCCACTGGTTCTGTGACTGTTTTCACTGGGGGGCCTGAGGAGCCCGCCCAGCCACCAGCAGCTTCAGCTTCGCCCTCGCCTGGTCCAGCCTCTGCCTCGGCTTCAGCTTCGCCTGGCCCTGCCTCGCCTGGCCCTGCGATTGCCACGCCACCATCTCGTCCACGCCTAGCACGGCTGTTTTTTTCACGGTCGTCTCTTCAACATCACCGGCCACTTTCCAGGCCACTGGCTGGGCGTCATCACCATCATGGCCGGCCCCCAGAACTGTTTGCCCACCGCCACTGTTGCCGTCCGCACGGTCGGCCCCCGGAACTGTTTTCATGTCGCCGCCACTGCCTTCCACATGGTCAGCCTCCGGAGATGAACTGTTCTGGACTCCTGATTTGCCAGCCTCCGTGCCGGCCTCCTGAGCTATGTTTTGGGACCCTGTTCAAGGACTCCAGTGTTTGTGATTGTGTCTTGGACATCCTGTTTGAATCGCTGGAGCTTCTTTTTGTTTGGTTTTGTCATGTCTCGTTCTCTTTCTTCTTGTGCTCTGTGTTTAAGTCTACAGGGAGTGCAGAATTATTAGGCAAGTTGTATTTTTGAGGAATAATTTTATTATTGAACAACAACCATGTTCTCAATGAACCCAAAAAACTCATTAATATCAAAGCTGAATGTTCTTGGAAGTAGTTTTTAGTTTGTTTTTAGTTTTAGCTATTTTAGGGGGATATCTGTGTGTGCAGGTGACTATTACTGTGCATAATTATTAGGCAACTTAACAAAAAACAAATATATACCCATTTCAATTATTTATTTTCACCAGTGACACCAATATAACATCTCCACATTCACAAATATACATTTCTGACATTTAAAAACAAAACAAAAACAAATCAGCGACCAATATAGCCACCTTTCTTTGCAAGGACACTCAAAAGCCTGCCATCCATGGATTCTGTCAGTGTTTTGATCTGTTCACCATCAACATTGCGTGCAGCAGCAACCACAGCCTCCCAGACACTGTTCAGAGAGGTGTACTGTTTTCCCTCCTTGTAAATCTCACATTTGATGATGGACCACAGGTTCTCAATGGGGTTCAGATCAGGTGAACAAGGTGGCCATGTCATTAGTTTTTCTTCTTTTATACCCTTTCTTGCCAGCCACGCTGTGGAGTGCTTGGACGCGTGTGATGGAGCATTGTCCTGCATGAAAATCATGTTTTTCTTGAAGGATGCAGACTTCTTCCTGTACCACTGCTTGAAGAAGGTGTCTTCCAGAAACTGGCAGTAGGACTGGGAGTTGAGCTTGACTCCATCCTCAACCCGAAAAGGCCCCACAAGCTCATCTTTGATGATACCAGCCCAAACCAGTACTCCACCTCCACCTTGCTGGCGTCTGAGTCGGACTGGAGCTCTCTGCCCTTTACCAATCCAGCCACGGGCCCATCCATCTGGCCCATCAAGACTCACTCTCATTTCATCAGTCCATAAAACCTTAGAAAAACCAGTCTTGAGATATTTCTTGGCCCAGTCTTGACGTTTCAGCTTGTGTGTCTTGTTCAGTGGTGGTCGTCTTTCAGCCTTTCTTACCTTGGCCATGTCTCTGAGTATTGCACACCTTGTGCTTTTGGGCACTCCAGTGATGTTGCAGCTCTGAAATATGGCCAAACTGGTGGCAAGTGGCATCTTGGCAGCTGCACGCTTGACTTTTCTCAGTTCATGGGCAGTTATTTTGCGCCTTGGTTTTTCCACACGCTTCTTGCGACCCTGTTGACTATTTTGAATGAAACGCTTGATTGTTCGATGATCACGCTTCAGAAGCTTTGCAATTTTGAGACTGCTGCATCCCTCTGCAAGATATCTCACTATTTTTGACTTTTCTGAGCCTGCAAGTCCTTCTTTTGACCCATTTTGCCAAAGGAAAGGAAGTTGCCTAATAATTATGCACACCTGATATAGGGTGTTGATGTCATTAGACCACACCCCTTCTCATTACAGAGATGCACATCACCTAATATGCTTAATTGGTAGTAGGCTTTCGAGCCTATACAGCTTGGAGTAAGACAACATGCATGAAGAGGATGACGTGGACAAAATACTCATTTGCCTAATAATTCTGCACTCCCTGTATCTCTCTGTCTCTCGTGTCAAGCTGTCATCTCATGTCGCCTCAAGTCCTGGGTTTTCTCAGGTTCATGTTCATGTTTATGTTTTACATTTATATTAAGAGTTTTCCTAATCTAGTTTTGCTTCACCAGTTCAGGTTATAGTTTAGTTTTTGCCAATGTTTTTGTTTGTTTGTTTGTTTTTTCTACTTTTTTCTAACAGCCAGAATAAAAGGATTGTGTTTTGTTAAACTTTAGTTCTGTCCCTCGTGTTTTATATATGTGTCTGTTCCTGAAATACACTGGCCATCCTGGCTGTAACAGCACTATCATTTCCTCCTCTCCAGAATCAGCATCAGACAAACTGAGCACAGCACAGATCCCCCATGCTGACCTACTGGAAATGAACGCACCCCCACACATTTCTCCATTAACCCAAAATCAAGTGGTGCATCAGCAGTGTTGGGAAGGTTACTCTGAAAATGTATTCCACTACAGATTGCAGAATACATGCCCCAACATGTATTTTGTAACGTATTACATCACATTACTCAGTGAAAGTAACATATTCGGAATACTTTGGATTTCTTAATATATTATCATCCTTTCTACAACTACATGAATGTACTGTTGTTGTGTGATTTAATAGCCTAACATATCAAACAGTAAAAGACCACCATGTAATCCATTTATTTCAACAAAGTAACTGTATTCTGAATACCACCTTTTTTAAACAGTAACTGTAAGGGAATACAGGTACTCATATTTTGTATTTTAAATACATAACGCCAGTACATGTATTCCGTTACTCCCCAACACTGTGCATCCGGCTCAAACTAACCTTGTTTTGCCCCATATATTTAATTTTTATGTATGTTGTTAAATATCAACAATTCACCGAGTTCTTTTGATTACTCATAGGCATCCAATGGAAGATAAAACACTGCTCAGTAGACCATTTTACATTTTATTCTCTTACACAATACTTCTAAAGGGGAGATGCGCCCTGCATGACACTGTGGCGCAGATCTCAACATGGTGATGCGCGCTTAACAGTTTTATTACCAGCTATCTCATTCTAGTCTAAACAACAGTGTTTCAGTAACTTTCCACTAGAAGATGGTTGCCTGTTATCTACTTTTTCCCAGGCAAGTGTGGGTGAGAGTCTACAGTATTCTACTTCCCAAGAGCACACAGTCTAATGCCTTTATTTTTCAGGGCTGTGTCCACTTAATACTGCACTATATGGTTATATGAGAGATGAGAGATGATGAGATAGCCTTTATTTGTCAGTTGCAGGTCTTTTGCCCACAACCGAGATGACAGACCTTGCCGACCGTACATACAATACAAACATCACATTGGGGAGACAGGTCAAGCTAGGTAGCGAGGAAAAAAAAACATTGAAATGTGCAACACAAAAGGATAATACAGGAATGCACAGGTATCAACACACCATAACACAATAAACACAGACAAGCAACATGGGAAAGAGTTCCAGTGTGTACATCTGATCTGGGACCGCTACAATCTTTCGACTGCGCCTCCAGCTGACCCGATGTCCACATCATGGGGGAGGTAAGCGTTGGAGGTGGCGTTGGATCCGGGGTAGGGAGGGTGATGCGTCACTGAGTGCTTATCAGTATCAGTATATGTATGTGTGTGCATGTCCATAGTTCAGCTGAGACAGTGTCCTTCGCCCTGCCAGGCTAAGTAAACAGTCTTCCAGCCAACCCAGGTGGCCTTTTAGGGAATGGAAAGGAACAGACTCAACACAGTCGTTATCAGGGAGTTGTTGTTCGGCTCCAGTCTTGAGCTGGCGTCGAAGGGGTAGCCGGGTTATGATGGTAATTGAGAATTTCAAGCTGTTTTTTAACACTCCGACACTGGTCTCTCAGTCTCCCGTTAATAGCTGCGAGCTTCTCCGTGATGTTATTAGCCGTCGATTCTGTGGTCTTGTCACTCTTTTTGCTCACATAGCAGATTCTGAGACCTCACGACCGCAGCCAACTGATCCGAGGTGTAATCCAGCTCCGCCCAGAGATGTTGTTCTGAGTTGATTCTTTCCTGATGTAATCCAACATACATACGCTCAAAGGTGTTATTCTGAGCATTCACTGCAGTCGTAAGCGCCTCCAAGCTCTTAACCATGCTGCCTTCAGTGAGCCCTTTCTGAGAAGTCGCACCTGTCGTTCCAATCCCAGCGGGCTGCCTTGTGGGGGTTTGAACAGCCGGTTCCGCTCTCTTAATTCTCCGATAAGCCAGGGCTAAGCCAGCTCCGATCAGCAAGAACCCTGTTATCATGGTTCCGAATAGGTAGATATCTTCAGCGTCCTCGATCGACAGTCCCGCCAGGCCCACGATCCTCTGCCACCCGTCCATCGTGTATCCGGCAGGGAAAGTCCCTCCAGGGCACTCGGGTTCTCCCGAGCCCAGACTTCTCGTTAAAGGGTGTCAATAGCATTCAGAGACCAGTTGATCAAATCCATAATTCTCTTTTAGGTTTTAGAAACAGACTGTGAGAGAGTGTTCCAGGGAAAGTAATACAAAAAAGACACGAGACTAGACAAGGACATAAGAACTAGCAGGAAAGATAAGGGAGAGGAGAAAAGTGCGTCCGCCTCCTCCGAGAGCCAAAGTATGGCGTTTTAGTTCATATAAAGCATAGAACTGAGGCACTTCAAATAATTTCATCTCAACAATCCCCCTTTTGATCTGTCCCTATGGCAAATCAACACTACTGAAAGTCATCAAGCATCATCATGTTGTCTGCCTTGGTATCAGATCCCCAAAAGCCCTGTTAACCAACCTTTACCAATAATTCTTGGATAGAAGGCACAACACAACAACCACAAATTACCCAAATAGCTATAAAAACGGATAAGAAAACCCTAATGGACATAATACAACCCTTTGTTAGGGTTCAAATATTAAGGAGGAATATAGGAGGAAATTCAAATAACAACACTGGTCCGGCCAGGTGAAGTCAAACGATGATTTTTAATGAACACACGCGTGGGAGATGAACACTGTGCAGAATCAGTGTTGATCTGTCAAACAATACTCAAACCAAAGGTTTTATAGGGTTGGGGTAATACAACGCCCCTTCATGCATTAAGCAGACACAATACATGCATACGTCAATCCAAAACCACAAACATTCAGTTAACATCTGTGGTCATGAAGTCATTTGAGCGCCTAGTTCTCTCCCATCTCAGGACCCTCACGGCCCCCCTCCTGGACCCCCTGCAGTTTGCATATAGAGCCAACAGGTCTGTAGACGACGCCATCAACATGGCCCTACACTTCATCCTGCAGCATCTGGACTCCCCAGGAACCTACGCCAGGATCCTGTTTGTGGACTTCAGCTCTGCCTTCAACACCATCCTTCCAGACCATCTCCGAGGCAAGCTTTCCCAGATGAATGTGCCTGATCCCATCTGCCGGTGGATCACTGACTTCCTGACGGACAGGAAGCAGCATGTGAGGCTGGGAAAGAATGTCTCGGACTCCCGGACCATCAGCACCGGCTCCCCTCAGGGCTGTGTTCTTTCTCCTTGTCAGCCGGTGATCGGCTGTGATCAGCTGATCACGGGGCCGGGGTTAAAAGAGAGACGCCACCCACCTGTTCGCCGCTCAGACATCATTCTCTTCGTGTCAGGAGCTCCGAAACTCTGCCGACGTCAGTCTCCGCCTGATTCAGCAACCCCTGTCACGGTCGGGCGGATCACACACAGTAATTCGGCGTGCCCGTGTGGCGTGCTGGCTAGACCCAAGCGCAGCGAAGGCTAGCGGTGGGTTTGGAGCAGACACGCAGTTATTCTAGTAATGATCAGTGCACGAAGCGTGGCTTCGGAACTGTCGTTACAGACAGAGAGCGAGTGGAGCCGGGAAGAGAAAAAGGATTGAAAGGGATAATCACTCACGGTTGCTGAATCAGGCGGAGACTGACGTCGGCAGAGTTTCAGAGCTCCTGACACGAAGAGAATGATGTCTGAGCGGCGAACAGGTGGGTGGCGTCTCTCTTTTAACCCCGGCCCCGTGATCAGCTGATCACAGCTGATCACCGGCTGACACTCCTCTGCTCTTCTCCCTGTACACCAACTGCTGCACCTCCACCCACCAGTCTGTCAAGCTAATCAAGTTTGCAGATGACACCACCGTTATTGGGCTCATCTCGGACGGGGATGAGTCTGCCTACAGGAGGGAGGTTGAACGTCTGGTGTCCTGGTGCAGCCACAACAACCTGGTGCTGAATGCCCAGAAGACAGTGGAGATTATTGTGGACTTCAGGAAGCACACAGCCCCACTCCCCCCCATCATCCTGACTGACACCCCCATCACCTCTGTGGACTCATTCCGCTTCCTGGGTACCACCATCACCCAGGACCTGAAGTGGGAGCCCACCATCACCTCCGTCATCAAGAAAGCCCAGCAGAGGATGTACTTCCTGAGGCAGCTGAAGAAATTCAACCTGCCAACACGGACGATGATGCAATTCTACACTGCAATCATCGAGTCCATGCTCACCTCCTCCATCACCGTGTGGTACGCTGGAGCCACTATCAGGGACAAACAGAGACTGCAGCGTGTTGTGCGCTCTGCTGAGAAGGTGATTGGCTGCAGACTCCCATCTTTTCAGGACCTGTACACCTCCAGGACATTGCGGCGTGCAGCTCGGATCTCAGCTGACCCTTCTCACCCTGGACACAGTCTGTTTGACCTGCTCCCCTCAGGCAGGAGGCTCCGGTCCATTCGCACCAGAACCTCTCGCCATAAGAACAGTTTCTTCCCCTCTGCTGTTGGACACATGAACAATAACCATATGACTGTCCCCGCCACTATCACATGACCCTACGCTGTGTTCACTGCATCATTCCATGTTTGGCACTGATCACCACCTGCACTAATGTATATATCTTTCTACGTAGCACTCTTAATTCTTATTCTCATGTATATATCTCATGTATATCTCATGCACATATCTTTCTACGTAGCACTTTTAATTCTTATCCCTACTTTTATTTTTTCATGTCTATTTAAGCGCTATTTATGACACTATGTTTGCACTGAAGCACCGCAGCAATTTCCTAATGTTGTAAACCTGCTCAACATTTGGCAATAAACCCCTTTCTGATTCTGATTCTGATTCTGAACTTTTGACATAGTTTTAAAAGAACATCGCCTTCGTCTCCATCCAGGCGTCTCCCCACAGCTTACCTTCACTGTCGCTTATCTCTGGAACATCAGGTGTCTCCAAAAGTTGATTCTGTTCATCTGGACGTAGCGTTTTGTGGGAGAAACGTTTCGTCACTCATCCAAGTGACTTCTTCAGTCTCAGCTGACTGCAGGTTTCCCCAAATCTTATAAACAGTAAATTTGCACAATGACTGAAACCAGCCCACTGAAGGAACAATGGGCTGGGAGGTCCAACTTTCGGAGATTTACTTTCCTGGATGACTGAGAATGCATCAAGATGAACATCAGGTGTGTTTCCTGAAACAAACTGTCACGTACGCAGGCACAACATGCAGTTAGAGCAAAATAAGTCTGAACTCTTCACCTACAAAATGAGTTTACTACTGTGTGTGTATGTGATGGCCTCCGTTGCACTTTGTTTCACCTCTCACCTCACCAGCTAAAACCTGTAACCTTTCCACCAGACAGAAGGCCAGCACGTACACAACTGAAACTATATGTGTAATATGTTGAATAAATGTTTTAATCAAGAACCTCTACTAAAAGCTTAATAAAAGAATATAAAAGTATAAAAGATGATAATAAACAACCTGGTTATTCAAATAGCATCATCCAAACAGCTCCTCACAATTACTTACACTTACAATCTGCTTTTAGTTTCACTTTTGCAAAAGCACGCTCTGCAAAAGCATGTAATTTCCTGTCAGCCTGCAACCTAGTCTTTCACACACCTCTCCCATACAAACCAACATATAAACATTTAAGACTATAAAAAGCATTCAAAAGCATTTAAGATTATAGACTCAACTCAACAGTTTAAAGTGGTTATAACTGCACCTGTATCAGAATCAGAATCAGAATCAGAATACTTTATTAATCCCGAGGGAAATTAGGGTTACAGCAGGCAGCACGCCAATGGCGCATGTGCACTTACAAAGAAACCTTCTGACCAACTTTACACAAACATCACATTGGGCAGACATGTCAGAAAGGTAGGCTGATAGGAAAAGACAATGAAAATACATAACATGAGGTAAGAGGAGGAGAAAAAAAACTCCACTCAGACTGAGCTCCTAGTGGGAGAACAGTTTGATAACAGAAAAAACACCTCAGCACAAAAGCACATGACTATCAATACACCATAGAAACACAAGACAAGCAACAGGGGCGGGTAAAGGGTAAGAGAGAGCCGGTGTAGACAGCGCATCCGGTCCTGCAGCATATCTGCGCTGGTCCAGTTGACTGCCATCTTCCCCGGTAGGGCACAAGCATCGAAGGCGTTGGAAAGGAAGGGGGGATGAGTGAGTGCCTATCAGTGTAAGTGTATGTGTGTGCGTGTCCATAGTTCAGCTGAGACAGTGTCCTTCGGCCTATCAGGCTAAGTAAACAGTCCTCCAGCCAATCCAGGTGTCCTTGCATGGGACGGGAAGAATAGCCGTAACACAGTCGTTATCAGGGAGTGATTGTTCGGCTCCAGCCTTGGGCCTGCAGCTGGCGCCGTTATGGGGGTCCGCAATCTGGATGTTGATTTTGTAAATTTCCATGCGAGCAGCCAGGAGAATTTTCAGGCTGCCCTAACACTCCGACACTGGCCTCTCGATCTCCCGTTGGAGAGCCGCGAGCCTCCCCATGATGGTAACAAACTTCTGTTCCATGGTGTTGTCAGTCTTTTGATTCTGAGACCTCACAGCTGCAGTGATCCGTTCCGCGATGTCTTCCAACTGTCACTCAAGGGTCCCATTTTGAGCAGGCCTCTCTCTGATGTATCCCCCCATACGCTCAATGTTGTTGCTTTGAGCCTTCACAGCCGATGCAAGCGTCTCCAAGGTGTTGACCATATTACGTTCGTTGTGAGAGGTCACGCCTCGTCCCATCGCTTCGATTCCAGCGGGCAGCCTTGGGGGGGGTTGAACAGCCGGTTCCGCTCTCTTATTTCTCCGATAAACCAGGGCCAAGCCAACTCCGATCAGCACGAACCCTGTTATCACGGTTCCGAATAGATAGATATCTTCAGCGTCCTCGATCGACAGTCCCGCCAGGCACATGACCCTCCAGTTCTGCCACCCGTCCATCGTGTATCCGGCAGGGAAAGTCCCTCCAGGGCACTCAGGCTCTCCCGAGCCCAGACTTCTCGTTGAGAAAAGGGTGTCAATAGCATTCAGAGACCAGTTGATCAAATCCATAATTCTCTTTTAGGTTTTAGAGAACGACCGTAATAAAGGCTAATAGTCTGCCAATAGGTTTAAACATCTAAATGCAATATCACTATTAATTATTAATGCAATGGTAATATGGACAATAGCAGTAAAATAATTTCTCTAATCCCAATACCTTTCATTGCTCAAAGACAGACGTCATTCACCCCTCCAACAGATGATCAATTCTAAGATATTCGTGCATTTTTTTTAATGATGTTCTGAGTCCTCCCGGGTTCTAGTTACAGAACCATCTGGGGCCGTATTGCTGGGAATGAAAGTGCAGCACATTCCTCCAAACATTACACACACACCCCCTTTTTACCCACTAGATGTCAGTACTCTTAGTTGTCACGCTTCTTTTCCCTCTCTGTCCCCCATATGTGGGATGACCGCTGTGTTTGGGCAATTGTCATAACATAAAAATCACAGACTATTACGGAAGCTAATTCTCTCAGATCCCCTATTACTTTTCAGCTTCCCCAAATCCCCATTCTGGTTGTTTCCTGCTTCCATCTTTGTGCTCAGACTAGAACCTCTGTCTAAGGGGTTTTTGACCTTCTTTACAGTTAAACAACTAATCTTCTGGGACGGGTGAATCTCTGCGCTCTTCTCCTCTTCTTCCTTCGACCTCAGGGGTGGACTACCCTGAGGTTTTTTCCCACGGACCTGGGGATTATTCTGCCCATAGTTCAAGGTCCAAGATTTTTTCTGACTCAGCCAAGTCAGGAATTCAGGCCTCCTTGGTCTGGTGCTTCTGGATTTCCGCCAACCCCCTTCGTGGTTATTGCTGTGGTTCTAGAATCCTCTCGAGGTGACTAGCAGGAGTCCAAATGGCATGACCCTTGACCCCAGTTGCTGTCTTGGCAGTCTCGGTGTCTGCTGCGAAGGATGCTTGTATCTCTATGACCTTATCAGGTGTCTGCTCCTTTCTCTGTAAGAGACAGAAAAGGAAAACACCTCTCTGCCTAGCCTTGACAATCTAATGTTTTTATCCATTGATCTTCTAGTGATTCAAAGTTGGTTTAGAATATCATATTTGGGACTCTCTGACCTAAAGAATTATTCTAATTATTATCTATGTGCTGAAGACATCTACCTATTCGGAACCATGGTAACAGGGTTCTTGCTGATCGGAGCTGGCTTGGCCCTGACTTATCGAAGAATTAAGAAAGCGGAACTGGCTGTTCAAACCCCCACAAGGCTGCCCGCTGGGATTGGAACGATGGGAGAGGCATGAGTTTCTCAAAATGGGCTTATTGAGTGCAGCACGGATAAGATCTTGGAGAGGCTACGGCTGCTGTGAATACTCAGGATAAGATCTCTGACTGCAGACTGGATACATCTCGGAAGGGCTAGCTCGGAATAACATCTGTTACGCCCCACATGAAAACGAAGTGTTGACTGGAGTGAGGGGTAACACAAAGTGAAAGAGAACACATGAACTACTGGAGAATAGATGTCATTTAAATGTGATTTAAGACTTTATTAAATATTTTAAAAAGGAATGGACTTCATATTTAGACTTTAATGACACTCCCGGAATATCTGCTTCTGTTCTATGGGAAGCAGGGAAAGCTGTGATGAGAGGTAAAATAATTTCTTTCTCATCACACAAAAAGAAAGAAGAAAACAAAAATATTCAGGAATTAGAAAAAACCATCAAATCACTAGAAGAAGCCTACGCGTGCGACCAAGATCAGGAAACATTGAACAAAATACGCAAGACAAAACTAGAATTAAATGAAACTATTAATAAAAAACCACAATTCCTTATACAAAGACTTCGCTTGCAGAATTTTGAACACAGTAACAAATCAGGTCGATTTCTAGCTAGCCAGTTAAAAATAAATAAAGAAAAAACAACTATATGTGCTGCTAAAGATTTATCGGGGAACACAATATATGACCCTGGAAGAATAAACAACATTTTTAGGGATTTCTATGAAACTTTATACTCACCACAAATAAACCCATCTAAAAATGAAATTGATCTGTTTCTTGACAACGTAACTCTTCCAAAATTACTAGACAGTCAAGCAATGGAACTGGATTCGCCACTGACGCCAAGTGAACTCCAGGAAGCCCTGATAAGTATGCCCAATAATAAGGCTCCAGGTCCAGACAGCTTCCCTGCAGAATTCTACAAAGAATTCTGGACAATTTTGGCACCAGTATTCCATGGAATGTTGCAGGAAATCGAGGAAAATGGCAGACTACCACCAAATATGAATTCTGCCAACATTAGTCTCCTGCTAAAACCAGGCAAAGACCCTTTATTTCCCTCAAGCTATCGTCCAATTTCTCTTTTAAATGTAGACCTTAAAATAATCTGCAAAGCTCTCTCAAAAAGATTAGAGAAAATAACCCCCCTCTTAATTCATCCTGACCAAACTGGTTTCATAAAAGGTCGGCACTCCTCAACAAACACTCGTAGATTACTTAATTTAATAGACTACTCATACGATAAAAACATCGACACCATAATATTATCTCTAGATGCAGAAAAAGCATTTGACAGAGTTAACTGGAAATTTTTATTCGTAACTTTACACAAATTTGGTTTTGGAAACTCTTTCATAAACTGGCTAAGAATATTATACAATTCCCCAACAGCTCGTATCAGAACAAATGACCAGACATCCTCCAGCTTCTGTCTCCTGAGGGGCACCAGACAGGGATGCCCACTCTCCCCTTCACTTTTTGCAATTTTTATCGAACCTCTAGCAGCAGCAATTAGACAGGCTACAACAATTAAGGGCATAAAATGTAAGAACATAGAACATAAAATCAGTCTCTATGCAGATGATGTGTTGCTTTTTCTGCAAAACACACAAACCAACCTCTCTGAGGTAATTACTCTAATAAACTGGTTTTCAAGAGTTTCAGATTATTCAATTAACTGGCCAAAATCTACAGTTCTCCCCATTAACTGCTCCTTCCATAATTCTTCCTCTGCCCCACTGCAATCCGGAAATATTAAATATTTAGGTATTAATGTTTCTCCTAAGCTTTCAGACTTAACTAAATTAAACCACATCCCACTTCTAAAGAAAGTAGAAGGCGATCTGACTAGATGGAAATCTTTACCCATATCACTCATGGGAAGGGTCGCCACTATAAAAATGATGATCTTGCCAAAAATAAATTACTTATTTTTGATGATCCCTAACAAACCATCAAAAGATTGGTTCAGATCTCTGGATTCATATATTTCCAAATTCCTTTGGAAAGATAAACCCCCGCGTATCAACTTAAAAACGCTACGAAGAACCAAGGATAGAGGAGGATTAGAACTGCCTAATTGTCACCAATACTTCTTAGCCAACAGGCTTCAGTTCATCTCAGAATGGTTAAAACATACCTTCTTAGATGAGCCCTGGCTAGATGTTGAACAGGCACTATGCAAGGATCTAGAGATTTCAGACCTACCATTTATTAGCTCAAACATCAAAAGACATGAATGCTTTAAAAGCATCAACATCAGCTTTTCTCTGACAGCATGGTGGGAGTTTCTAAAAATAACGGAGTCTTCATTAATCCCATGCAAACGTACACCTATCTGGAATAACCCTGACATATTACAAAACAATAATATGATTAATTTCCCAGAATGGAGTTGTAAAGGAATTAAAGCAGAAGCTGAGGTCGAAGCCGGACCAGGCGAAGCACAGGCAGAAGCCGGACCAGACGAGGCAGAAGCAGAGGCAGAAGCCGGACCAGGCGAGGCAGAAGCAGAGGCCGAAGCCGGACCAGGCGAGGCAGAAGCAGAAGCTGGACCAGGCGAAGCAGAGGCAGAAGCGGAGACAGGAGGCTGGACGGGCTCCTCGGGCCCTCCAGCGGAGACAGGAGGCTGGACGGGCTCCTCGGGCCCTCCAGCTGACGAGGCATGAGGCTGGACGGGCTCCTCGGGCCCTCCAGCTGACGAGGCATGAGGCTGGACGGGCTCCTCGGGCCCTCCAGCTGACGAGGCATGAGGCTGGTGCGGTTCTCCTGAACCCCCAGCTGACGTGGCATGAGGCTGGATGGGCTCCTCGGGCCCTCCAGCTGAAGGAGCGGCAGGACCAGTAGGTGCAGAGAGCACTGGCTGAACAGAAGGCTGAGTGGGTGATGGAACAAACGACTGAGCTGAACAATGGGGAGCTGGCTGAGCTGCACAGTGGGCTAAGGGCTGAGTTAACGGAAGCACAGGAAAGTGTACTACAGACTGGGCTGCTAACAGAGCTAACGACTGAGCTATAGACTGAAAAGCATGCAGTAGTGATGGTGGTGTTGGTTGCGGACTGAATTCTCCTGAGCCTTCAGTAGAAACAGGAACGGGTGCAGGCACCTGCTGGACACTAGCCACTCCCACCCGAGGAGTAGGTACGGGTGCGGAGACGGGCTGTATCCTGGCTGACCTCACCCTGGGGACCGGCATGGGTGCAGGGGTGGACTGGTTCACAGCCCCCCTCACCCCGGAAGCCGGGACAGGCACCGGCAACGGCTGGGCAACTGCCCTTCCCACCCGAGGAGCTGATACGGGTGCAGAAATGGACAGAGCCTCAGCCGGCCTGGAAACCAGAACAGGGACCAACTGGGCCTCAGCCTCCCCCACCCGAGAAACTGTTATGGGTGCAGGGGTACGCTGGGCCCGAGCTGCCCTGGCAGCAGAAACACGAACAGAACAGAACGGCTGTGTTGCCGCCGCCCAAGCCACGTTTTGCCCCTCCGAATCGCCGGCCGCTTTCCGGGCCGTCAGCTGGACTTCGTTGCCATCGGGGTCGGCCGCCTGAACTGATGAACTGTGACCTGCTGTGCTCTCGACCTCCGGGTCGGCCACCTGAACCTTTGACCTCTGACCTGCTGTGCTCTCGACCTCCGGGTCGGCCCCCTGAGCTCATGGGTTTTGGACTGCTGGACCGTTGGCCTCCTGGTCGGCCACCTGAACTTTTGAACTTTCTTTTGTTTTGCTGTCAACCTCCGGGGCAGCCACCTGAACTGCTTCGCCATTCGCTCCTGTGCTTGTGCTGGACATTTTGGTTTTTTTTTTGGCCTTGTTTCTTGTTTCAATATCCCTTCCTATTGCAAAGTGGGAAGCAGATTTATCAGTCAGCTTAGACCAAAACTTCTGGTCTCAGGTATGCTTAAAAACCTTTAAATTGATTAAAAATCCCAGTCTGCAATTAATACAATACAAAATACTACATAGAGTGCACTATACAGGTCATCGGATGTTCAAGATGGGCTTTACATCTTCCAACAACTGCTCACACTGTCAAGGCAATACACCAGACAATTACATTCACGCTCTTTGGTTCTGTCCACCAGTGCAGAAGTTTTGGCGCGAGATATGTGAAGACTTATCAAAGTGTCTGAAATGTAACATTCCAACTTCCCCCTTAGTGTGTTTGTTGGGCAGCTTAGATAATGTCACTTCAGAAAAGAATATAGCCCATATGGTTTTCACTGCCCTATGCACAGCCAAGAAAACTGTCCTCATGAACTGGAAAAATAAAAACAATCTTAATTCTAACCAATATAGAAATTATCTATTAGATTACATTAGTCTTGATACAGCCTCTGCCACCACATCAGATCAATTGCTCTGGGCTCCTTTGATCAGCTCCATCACCTAGTGGGGGTGGGGGGTCATAGTTTGGTCCCGCCTTCACTGTTGCGATTGGTGTGGGGGTAGGGACAGGCTTAGGGCGTCGGGGGGTTCCCCGGAGGCATCTTCCTTGGGGGGCTCAACCCGGGGTAGCGGTCATGTCCGGTTGGGGGCTCTTTTGGCTCTCGGGTGACTGTTTCCTCGTGGCTGCGTGCAGCGGGGCTAGGGGAGGGTCTGTGCTGACGGACGTGGGTTACTGACCTGGTAGCCTGGCTGCCCCTGGGTGGGTCCGGGATGGGCGTGAGGTTCTGGGGGCACTCCGTCTCTGGGCTGGGGCCCTGGCCGGGCCTCGGGGCCTTGGGTCCTGGTTGGTGTGTTGCCGGGGGGCGCTGCTGCACTGGGCCCCGGTCTGGATGGGCCTGGGCCCCCTTTCCCTGGCGGGTCGCGGAGTATGGGAGTGCCTACTGGGGTCAGCGGGGGATCTGGCCCCAGGGAGGGGTCACCTGCCCCTCCCTTCCTTCCCTCCCCATCTCCAGGGGGGGCTAGGAGGAGTTGGCCGTCCGACTGCGGTCTGGAGTGTGGGGCCTCCCTGCTGCTACGGAGTCGGGGCGGTCTGCCTCTCCCCACCACAGGGAAAAGGGTAACACCACCTGGGTCTGGGTGCAGTTCCCCCCTCCAGGGGCAAGGGTACCTAGACCCGGTTCGTAGAGTACGCTTGGGGAGTGTGATCGTGTGTACAAATTCAAATTCAAATTCAAATTCAAATTCAAATTTTATTTGTCACGTACACAGTCATACACAGTACGATATGTAGTGAAATGCTTGGACAACTGCTCGTGACCTAAAGAAAACAAAAAAAGGAAAGGCTATGAACAAGATAGGAAATAAATATGAAAAATTAAAAAGAAAAATTAAAAAGGGTAAATTTAACTAGGAAGGAATAAAATATAAATTAAGGTTAAAAATGAAATAACTGTACAACACAAATTAGAATGAAGGGTAAATTTAACTGGGAAGGAATAAAATATAAATTAAAGTTGAAAATAAAATAACTGTACAACAAAATACACAATACACAATATAGAACTATATAAGAATGTATGAAGAAATCTAAATATAAATAAATATATACACAATAACAGCAGCTGTACAAGTATTAACCGGAAATGAAGAATATAGTGACCAGTGTTGTGCAAAAACAAAGTCCAGAAAGTCCAGTGTGTGTGTAAGAACTATATGTGTGGGTCAGTACTGTGTGGTGGTGTGATTGAGAGACCGTATCGCCTGCGGGAAGAAGCTCCTCCTCAGTCTCTCTGTGTTGGTCTTCAGGGAGCGGAATCGCTTTCCTGACCTCAACAGAGAGAACAGTCTGTTGTTGGGATGGCTGAGGTCCTTCACGATCTTCCTGGCCTTGGTCCAGCACCGCCTGCTGTAGATTGAGTGCAGGTCAGGGAGCTCGGAGCGGATGGTGCGCTCAGCTGATCGCACAACCCTCTGTAGAGCTCGTCTGTCCTGCATGGTGCTGTTCCCGAACCAGGTTAAGATGTTTCCCGCCAGGATGCTCTCTATGGTGCACGAGTAAAAGTTCCTGAGCACCTTGGAGGGCAGTTGGAAGTCTCTCAAGCGTCTGAGGTGGTAGAGACGCTGACGGGCCTTTTTCACCACGGTGTTGATGTGACAGGACCATGACAGGTCCTGCGTGATGTGAACTCCGAGGTATTTGAAGCTGTCCACTCTCTCCACTGGGCACTCGTTGATGACGGGGGTCTGGTAGTTCCTCTCCTGCTTAGTGCTGAAGTCCACTATCAGCTCCTTTGTCTTACTGACGTTTAGAAGGAGGTTGTTCCTCTGGCACCAGTTCTCCAGATTCCTAATCTCCTTCAGGTAGGCCGTCTCGTTGTTATCAGAGATCAGGCCCACCACGACGGTGTCGTCAGCAAACTTGATGATGGTGGTGGAGCTGGTAGTGGCCACACAGTCATATGTGTACAAAGAGTACAGCAGGGGGCTCAGAACACACCCCTGGGGGGCTCCAGTGCTGAGAGTGGTGGAGGCTGAGACATGTCCGCCCATCCTTACTGCCTGTGGTCTGCCAGTTAGGAAGTTGGAGATCCACAGACACATAGATGAGCTGAGTCCCAGATGCTCCAGCTTGGTGGTGAGTGTGGAGGGAATTATGGTGTTAAATGCAGAGCTGTAGTCTATGAAGAGCATTTTAACATAATTCCCCCTTCTAGTGTCCAAGTGAGTGAGTGATGTGTGGAGGAGATGAGAGATGGCATCGTCTGTGGAACGATTTGGACGGTAAGCGAACTGTAGTGGGTCCAGTGTGTCTGGTAGTGAAGAAATGATGAAGTCTCTGACCAGGCGTTCAAAGCACTTCATCACTACTGAGGTGAGGGCTACAGGGCGATAGTCATTGAGAGAAGCAGGGTGGGGTTTCTTCGGGACAGGAACAATGATGGACTCTTTGAAGCATGTGGGGATCACCGACTGAGATAAAGAGATGTTGAATATCTCAGTGAACACAGGAGCTAGCTGGTATGCGCAGTCTCTTAGGATACGACCTGGGATGCCGTCTGGTCCTGCTGCTTTCCTGGTGTTCACTCTCTTGAAGGCTCTCCTTACTTCATGCTCGGAGATGACGAGCACGTTTCCGGTGCTGGCAGCATCTTCCTGTCTGCAGCCGTTAGCGCCGCTAACACTAGCATTGTTGGAGACCTTAGCTGCAGCCTCGAAGCGAGCATAGAAAGTGTTCAGCTCGTCTGCCAGAGTCACGGCCGCGTTCGTCATACCGGTTGTTGGTGCTTTATAGTCCGTTATTGTCCTTAGTCCCCGCCACAGGCTCCTAGAGTCACTCTGTTGGAGTTGTGACTCTAGTTTCCTCCCGTAGCGCTGCTTCGCCTCTTTCACCGCCCTCCGCACGTTATATGACGCGGCTTTGTACGGGTCCATGTCCCCCGTCATGAGTCCCGTGTTGTAGGCAGCGGTGCGGGATCTCAGAGCGTCGCGGATGGTTTTATCCACCCACGGCTTCTGGTTGGGAAACGTTGTGATAGTTGTGTGTGATAGCTGTGGTACAGCGTCTCTTTATGTCTGTCTCCACGTTGGTTGAGTGTGGAGTAAGTGCATATGAGAGCATGAGGGTGGGAATGGATGTTTGTGTCTGTGTGTGCCTGTATGTCTGTGTCTATATGTCAGGTTGGGTATCAGACGCCACCTCTCTGGGGACATCTCAGGCCCTCCAAGGTTTGGAGGCCTATCTCCACCCACCACCACTTCCCCTGCCAGTGGCGGACTCCCTCAGGTATCGGTGCGTTGGTGGTTCTTTGTGTCTGGGGGTGGGCGTCCGGGTACACACCGGCTCACTCCTTGGCGGCCGCTTATCGGGGCCTGGAGCCTGGGGCTCGCTCGGGCCACTTCAGAGGTGGGGTGCCCCCGGCCTCTCGGCCTGGGGCTCGGTCACTCAGGCACAGCTGGCTGCCGGCGGAGCTCACGGGCGCGTCACTGCAACTCCCCCTGGCTTCTGCTCGGTGGCTGCTGAGTGAGCCCTCATCTGGGACTCTTCTCAGCTCTTACTGGGACAGTGGCGCGGCTGCCCCTCTGTTGGTCTTCCTTGGTCTCTTGTGTTCTGGGGGCCTCTGGATGTCTGGAGTTTTGATCTCCTCCATACCTGCTTCATACCCTGGAGGACGGGGCTGTGGCTCCCCACACTCCCTAGCAGATCGTTACATGGAGAAACCTTTGGAATACAAGCATGCTGATCCACACAGGTATGCACACAGGTGTACACACGGGTATTCACAGACGCGGACTACAGCTTTCTTGGCTGCTGCCTCAAAGCACATTGTGCGCTGTCTATCTTGCGTGCTGCACAATACCGTTTATTATTTAGTATCTACTGATATCTACTGCTAGCTAGTTTATTGTGATGGTGCTGTTTTTTTATTATGTTGCTCTTTGTTGTTTGCTTTCTCTTCTGTTTTTTTTCTCCATACAGGTGACCCAGGTGTTTTTTTTGTTGTTTTTTTTTCTTTCTTCCCCCCTTCTCACCGTCTCTTCTCCCCTTTGGTTTTCTTTCTCTCCCTCTCTTTCTTTCATTCTTTCTCCCTGTCCTATCCCCCAGTCATGTCTGTCCCGTTTGTAGCAACTGAAAATAAAATAAATTCATAATTATAATAAAGGTCAATCAAATGGACCAATATGGCAAGGCCATGATGATCCACTTGGTAAAATAAATCTGCTTGGCATCTTTCTTGGCCTTAAGACAACAAGTCTGATGGCTAAAGATCCAAACGGGACACAAAAAAAAAACAAAAAAAAAAACGTGATTTATTGCCCAAAACTACTACAGTAAAAATAAACACGGGGAAGCTCTTTTCTTCAGGGTCTCCAAGGCCAAAACAACAAACAAAACACCCCCTTTAGCTAAAAATCAAACCAAGTACTCACTAACCAAACAAAATACAATGGCTGAGCTCCCTGTCTAACCAAAAACAGGAGAAAACAGTTGAAACAAAAATGGCAGAGAACCCCTACCTGCTTCCACAATGATGAACTAATTAACACAATAAGGTCACCTTTGCTTACAATAAAAGAAAAAGAAAACCAAAGTTCACAGAGTTTAAGTTCAAAGTTTAAGTGTCATGGTCCTGCGACCATGACTCAGTGACTTTGTGTTTATGTACTTATTGTTATTACTTTCATTATTATTCATGGCTGTTTTGGGATGGTTTGTGTTTGGGATTTTAGACACTGGGTTCTGGGTTTGTGCTCCCTCTGTTGGTCCCTGGTGTTAGTGTTCCCCTGTCTCGTCAGGTTAATCAGGTCCAGCTGTTTCCCCCACCTGTGTGTGATTTCCCAGTGTCTCTTTGTGTATTTATAGTGTGTGATTTCCTCTGCTCCTCGTCGCGTCGTCTGTGTTCATCCTCTGTGTTACCCTGCGTACTCTGCATCTACCCTGTGAAATCCTCTGCGTGCTCTCCCTGCTGTTCTCCCTTCGTGTTCAGGTTTGCCACTCCTTTGTGTAGTTTCACCCAGTTTAGTTCATCCGTAGTTCTGTTTTGCCATCTCCTCTTTATGTTTGTTATTATCAATAAATCACCCTCACACCTGAATAAGTGCTGCGCTTTGAGTCCTCCTTCCACTCTCCACACGGCCGCTGCCCCGGACCGTGACAGTACGACGCAACCACAAGATGGACCCAGCAGCGCTTAATCCATCCAGGGAGCTACGGGAGACGCTCATCGACGCCACACAGGAGCTGATCGACCTGTGGCTGGAAAGCCCGGGTGGCACGTCCCAGCGCGCTGTAGAGAGGCGGCTACAGCGTCTGGTGACCGGTCTCCCATGGCTTCTGGACTCGCTCTGTTCGTGGGAGCGGGAGTTTCTCCTTTTGGACCTCGGACTTCACCCCCCGTCTGCTTTTACTTTCGAGCAGCCCGAGGCGGTGAGCGAGCGACATGTTCTGGCTTCCCCAGATTCCGAGACTCTGTTTTCTGGGGCTATTCAGAGCGGGATGGGAGACTGTTCGGATCGCTTACCTACCTTCGTGGTAACGGATCCTTCGCAAGTGGGCGTGTACAGACCCTCTGTGAAACCGAGAGACTGTTTCTCTGCCGCTCCTTCTGAGCCAGGACTTTATCACCATTCTCCGGCTCAGTTCTGTGTCCAGCCACAAGCTTCCCAGTCTGTAGCTCAACCATTAGCCTCCCTTAAGCCACAATTTTCACACTGTTTTTCCACCGCTGTTTCTGAGCAGGGAGACAAACTGTTTCATTACGGACCTGTTCCTCAACAGCTGGCAACATTAGTGACTGTTACTCACTCCGGGGCTTCCCCAGAGGCGGGGTTGCTGCCCTCAGCTTACTCTGGACCCCTGGTGGCCAAGATGCCAGCTGTGAACTGCACCGGGCTGTCACTGCCTGAGCAGGGTCAGTGCTCTGCGCAGCTGCAGCCCTCCGTATGTGTGCCGGAGGCCCACGTGCCTACTGGTTTTGTTTCATGTGTGCCAGAGGCCCACGTGCCTACTGGTTTTGTTTCAAATGTGCCAGAGGCCCACGTGCCTACTGGTTTTGTTTCAAATGTGCCAGAGGCCCACGTGCCTACTGGTTTTGTTTCAAATGTGCCGGAGGCCCGCGTGCCTCCTGGTTTTGTTTCATGCGTGCCAGAGGCCCACGTGCCTCCTGGTTTTGTTTCCTGTGTGCCAGAGGCCCACGTGCCTCCTGGTTTTGTTTCCTGTGTGCCGGAGGCCCACGTGCCTCCTAGTTTTGTTTCCTGTGTGCCAGAGGCCCACGTGCCTCCTAGTTTTGTTTCATGTGTGCCAGAGGCCCACGTGCCTCCTAGTTTTGTTTCATGTGTGCCAGAGGCCCACGTGCCTCCTAGTTTTGTTTCATGTGTGCCAGAGGCCCACGTGCCTCCTAGTTTTGTTTTGTGTGTGCCGGGGGCCCCGGTGCCCGCTGGTTCTGAGGCTGTTTTTGCTGGGGGGCCCGAGGAGCCCGTCCAGCCTCCTGTTTCGCTAGCTGGGGGGCCCGAGGAGCCCGTCCAGCCTCATGCCACACCGGCTGCCACGTCGGCTGGGGGGCCCGAGGAGCCCGTCCGGCCTCCTGTGGCTGCTTCTCCACCTGTGGCTGCTTCTCCACCTGTGGCTGCAGCGCCGCCTCCTGCAGTACCACCACCGGCAGTGCTACCGCCTGCTACGGCCACACCTCAGCCTGAGGACGCATCCTCGCCTGGCCCGGCTTCATCATCGCCTGGCCCGGCTTCATCCACGCCTGATTCTGGTCCAGCTTCATCCTCACCTGGCCCAGCTTCAGCTACAGCGTCAGCTTCGCCCGGCCCAGCTTCAGCTACAGCTTCATCCACGCCTGGCCCGGTTTCATCCGCATCGTCTGGCCCAGCATCATCCGCATCGTCTGGTCCAGCGTCATCGTCTGGTCCAGCGTCATCGTCTGGTCCAGCGTCATCGTCTGGTCCAGCCTCCTCGTCTTCATCGTCTGGTCCAGCCTCCTCGTCTTCATCGTCTGGTCCAGCCTCCGTGTCTTCATCGTCTGGTCCAGCCTCCGTGTCTTCATTCACACCTGGTCCAGCTCCAGCTTCAGCTTCAGCTTCGCCTGGTCCAGCCTCCGTGTCTTCATTCACACCTGGTCCAGCTCCAGCTTCAGCTTCAGCTTCGCCTGGTCCAGCCTCCGTGTCTTCATTCACACCTGGTCCAGCTCCAGCTTCAGCTTCAGCTTCGCCTGGTCCAGCCTCCGTGTCTTCATTCACACCTGGTCCAGCTCCAGCTTCAGCTTCAGCTTCGCCTGGTCCAGCCTCCGTGTCTTCATTCACACCTGGTCCAGCTTCTGCTTCAGCTTCGTCCACGCCTGGTCCAGCTTCAGCTTCAGTCTCCTCATCAGCTGCTTCGCCTGGCCCAGCTCCGTCATCTTCCTCGCCTGGTCCAGCCTTCGTGTCTGCATCCTCGCCTGGTCCAGCCTTCGTGTCTGCATCTTCGCCTGGTCCAGCCTTCGTGTCTGCATCTTCGCCTGGTCCAGCCTTCGTGTCTGCATCTTCGCCTGGTCCAGCCTTCGTGTCTGCATCTCCGCCTGCAGTAGAGCCTGCAGCATTCGCACCATCGCCTGCAGCAGCGTCTTCCGTGCCTTCAGCCTCGCCTGGCCCAGCCTCGTTTGGGTCTGGACCTAAACGGCCGTTTTCTAGACCGCTGGCTAGGCTACTGGCCGGGCGCCGTCGCCTGACTGGCCGCCGTTGCCTTCCGCACGGCCGGCCCCCGGACCGCCATCGCCTGAGCGGCCGCCGTTGCCTTCCGCACGGCCGGCCCCCGGACCGCCATCGCCTGAGCGGCCGCCGTTGCCTTCCGCACGGCCGGCCCCCGGACCGCCATCGTCTGAGCGGCCGCCGTTGCCTTCCGCACGGCCGGCCTCCTGAACTCTTTACGCGCCGCCGCTGCCTTCCGCACGGCCGGCCTCCTGAACTCTTTACGCGCCGCCGCTGCCTTCCGCACGGCCGGCCTCCTGAACTCTTTACGCGCTGCCGCAGCCCCTTTCGCGGACGGCCTCCTGAACTTTTTACGCGCCGCCACGACCTTCTTCGTGGACGGCCTCCTGAACTGTGCTTTGGACTCTGCTCCCCTGTGGGTTTTGTGTTCATCTTTGTTTTGGGACTCTGGGGCCTCCGTCCATGGTCGTGGCCCGGTCCCTCCGTCCTGGGCCCCCTGCCGCCCGCCCGGATCTGGTGGTGTGTTTCTGTGGCTGTCGGGGGCCAGCCCTTGAGGGGGGGGTACTGTCATGGTCCTGCGACCATGACTCAGTGACTTTATGTTTATGTACTTATTGTTATTACTTTCATTATTATTCATGGCTGTTTTGGGATGGTTTGTGTTTGGGATTTTAGACACTGGGTTCTGGGTTTGTGCTCCCTCTGTTGGTCCCTGGTGTTAGTGTTCCCCTGTCTCGTCAGGTTAATCAGGTCCAGCTGTTTCCCCCACCTGTGTGTGATTTCCCAGTGTCTCTTTGTGTATTTATAGTGTGTGATTTCCTCTGCTCCTCGTCGCGTCATCTGTGTTCATCCTCTGTGTTACCCTGCGTACTCTGCATCTACCCTGTGAAATCCTCTGCGTGCTCTCCCTGCTGTTCTCCCTTCGTGTTCAGGTTTGCCACTCCTTTGTGTAGTTTCACCCAGTTTAGTTCATCCGTAGTTCTGTTTTGCCATCTCCTCTTTATGTTTGTTATTATCAATAAATCACCCTCACACCTGAATAAGTGCTGCACTTTGAGTCCTCCTTCCACTCTCCACACGGCCGCTGCCCCGGACCGTGACATTAAGTTTAAGTGCAAAGGAGAGACTTGGCACAGTCAAATGCATGTTGGCACTCAGCAGTCCATACGAAGGGTTCCTTTGGACTGCACAGATGAGTCAGGGGAGCCACTACTGTCGAAAAGTTCCGGCAGAAACATCGGTAGTAGCCCACTAGACCCAGGAAGCGCCTGAGCTCCCGTCTTGTGGTGGGCACCGGGTAGCTCAGTACGGCCTCCACTTTTGCATTCATGGGGCGCACCTGGCCATGTCCTACTTGTTTTCCGAGGTATGTCACTACCGCCTTGGCAAATTCACACTTTGCCAGGTTCAGAGTTAGGGATGCCTGGGTTAAACGAGCAAAAACATCCCTCAGAGTACTCACATGATCGGTCCAGCAAGAAGAATATACCACAATGTCATCCAAATACACATTACAATTGTTAATGTCTGCTAACACATAGTTCATAAGTCGTTGGAAAGTGGCTGGTGCATTCCGCATGCCAAACGCCATCACTGTGTACTGCAAGAAATGGTCTGGAGTAACAAATGCTGAAATATCAGAGGCTCTGCTAGTTAGAGGAACCTGCCAGTACCCTTTTAACAGATCTAGCTTTGTTATGTAGGTGGCGGCTCCAATACTGTCTATGCAGTCTTCCATGCGAGGCAACGGGTATGAGTCAGGGACTGTGACTGCATTTACCCTCCTAAAATCAGTACAAAAACGAGGAGAACCATCTGACTTTGGTGTCAGCAGACATGGAGAGCTCCAAGAGCTATGGCTAGGTATCGCCAAACCATTTTCAAGCAGGTACTGTACCTCTTTTTTCATTAATTCCCTCTTGACTGGGGGGCACCGGTATGCGTGTTGCTTAATAGGGCACGCATCACCCACGTCAATGTCGTGCTTCAACACTGGGGTTCTAGACGGTACATCCCCAAACAGACTAGGGTGCGCTTGGATCAGATTTTTCACGTCGTCTTTCTCGTCATGAGGAAGATAGGAGAGGTACGTGTCTAAGGCACCAAGAACCTCTGAGTTTGCGAGCCTGCCACTCTGCTGACCTTCACTACCCTTCACCAAACCATCATCATGGTTTATGGGCACAGAAATGAGTGAGATGGAGCCCTCGCGATCGTCTTCCCTAGAGTGAAACAGTTTCAGCATATTTATATGGCAGAGCCGTGTTTTACACCTTCTATCCGGAGTGCAAACAATGTAGTCTGTGTCATTGACTTTGCTCTCTACCACATATGGTCCCGCAAATTTGGCTGACAGAGATGGACCAGATGTGGGCACCAACATGAGTACCTGATCACCAGGTTTAAAAGAACGCTGCACTGCCTTCCTGTCATACTGACGCTTCATTTTCCCTTGGGCTGCTGACAGAGACTTCTTAGCTATTGCACAAGCATGGTACAAACGTTCCCGACACTGCGTGACAAACTCAAGCACATTTGATTGCGGCTGCACATCAGATAAAAACTGTTCTTTCAGAGTTTTTAGTGGCCCTCTCACACTATGCCCAAAAACTAGTTCAGCAGGGCTGAAACCAAGGGACTCCTGTTTTGCTTCACGAGCTGCAAACAGTAGGAATGGCAGCCCCTCATCCCAGTTCTTGTCAGTCACTAGACAATATTTTCGCATCATCAACTTTATGGTCTGGTGCCATCTTTCTAGTGCACCTTGTAACTGGGGATGGTAAGGGCTGGAAGGGATGTGTTTGATACCAAGTGATTGTAATGTCTGCTTGAACAGTTTTGACTGGAAATTGCTGCCTTGGTCGGTCTGAACAACTCTAGGCAGACCAAATGTTGAAAAGAATTTAAGTAGAGCCTTAATCACAGTGGGAGCGGTGATTTTTCGAAGTGGTATGGCTTCAGGAAAACGGGTTGTGGCACACATGATTGTCAAGAGGAACTGATTACCCGTTTTTGTTCTGGGTAGAGGACCCACACAGTCCACTAAAACACGCTCAAAAGGCTCCCCAACTACCGGGATGGCTTAAGAGGAGCAGGTGGCACCGTCTGATTAGGTTTACTCACAATTTGACAAACCTGGCATGTTTTGCAGAACTTGGCAACGTCTTTCTTCAGACCTGGCCAGAAAAAGTGCTGAAGAATGCGGTTATAGGTTTTAGTGATTCCTAAATGACCTGACCATGGGTGTCCATGCGCAAGCTGCAATATGCCAACCCGGTAATCTCTAGGAATGACTATTTGGCGTACCACCCCCCAACCCTCATCACCTCCTTCCTGCTGTAATACAGGTCTTGAGACCCATTTCCTTAGCAGTAACCCATCGTCAAGATAAAACCTGTGTGCCTTTTTATTGTTTGTTAACTCGCTTACCTCTTTAAAACAGTTAGCGAGTGACTCATCCTTTTCCTGAGCATGGCTCAAACACTCACGTGAGACTGGCAAAGGAAGAACCTCAGACAGAGTAGTCAGACCCTGTTCATTGAGTGCTGGTTTAGAAGGGCTAGCAGCCGGCTCTCTGTCCCCAGTTAGAACAGATCCAAGAACAGTCTCACTCGGGTTCACTTCCTCCAGCTTACGAGCTTGCGACCTGGTAAGAACACTGACAGAAAACACATCAGGGTGGGATTTCAACAGCTCATCCTCTTCTGGGAAACAGCTGGGTTTATCCACCACTTCAGGAACAGGGAGTACTTTGTCCCCAGCAATATCATTTCCCATTATAAACTCAACACCCTGAATAGGAAATGAGTTTCTCATTGCAACCTTGAAAAAACCAGAGGCTAACTTCGACTGCACATGAACACAATGTAATGGTGCAGGTATGTAGGCCATCCCAATACCTTGCACTATTGTACTCACGTTACAAGATGACTCATCACTGACTGGCAAAACGTCAGCCAATAGAAATGATTGTGAGCCACCCGTGTCCCTCAGTATTCTCACAGGCTTCTGATCCCCAGGAAACCCTGTTAAGGAGACAAAACCATCGAAAATGAAGGGTTTAAAACACTTATCAGGTTTACTCATGGTCACATGAGAGGGGGAGTTCAGCGACTTGACTAGGCCAACCCCTTTAGCTTGTTTTAATTGCTGGGGCACTTGTTTACGTTTAAGAGCCAAACACTCAGAAACTATATGCCCCACTTTGTGACAGTAAAAACATTGTCTATCAGACTTGGAACCCGAGGAACCCCTAGATTGTTGAGGGTGCGGCTTTGTGTCCTTGTTCATTTGTTCATGATAGAGTGATTCAGATTTACCCACAAACACGCTTTTGTGCGTCAAAGCGAATTCTTCTGCCAGGACAGCTGCCTCCTGCAAAGTGGCAACTTTTTGTTCATTCAGGTACAGCACTGTACGGTCAGGAACACAGTTTTTGAATTCCTCCAACAATACCAGTTCACGCAATGCGTTAAACTCTGACACTTTGCTTGCTTGACACCACCTATCAAATAGTATCCCTTTTTCCCTTGCAAACTCAAGGAATGGTTGAGCAGTGGATTTCCTCAGGGTCCTGAAACGCTGCCTGTAGGCTTCAGGCACCAACTCATAGGCTCTGAGTATAGCGCTTTTGACATTGTCATACACAAGACTGTCCTCGATAGTGAGAGTTGCGCATACTTCCTGTGCTTTACCAATTAATTTGCACTGAAGCAAAAGGGACCAAACCTCCTTGGGCCAATGTAAAGCCATAGCAATGCGCTCAAACGCATTAAAATAGGCCTCCACCTCAGTCTCCCTGAATGGTGGAACTAGGGCAATGTTTTTGCCTACATCAAATGTTGGAGGTGCAGGAGCAGGGGGAGAATTATCTGAAGGATTACTATTGTTATCTTCATCCTTCACTGAAGGTGGAGCAGAAGGCTCAGGAGACAATTTGTTAGCTTGCAACTCCAGCTGACGCAACCTAATAAATGTCTCAGCTTCTAGCTGCCGACACTTTAGCTTGAACTCAAGCTCATCCTTAGGTTCCCTTTCTTGGGCCTCAAGTTCAAGATGAGCCAAACGTACCTTTACACGGCGTGCACTAACACTGGGATTACTGGATTCGACAGAGAAGGGCTCAAACCGTGGAAGAGAGGCTGGTGGCTTTCCCCCACCTGGTTTGACCACCGTAGGTGTCCCCGCCCCCTCCTCAGCACAAACCTGGGCACAAATTGGATGACATCTCGGGGAGGCACACTGTCGTGGGTTCTCAGAAATCGGCTCCTTGAGCACAAGAAATGACAACATCACAGAACGCAAGTATGGCGAAGCTCGCGGCTCTCCAACGGGAGATTGAGAGACCAGTGTTGGACTGTAGAACTGCTTTGAAATTCATATGAGTTGTTCGCACTAAAGTAAAAACCACCATCACTTATGCGGATACCCCTTTGGCGCCAGCTGCGGTCTCAAGGCTGGAGCTGAACAACAACACCCTGATAACGACTGTGTTTAGTCTGTTCCTTCCCATTCCATGCAAGGCCACCTGGGTTGGCTGGAAGACTGTTTACTTAGCCTAGCAGGGTGAAGGACACTGTCTCAGTTGAACTCTGGACACGCACACACATACATATACACTGATATGCACACACTCATCTCCCCTCCCATTCCAAACACCTTCGATGCTTATTCCCTTCCGATGCTGACGGTGGATCATGGAGACCAGCACATAGGCTGCAGGCCCGGATGTGCTGTCTACATTGGCTGTCTCTCACCCTTTACCCACCCCTGTTGCTTGTCATGTGTTTCTTTGGTGTATTAGTTTTTTTTTTTCATGTGCTATGTGCAGAGGTGTTTTTTTTCTGTTCTCAAACTGATCTCCCTGTTGGAGCTCAGTCTGGGGGGAGTTATTTTTTTCTCCTTATCTTTCCTCATGTGGTGCTTTTTCCATTGTTATACCTCTCTGACCTGTCTTCCCCATGTGATGTTTTGTGTAATGTATGTATGGTCGGAGGGTAAGATGGTGCCGCCATTGCGCGCAATAGGTCGGCAGCCTTATGAAATTTCCCCTTGTGGGACTAATAAAGGTATATCAATATCAGTCCGGACAGTCACGCCAAACAAAGCTTTTGACCTTCAAAAGGCTGAGTGCCAACTCTTATGAGCACATTGGCAATGTGTGTATGAAAATAATTATAAGCGCTTATTTTAGTAAGAGAAATCAAACATTTTAAATCCTAATATTTTTTTCCCTCCTCTCACACGTTTTAACGTGTGAACAAAAAGCATGCGTTTCGTTCAGCCTGCTGTCCCACAGGTTCCCCTCCAGTGTGATATTCGGCCTTTCAGCTTTTCCCTCTTAACTAGAGTGGGGTCATGTGGTCGAGTAGGTGCTAAATCAGCTTTCGTCCCCATTCAGAACCAGCCACCAAGAGACAGCTGACTCTTGGTGGCTGTCACTTGGTGTTCGCTCTCTCTGCGGTATCATTTCCTGTTCCTGCTCAAACACAGTGGTGTTTTTGAGTAGCTTATTTGCTGAGAAATTTAATTAAAAACTTTTAGATACATTCTTTTTTCATAGTATAATCTTCACGTGCTTCATCCGAAGCACACTTCCCGTGTACTCACTACCTAATTTATAGCCAAAGTATTCACTCACTGTCTCTGTACTGTTTCGCTAGCTTAGCTTAGCTCGTAGCCAACTCGCTAGCAGCATGGCCTCTTCACCTGTCCCTCCTGCACTTTCCTGCTCATTGTGTCAGATGTTTAGGAGTTTTTTTGTTTCCTGTTCTCATGCTGTCCTACCATGGAAGCACAGCATGAGTAGGGGTCTCTTTTTTTCCTCTTGTACTTTCCCCATTGTAGTGTACATTTCAATGTTTTTTTTCTCTGATTCTACCAATCTCCAACCTGTATCCCCATGTAATGTTTGTGCTATATGTGTAAGGTCGGGGGGGGGGGGTCCCATTTCACTGCAGGGCAACCTGCATGTGACGAATAAAGCTTTGATTGATTGATAGTTACTCCTTGGCCTCCTTTAGCAGTACTGATACCTGTAACAAATGTAGCATATTTGCAGCTCTGGAGGCCAGGATTACTGAATTGGAGACTCGGCTTCGCACCCTTCATTCACCCGTAGCTAGCGAGGCCCCTGTAGCTGGTGCAGCCGAAGATAGCATAGGCCCCGCTAGCTGTTCCCCGGCAGTCCCCAAGCAGCTGGGGAAAGAGGGCGGCTGGGTGACGGTGAGGAGGAAGCACAGTCTTAAACAGAAGCCCCAGGTACACCGCCAACCTGTTCATGTGTCTAACCGTTTTTCCCCACACATCCGCCGGCGACACACCCGCCGGCAACACACCCGCCGGCATCAAACTCTGGTAATTGGTGATTCTGTTCACAGACATGTGAAGCTAGAGACACCAGAAACCATAGTCAATACTTGGGTTGCAGTCACGTGGTTCTGATGACGTGCGGAGGCAGCGCGATTTTTGAGTGGAGGGCGGAAGTAAACATGGAGGACACTGTGGAGAGTCAGGAGAGCAGCTATTGTGCAACTTTAGACCCCGTTTCTCGGGAGAGATATAAACAGATAGTTAAAAAATATATCGGACGTGATCCGTATTCTTTGAAAATGTCCGAATACACCACAGAAGTAAAGGATTTGCCTACTATCGACGCTGTGGATATCACCAACTACTTGGTCCTCCAGACTTCTTACTACACTAGGCAGCAAATGAAAGCTTTCAAGAGTCTGGAGGCGTACAATTTTTTTGTCAGCGGGTGGGTCCACAACCTTGGAACAAAACGTCTCCGTGATGGATACAGTTTGGTGTTTGCAAGGGTGAGTGTTTGTTCTTATATTGCTTTATCTTAAACACGCTAACAGTTAGCGTTAGCAGCTTTAACGTCAACAAACATGCCAAATCCTTAGGACTTCGTTAGAGTGACAGTTGTTTGTTTCAAGGTAAACCATTCTCAGAGGTCTAACGAGACACCTCTGAAGACTTGGGTAATTGCAAAGGAGGATGGAGAAGTGATTGCAAAGCACTTGGGCAGCCTATAGTCCCAATCAAGTCAATATTAGACTACTAACTTAAAAGCACTAAGTAAACGAGAATTTAACGACAACATAATGCTAATAAGTTCGTTTGCAAACATAACATTACCTCTGACGAAGTGGTCGCTGCAGACACGGGCATTGGCAGACTCTGCTTCTCCCGACTGTAAACGTAAATTTAAAATCCATTTTTTCCTACGTTTTTCGGTTAGAATTTTCCATTTTTCTCCTCTTCGTTGGGCTATTTTTGGTACCCTAAAATACCGTTTATCAGTTTCTCGGGTCGACCTACTGGAGCATCCGTAAACACAACAGGACAAAGGCATTTTGCGTACTGTCTGTCTGTGATTTTGCGCTGATCTTTTTCACTTCCGCCCTCCAGTCAAATTTCGCGCTTTACGTCGACGTCACGTCTACGTCAAATGAAACCCAGCTATTGTCTTCCAGGGACCAGAGCAGGCGACATTGAGGGAAATTTAAAACTGCTGGCTAGGGTAAATGTAAATTCAGTAAAATCAGCAGTAATGACACCCGGTTACGCCAATCGGAGGTCATTAAAATCAATATTGAATAGGTGTGTAATTTCGGCAAAACGATTTCGGACTCTGTAGTTTTCTCTGGCTCCCTTGCCAATCAGACCAGGAGTGACATGGTTAGCTGCATGTTCTCCTTAAATTGCTGGGTGTCTGAGTGGTGTCCAAAAAATGATGTGCGCTCCATAGATAATTGGCAAACCTTCTGGAGAAAACATGGTCTTGTTAGGAGAGACGGGTGTTGGGTCTGCGCTTTCACAGGCCCGCTAGTTCAGACTTATTATTAACGAAGCAAGATGAACAGCTCAACCGGTTTTTCACATGCTAGCAAGGGAAGGATCTCAGAGTAGCCCTTCTGCCCTCGGTGTCAGACCACTTCGAAGAACCAGCTTCCTCTGCAGCCTTTTATTTCTGTGACACACAGTTTACACAAACACCCATTGTAAAAAACCCCTATGGTGTCAAGCACTAGGTGTGTGTGTGTGTGTATGTCTGTGCATGTGCACGTGAATGTGTGTGTTTGTGTTTGGGGGTGCATTTGTGTGACCTCCTGCTCACCAAAGGGTAATCTCCCCCACCCTGTATATGGCTTAACCCCTCTAATGGTCTCACCATACACAAACAGGTAAGGTCATAAAAGCAGGAAATTACTAAACAAGAAAACAGAACCCTCACATAGGATGTGCCTATAATAAAACACTTGTTGGGTCTTTGTTTCCACAAGCCCCGCTGGTTTAGACTTATTCATCATGAAGAAAACAAGACAGTCAGCGATCAATCAATTTATTTGCAAGGGAGGTCTCGTCTGTGTCTAACACGAAATGACCCCGACGATGGCCTCCTTCTGCTGCCTTTTATTGAGAAAACAGTTCACACAAAACACATCACAGCAAAGCAACGCCCACATGATTCTAAGACAAGGCATTGTATGTATATGTGTGAACTTCTGTATGTAAGTAGAATGTGTGTGTATGTGTGTGTGTGTGTGTGTGTGTGTGTCCTCCTGCTGGGCAGGAAGCTTACATCAATAAGACCCTCACAAGGATGTGTCTGTAAAAGACTACAGCCCCCCACCCAGAACCTCGAGAATCTGGGGAGGAGGACAGTGGAATTCCTTTCATCCCAGAGTTAAACAATGTAGAGATGGTAAGCATAAAAATGACATTTAACAATCCACTCTAACAACACTACAGCCTCCCCCACCATTCAACAGGCTGGGGAGGGCAATAGAAACAGAAGAATGTCTTTGATCATATAGTTTGAACCAAGACTTACAAATTTAAGCACAATAATGGCAACATTTAACAATTTGACTCTAACAACAACATCCATCCCACTTTGGATGGAGCAGCTCTCATTTCTAGAAATATGGACAAATTTATTAAACCCCCCAAAATATGACTATCCAGAGTTGGACCCAGGAAGCAGAGTTGCAGTCTTACATGCCTCTCTGCAGCTTCTCTCCTCCTGCTGCTCCCCCAAAAACTCATCTCCATAGAGACTGTGTCAGCTCCCAAACAGACAAAAAACTAACTAAAATCCAGCAATTAAAAACCTAAACATAAAAAAATCACAAAGAAAGAACAATACAGTATCCACATCTGAGACAAAGAGTAAAACAGTGAAATGTGGATTATTAAATATTAGGTCTCTCTCCTCCAAGTCTCTGTTAGTACATGACTTAATAATTGATCAACAAATTGATTTACTCTACCTTACAGGAACCTGGTTACAGCAGGATCAGTATGTTAGTTTAAATGAATCAACACCCCCGAGTCATTCTAACTACCAGAAATCTTGAAGCACAGGCCGAGGGGGCGGTGTGGCAGCAATTTTTCACACCAGCCTATTAATCAACCAAAGACCCAGACAGACTTTTAATTCATTTGAAAGCCTGATGCTTAACATTGTCCGCCCCAGCTGTGAAACTCAGAAACCAGTCTTACTTGTTATCATCTATCGTCCACCTGGGCCTTACACAGAGTTTCTGTCTGATTTCTCAGACTTTTTATCTGGTTTAGTGCTCAGCTCAGATAAAATAATTATTGTGGGTGATTTTAACATCCATGTAGATGCTAAAAATGACAGCCTCAACATGGCATTTAATCTATTATTAGTCTCAATTGGCTTCTCTCAAAATGTAAAAGAACCCACCCACCACTTTAATCACACTTTAGATCTTGTTTTAACATATGGCATAGAAACTGAACATTTAACAGTGTTTCCTGAAAACCCTCTCCTGTCTGATCATTTCCTGATAACATTTACATTTACAATGATTGATTACACAGCAGTGGAGAGTAGACTTTATCACAGTAGATGTCTTTCTGAAAGTGCTGTAACTAAGTTTAAGATTATAATCCACCCACTGTTATCATCTTCAATGCCCTGTACCAACATAGAGCAGAGCAGCTACCTGAACGCTACCCCAGCAGAGGTCGATTATCTTGTTAATAATTTTACCTCCTCACTATGTACGACTCTGGATACTGTAGCTCCTGTGACAACTAAAAACTCAAATCAGAAGTACCTGACTCCGTGGTATAATTCTAAAACACGTAACCTAAAGCAGATAACTCGTAAGCTGGAGAGAAAATAGCTTGTCACTAATTTAGAAGATCATCATTTAGCTTAGAGAAATAGTTTGTTGCTTCACGAGAAAGCCCTCCACAAAGCCAGAACATCTTACTATTCGTCACTTATTTAAGAAAATAAGAACAACCACAGGTTTCTCTTCAGCACTGTAGCCAGGCTGACAAGAAGTCAGAGTACTGTTGAGCCAACCATCCCTTTAACGTTAACTAGTAATGACTTCATGAACTTTTTCACAAATAAAATTTTAATCATTAGAGAAAAAATTACCAATAATCATCCCACAGATGTAATATTATCTACAACTACTTTTAGTACCATTGCTATTCATTTAGACTCTTTTTCTTCAATTGATCTTTCTGAGTTAACTTCAATAATTACTTCCTCCAAACCATCAACGTGTCTTTTAGACCCCATTCCTACAAAACTGCTCAAAGAAGTCCTGCCATTAATTAATTCTTCAATCTTAAATATGATTAACCTATCTCTAATAATCGGCTATGTACCACAGGCCTTCACGCTGGCTGTAGTTAAACCTTTACTCAAAAAGCCATCTCTAGACCCAGCTGTCTTAGCTAATTATAGGCCAATCTCCAACCTTCCTTTCATATCAAAAATCCTTGAAAGAGTAGTTGTCAAACAGCTAACAGATCATCTGCAGAGGAATGGCTTATTTGAAGAGTTTCAGTCAGGTTTCAGAGCTCATCACAGCACAGAAACAGCTTTAGTGAAGGTTACAAATGATCTTCTTATGGCTCTGTGCTTGTCCTGCTAGACCTTAGTGCTGTGTTCGATACTGTTGACCATAATATCCTATTAGAGCGATTAGAACATGCTGTAGGTATTACAGGTACTGTGCTGCAGTGGTTTGTATCATATCTATCTAATAGACTCCAATTTGTACATGTAAATGGAGATACCTCTTCACACACTAAGGTCAATTATGGAGTTCCACAGGGTTCGGTGCTAGGACCAGTTCTGTTTACACTATACATGCTTCCCTTAGGCAGCATCATTAGAAGACATAGCATAAATTTCCACTGCTATGCAGATGACACGCAGCTCTATCTATCCATGAAGCCAGGTAACACACACCAATTAGTTAAACTGCAGGAATGTATTAAAGACATGAAGACCTGAATGGCCGCTAACTTTCTGCTTCTTAATTCAGATAAAACTGAGCTTATTGTACTCGGCCCTGAAGATCTTAGAAATATGGTATCTAGGCAGATTCTTACTCTGGATGGCATTACCTTAGTGTCCAGTAACGCTGTGAGGAACCTTGGAGTCATTTTTGACCAGGACATGTCCTTCAGCGCATATATTAAACAAATATGTAAGACTACTTTCTTCCACTTGCGCAACATCTCTAAAGTTAGAAATATCCTGTCTCAGAGTGACGCTGAAAAACTAGTTCATGCATTTATTACTTCCAGGCTGGACTACTGTAATTCATTATCAGGATGTCCTAAAAACTCACTGAAAAGCCTTCAGCTAATCCAAAATGCTGCAGCAAGAGTCCTGACAGGGACTAGAAAGAGAGAGCATATTTCTCCTGTTTTGGCTTCCCTTCATTGGCTTCCTGTTAAATCCAGAATTGAATTCAAAATCCTGCTCCTCACATACAAGGTCTTAAATAATCAGGCCCTATCTTATCTTAATGACCTTGTAGTACCATATCACCCTATTAGAGCACTTCGCTCTCGCTCTGCAGGCCTACTTGTTGTTCCTAGAGTATTTAAAAGTAGAATGGGAGGGAGAGCCTTCAGTTTTCAGGCCCCTCATCTGTGGAACCAGCTTCCAGTTTGGATTCGGGAGACAGACACTATCTCTACTTTTAAGATTAGGCTTAAAACTTTCCTTTTTGCTAAAGCATATAGTTAGGGCTGGACCAGGTGACCCTGAATCCTCCCTTAGTTATGCTGCAATAGACGTAGGCTGCCGGGGATTCCCATGATGCATTGAGTTTTTCCTTTCCAGTCACCTTTCTCACTCAGTATGTGTTAATAGACTCTCTGCATTGAATCATATCTGTTATTAACCTCAGTCTCTCTTCCACAGCATGTCTTTCATCCTGTTTTCCTTCTCTCACCCCAACCGGTCGCAGCAGATGGCCCCGCCCCTCCCTGAGCCTGGGAGCCTAGGAATTTCTTTTACTTATGTATTAATCACATTATTTTATTGTATAATGTCTTGATGCCACTGGATTTTAACATGTCTCACACTCATACAGTAAGACAAATGGTGGGGGTCTAGTAAGGAAGTTGGGCGAAGCAGACAACTCCACAGGAAGACTCTTTTGTCTCTTCGTGGACTCTGGGAGGTAGCAAGGGAGTGTGAACCTTAAGGTGTGAAACAGCTGTGTACTGCCTTTTGTTCCTGAAGAAGGTATTTAACTGAGAGCCATGTTAGACTCAGGTGAGACTGTCTGACCCGTGGTCATGTAGGCTCTCCACAATTTTGGTTGTCTGTTCTTTGTGTGTTTTGATTAAAGAATGTTAGCTACCGCTCATCTGCAGGCTTTATTTAATGGAAAACTTCCACAATAACTCTTTAATCTTTAATAAAATGATCAGCGTTTCTGCTTTATCAGGTGTAACAATCAAGTTTAACATCCAGGCATCCATGAAAACAGAATTGATTAAAACAAAGTTAGAAGTTAGCAGGAAGTTAGCTCGCTAGTTTCCACCTAAACATGATATAGCATGTTTTGACTGAGAGATTTCTGACAACATTAAAACGTACAGCTCTGCTATCACTTCCAACATAAATGAAGACAGAAAACTAAACAGTAGTAATGTTTGTAGGATTACTGAAGTTGGGCTAGCTGGTATATAATGATATGTTACGTGATCGCTAGCAACACAGCTAGGTTAGCATAAAATAAACAGTGAAGCTAGAGGATGAACGCTAACATTTTTCCACTCGATAAAAATAACAGGAGGGTTTTGATGGTTAGATGCAACAACATGGGACTAGAGCAGCTGTGAGAGAATTCAACATTAATAATTCAATGGTACGGAAGTGGAGGAAGCACACTTTTTGGCTTTCCACATATTCCAAAACATGTTTTATCTCTTTGCTATTACTGTCGCCCGGCATACTTTGCAGATGATGCGATGCTTTGAACCAAAAAAACGTACAGCTTGATGACATCATCAACATGCGCTATCGCAGTAGAGCGGTATAGTCAAAATCTCTACCATTGGCCAAATTTATATTGTTTCTACCGTATACCATTTATACCACCCACCCCTACCCTCTGCTAAACAAGAATAAATCTTCAGTACAGCAGTTTCCCCTTAATTGTCTGGGCTTTTCAAAGGCTACCATGCCACAGTTCTTGCATATGTACAGACAAGATCTGGAAAGACCTTTTTCGATAGGAGGAACGTAAACATTTGCCAAGAAAATGAGCCATCCATTGGATTTATACCTCGAGTTATCAGAAGCATTTTTGAGGAGAGCAGAGTACAGACTGTGAATTCTGTCTGGCAGTGTCTTACCTGGAGATTTATAATAAAAAAAAATATTGGACTTGCTGTGTTCATCCAAAGATAAACCTGCTATCAGCATTAGGGAAGGCCCTAAAGAAGGCATCATGATTTTCAGCTTAACTGAGAAGCAGGTGTTTTCTGCCCCTTAGATGGTGAGCTGTCTGGAGCTTGGAAACTTTGCTTTTACTGTGAGCTCCACAGCCATGTATGCTGCGTCTTCACGTTCCCATGCTATCTCCACCATTACACCAGAGCAATGCAGAGGGACAGATAAGGTAGATTCAGTCATTTCAAAGTTGCATGTTGTGGTACAGGCTGTGTAAAGATGCCCCTGAGACAATCCAGCACATAACAGCAGGCTGCAAGATGCTAGCAGACAGGGCATACATAGAATGCCATAACCAAGTGCCTGGCATAGTATACAGAAACATCTGTGCCGAATACGGCCTGGAAGTCCCGAGGTCAAAATGGGAGATGCCCCCAAGGGTGGTGGAGAATGACCGAGCTAAGATCCTGTGGGACTTCCAGATACAGACGGACAAAATGGTGGTGGCCAACCAACCGGACATAGTGGTGGTAGACAAACAGAAGAAGACGGCCGTAGTGATCAATGTAGCGGTTCCGAATGACAGCAATATCAGGAAGAAGGAACACGAGAAGCTGGAGAAATACCAAGGGCTCAGAGAAGAGCTCGAGAGGATGTGGAGGGTGAAGGTGACTGTGGTCCCAGTGGTAATCGGAGAACGAGGTGCGGTGACTCCCAAGCTAGGCGAGTGGCTCCAGCAGATCCCGGGAATAACATCGGAGATCTCTGTCCAGAAGAGCGCAGTCCTGGGAACAGCTAAGATACTGTACAGGACCCTCAAGCTCCCAGGCCTCTGAAAGAGGACCCGAGCTTGAAGGATAAACGGCCCGCAGGGGCGTGCTGGGTGTTTTTTTTTTTTTTATATATACAGTGGGGCAAAAAAGTATTTAGTCAGCCACCGATTGTGCAAGTTCCCCCACTTAAAATGATGACAGAGGTCAGTAATTTGCACCAGAGGTACACTTCAACTGTGAGAGACAGAATGTGAAAAAAAAATCCATGAATTCACATGGTAGGATTTGTAAAGAATTTATTCGTAAATTAGGGTGGAAAATAAGTATTTGGTCACCTCAAACAAGGAAAATCTCTGGCTCTCACAGACCTGTAACGTCTTCTGTAAGAAGCTTTTCTGTCCCCCACTCGTTACCTGTATGAATGGCACCTGTTTGAACTCATCATCTGTATATGTCTGTGAAGGTTCTCAGTCATCCAGGTCATCGTAGTCAAAGGAGCTTGCACAGAAAAGCGTCTGGACTTCTTTAAGTTGCTTGAAGACGTTTCACCTCTCATCCGAGAAGCTTCTTCAGTTCTAAGGTCAAATGGTGGAGAGTCCCAGATATAAACCTAGTGGGAGTGACCCCCCACAGAGGGATAAAAGGACCCCCTGATGATCCTCTAATCGCCTGGGCCAAGGTTTGAAATTGGGTGTGGGACCCAATCAGCCAGAGTTTCGGGTGTGTTCATTGTGAAACCTGGCCCCACCTTAGATCTGAGATCCCTTCCCAGACGCCTTAACGCCCACTCACATCCTGGGCCATCTGACCTCAGGAATTCGCATGATAAGGTGGGGCCAGGTTTCACAATGAACACACCCGAAACTCTGGCTGATTGGGTCCCACACCAACAAAGGTTATGTTACAAAGTATTGAGTTGTATTTTTGTTATTGACCAAATACTTATTTTCCACCCTGATTTACGAATAAATTCTTTACAAATCCTACCATGTGGATTCATGGATTTTTTTTCACATTCTGTCTCTCACAGTTGAAGTGTACCTCTGGTGCAAATTACTGACCTCTGTCATCATTTTAGGTGGGGGAACATGCACAATCGGTGGCTGACTAAATACTTTTTTCCCCCCCTGTATATCTCTTCTGAGCACTCAAAGCGTATTTTTTCTAAGTAACATTCACACACACTCCGATGGATGCATCAGAGAGCAATTTGGGGTTAGTATCTTGCCCAAGGATATTTGGCATGCAGACTAGGGGAAGCCAGGAATTGAACCACCAACCTTCCAATCAGTAGATGACCTGCTCTACCGCCTGAGCCACTCAGCCACCCAAACATCAACAGCCATGTCGTGTTCAGTCACCTTTGTTCAGTATTCTGATGCTTGGTTTGAACTTCAGTAGGCTGTTATAATCACGTGTACATACTTTAACCCCGTGATTGACTGGTTAGATACTTGGATTACAGTAGAACAGGCGTGCCTAATGAAATGGTTGCTGAATTTTTGTTGCATGATTTTACTGGACTTTATAGTTGTTGGTGCTTTGTTTTGTTGCCATATTTTGTCTTCACTGTTGTCACAGAGCAGGTAAAACAGATGAATGTTAAAGCTACTGTTCAACTCATTGTTTATAGCGTCACAGTTGACACACCTTCAATATTTACATAACAGCTCCATATAATACAGGCAGAGAGCAGCACAGCCTGAAGACACCACACAGCATTTCACTGCACTAGATGAAGAAACATGTCCCACAGTAAGTTCTCCCAATATTTTTCTGTCTTCTGAATATTTGCTGTGTAACTTATTAGGAAAAAAGGGCATTGTTAAAGTGCAAAGTACTGATGTAATTAACAGCATGCAGAATAGTTACTAGGGTGTTATTAAATGGGATGGCACTGTTTACAACTTTGATTCATATATAAATAACAGAGATTTGTGCCATCATGCAGATGTATTACGTGAAGTGGGTCCAAAAGAGTTTAAATGTTATTTTGTATTGTATTGTATTTTAACTGTTCTACAACGTAGTAGAAGAAGTAGTTAGAAGTACTTTGATGTTTTGCTTATGTGAAAATTACCAATCCTTAAAATGTAGATGAGTAGAAGTAGGAAACAAGATTACATACAGTAGAAATACTTCAAGTGCAAGTATATTAAAACTGTGGTTGAATAAATTATTTCATTAATTGTATTGAGTTACATTTGGTTGTAGGAGATATCCACAATAGGAAGATAAAAAAAAATATTTCAGTACAGTGGCACTGCTGGGTGCTGAAAAGGGAGTAATCACAATTCAGGGTTTGTGACACTCCGTGAACGCTCTCTGAAACTGCATCTGATTGTTTAAACAATATTAAAAATTGTCCTTTGTTTTTACAGACAGGATTTCAGTTGTTGTCTTTGGCAATGGGGAGATGTTGAAGAAAGCTCTAATAACCAACATTGTGGGCAAAGATTTTTCTAAGCTATCCAAAGGAAAGTATAAAAAAAACTCAAAGATATATAAAAATGAGTCATATGAGTTCATGTGTGTAAAAGACTTGCAGAAAAAACAGGGATCACTCTTTTCTAAGAACCCACACCCTGACATGTGTTTAGTGGTGGTAGAGGATGGGTTTTCAGGAGAAGATGTGCAACAACAGATAGAAGATCTGAGCAGGAAAACCAAAAAACCTAGAGATGAGTTCACAGTCGTGCTCCCTTTGAGATACAAACCAGGATGTTACTCTTTCAAATCCTGTACCATTCAGCAGCTTTTCATTGAACTGGACCAACTGGCTGCAGAGAGATGTCTGACTCTCTCAACTGTGAGGTAATGCCAGAAGTAGAAATGTAGAAACTGATGATATTTTTTGTTTTCATCATGAAAAATATTTTATACACATTTTTAAGAGCTGCACTGATTCACAGTTACCTGGTAAAGTAAAAGTTAAACTTTTATGTTACAGGTCTGCTATTGACCGTGAGTCCCAAAATCCGACGGAGACTAAGGGTAAGCCAGTGTTTAATTATTTTGTTTTTAAAGCTTTTACAAAACCTTACAAAAGCTTTTATTTTGACTTTTTATTCAGGTGACAGATCTAGTGAGGAGCCCTTCACTGACTCAAAGAAGATTTTAAAAAGTGAGAATTTGCTTTAAAGATGTGTCTGGAATTAAACCATTGTATTCAAATTAGAAATGTGCAGTTGTGTTTTGATACATCCTTTAAGAGAAATAAAGACATTTTTTTAAAGTTATATTTTGTTTTTCATTAAAACAGGAAAGCTCACCAGCACCAAACTGAACCTTGTTCTTGTGGGAATGTCCGGGACTGGGAAAAGTGCCAGTGCAAACACCATCCTTGGAAAGAAAGTCTTCATGTCTAAAGCCAGTTCAAAGCCAATCACTGCAGAGTGTCAGGTGGCAGAAACAGAGATAAATGACATACATGTTCGTGTGATTGATACTCCCGACATATTTGATGATGACCTCAAATCAACAGATAAGGAGAAACATGTAAAACAGTGTAAAAAGTCCTGTGAGTTAGGACTTTGTGTGTTTGTACTTGTGATGCATGTGAGCAGATTTACAGATGGTGAGAGAGACATACTGAAAAGGTTAGAAAAATCATTTGGGAACAAAGTTAGTGAACAAACAGTCATCCTGTTCACACGAGGAGACGACTTGCAGCAAGCAGGAATGAAGCTGGAGGATTTTTTGGGTTCCTGCCAACCTAAGCTGAAGGAAATAATTGAAAAATGTGGCAACAGGTGTGTTGCTTTTGAGAACAGCAAATCAGACTCAGATCAAAGAGAAAAACTGATGGACACAGTGACCAGTATGTTAGACATAAGGCAGAAACGATAACTTCAGATCAGCACAATAAAGGGCTTGCAAATGATTTCTCATGTAAGACGATAAAGAGGTAATCATTAAATGATGTCCTGAAATATCCAGTTAAAAATTAATCAGAGGGTTAGATATTTGTAAATGAAGTATTTGTTGAAATTGGTGAATGTATTTAGTTTCTTCCTGTGTTAATGTAGCTTATTCATGACATGGGTTATCAATACTAAGGTGTGTTGTTTTTGAGAACTGCCGATCAGATTCAGATCAAGTGGAAAATCTAATGGACACAGTGATCAGTATGATCCAAAGACAGCAAAAACAATAACTTCATAAATCAAATGCAAGTGACAAAAGTCTTGCAAATCATTTCTAATGAAGTAGAGCAGGAAATGATGTCCTGAACTATTCAGCTAAGAATTAATCAGATATAATATTGGTGAATTAAGTATTTGTTGAAATTGGTCTCTTATTCTGTCTCTTGTTTTTTTTTCCAATATAGATCATTAACGTTAGCGTTATCAATAAAAAGAAATATGTTTAATTTCATTGCTTGTTTGTTAACACAAAGTGTGGACACAGTTTTTTACCACAGACCCAGCTACTGAAATTATTAACTGTTGAGATATCATACACGATTTGATGATTCATAATTTATATTAAACTGGGGCTTTCAAACACTTGTCCTAAAAAGTTTTTTGAAATATTTCTTTTAACTTTATTTGAACCTTCCACTCGTTCCTTAAACTGTGCTGTACAATCAATGCCTGATTATTCTTGTGATTTTTTTCCTTCAAATGGTTGCTTAAAAACAAAAATGCTGCATGCACAGGAACTCAGAAAAGGGTGGCTGTAGTTCATACGATAAAACGTGTCATCTACTAATAGCAAGGTTGGTGCTTTGTATTCCTGCCTGTTCCAGTCAAATATCCTTGGGCATGACACTAACCCCAACTGAGTGCTCAGCTAGAGTAGAAAAGTGCTATATAAGAACCAGTCACAGTATTTATCTCTTATGTTTTATGATACATAAAATGCATTTTGCATTTTCCAATGAAGTAAGAAAAATATTTACTGCATTCTGTAAGTACTTAATATAGTGTACATTATTTTGGATGCAGCACTTTTAAATAATTTTTAAAAAGTGGAATACTAAAAAAGGCAAAAGAAAAGAGAATAGAAATTAAACTAACATTCATGGTCTATACTGCAAATATAACTAAATTCAGTAAAGTTTGTTTAGTGGTTTCATAATTTCTCTGCTGTAGTATATAAATGTGAATCTAATTTAATCTTACTTTAATTACTATATAGAAATATATATTACCTTAAAAAAATGTATCATAATTAACCCTGAATCCTAAAGTCTGTGATTATAATGTTTCTTTTGCATTTTGAATCTGGAACAAAATAACATATAAAATGTGAATCTCACCAAACAGTAAGCTTTAAAATACCAATATATTTGCAATGTATCAGCAAATATCACCCCCTATGAGCAAGCACTTTGGCAACAGTGGGAAGGAAAAACTCCCTTTTAACAGGAAGAAACCTCCGGCAGAACCAGGCTCAGGGAGGGGCGGCCATCTGCTGCGACCGGTTGGGGTGAGAGAAGCTGATTTATAAAGCTGACCACAGAAGGGAGAAATTAAACCCAAATAAAGCTAATTTTTCATTTTTTTAACTCAATGACACAACACAACTGCTCACCTTTTTAGTTAATGATGTGGTGAAACTGATAGAAGCCAGTTCTGAATGCACAGCCAACAATGGGAGCAAACAGTTTGAAAAGCAGAGGAGGAAAATGAGGAATGACAAGATCCACAGCAGCAGTTAATGGCTATTAATAAGTAGACTGTGCAACAAAAAATATGAGTCTCACAAAATACACACATACCTAAAGAACATATACATTTACTATATATTATTTTTTTTCTTATGTGAATGAAGCAGGAGAAATTGAACATCCCAGTCTCAGCAGATCCTCTGTTGTTAGCACGATTTTGAATCTTGATTGTATTCTGATGCTTTAGTGCAGACAATTTGTAAAACTAAAAGAGGCAGTTTGATTTTTTTTCTTCATGGTTTGTAATTTTTGTAGAAATGTTAAACTGTCACATATGACTGAAAAGACTTGAATTACATGTTTGAGGGGAAAATGCAAACTGATTTCCTTTACTCTACAGTCATGGGTAAAGATAGGTACAAGCGGTTTGTACAGTTCAGAGGCAGGTGTAGTACATCTGATAGTAGTACAGAGAGAGTAGTACATGTGATAGCTGTAGAGGATGGAAAGTCTGAAAGTTGATCTCTATTATTTTATGATAAATAATGGTACCTGTTATAATAAAACTACAAAATAAAACCGTGTTCAAAAGTCATTCATACTTTTATTCCACATACTCACAGTGTAATTTCCACTAATTTTAACACAGATGTACGAATAATATTTTTTCTGATATTTCTTACATGTTGCAGTGAGTCATACTATGCACCCAAATTTATGCTGGCTTAAAACACCTGACAGTTGATAAAAGCATTCTGACAGTTAAATAACCTGCAAGTACAATAGAGGACAATAGACTTGTCTTAAATCTTAAATATCTAAGTTTTCAAATTGTCACTTGAGTTTAGACCCACTTAACAAAGATTACAAACACCTGAAACCAAGAATTGTAAAATTCAAACACTACAATATATATATTGTTTGAAGGTGGTTCGAAGGTGGTACATATACACGGTATGTAGCACCTTCGACCCAGTTGTTTTATAGTGCACTTTACACAATAAGATTGAGCACTATCCACCCTTCGGTTAGGCATTCCGGGTGTCTCTAATCAACTAGCAGCTGGTTAATGGACCCTGTTCAGGGAGATTGCTGCGGTCTGCTCTTAGGTCCACTAGTCACTGAGCATTAATACTCCATCTCCCATATGCTCTTCCCATATTGTTCCTTTGCCACTGAGAGTACAGCTTGGCTGGTTTATTCTCCTGTGTTCCTGTGTAGTCGCTGAGTACCTCCTCATGCAGCTAAGGCACTTTCTTCATCGCACCTTTCTGCAGCTCTGATAGTTGGCTAATCAGTAGTCACATAGTTGGCTAACTAGAGGAACAATATGAGAACAGCACCACATGGATTAATGTTGAAACAGCATATGGGAGTAGGATGCAACCCATAGCAGCAATGCTGAGTGGTTAGTGGATCTGAGAGTAGACCACAGCAACCTCCCTGAACAGGGTCCAGTAACCATCACAGCGGCAGAAAGGGTCTCCAGTATGAAGAGCTGGACAGCACCAGGTGCCAACATGGTTCATGCCTACGGGCTAAAGAAGCTGACTGCACTCTATGAGCATCTGGCAGATCAAATGAACCAGCTGGAATGGCAAGAACTATACAAGATCATCAGTACCCTAAGATCCTTCCTCAGGAACTCAATGGGGATGTGGTGGACAACACTAGAGGCCAACTCCAAGCCCATAGCACAAGTCACCATCAAGTGCGGGATCTATCAAGGAGATGCTCTGTCCCCACTGCTGTTCTGCATAGGCCTGAACCCCCTCAGTGAGATCATTGACAAGACTGGCTATGGATAATGACTACGGAATGGAGCAGTAGTCAGCCACCTCCTGTACATGGATGACATCAAGCTGTATGCCAAGATTGAACAAGACATCGATTCACTAGTCCAAACCACCAGGATATACAGCAATGATATCGGAATGTCATTCGGACTGGAGAAATGTAGTCAGATGATAACAAAGAGAGGGAAGGTAGTTAGAACTGAGGGGATCAAACTACCAGAAGGCAACATTGCAGACATAGAGACAGCTGCAAGTACCTGGGGATCACACAGGCAAATGGGAACCATGAAGAGGTCATGAGAAAAGCTGCAACCACCAAGTACCTGCAGAGGGTAAGGCAAGTCCTGAGGAGTCAGCTGAACGGTAAGAACAAGATCCAGGCTATCAACACCTACACCCTGCCCATGATCAGGTACCCTGCTGGGATAATAAGCTGGCCAAAGGAGGAGATGGAAGCCACTGACATCAAGACAAGGAAGCTCCTGACCATGCATGGAGGGTTTCACCCCAAGTTCAGCACCCCGAGGCTGCATGCTAAGTGGAAGGAAGGAGGCCGGGGACTAGTGAGTGTCAGCACCACAGTCAAAGATGAAACAACAAAAATCCACGAATACATGAGTAAGATTGCCCCAACCGACCGCATGCTCAGTGAATACCTCAGGCAGCAGAAACCCAAGAATAAGGAGGAAGAGGAAGCACCATCATGGAAGGACAGGCAACTGCATGGTATGTACCACCGGCATATAGTGGAGGTGGCTGATATGCAGAAATTCTACCAGTGGCTGGACCGAAGGACAGCACAGAGGCATTAATCATGGCAGCACAAGAACACGCTCTGAGCACAAGATCCATAGAGGCTGGGGTCTATCACACCAGGCAAGACCCCAGGTGCAGGCTGTGTAAAGATGCCCCTGAGACAATCCAGCACATAACAGCAGGGTGCAAGATGCTAGCAGGCAGGGCATACATAGAATGCCATAACCAAGTGGCCGGCACAGTGTACAGGAACATCTGTGCCGAATACGGCCTGGGAGTCCCGAGGTCAAAATGGGAGACGCCCCCAAGGGTGGTGGAGAATGACCGAGCTAAGATCCTGTGGGTCTTCCAGATACAAATGGACAAAATGGTGGTGGCTAACCAAACAGACATAGTGGTAGTAGACAAACACAAGAAGTCTGCCGTACTGATAGATGTAGCAGCTCCCAATGACAGCAACATCAGAAAGAAGGAACAGGAGAAGCTTGAGAACTACCAAGGACTCGGAGAAAAGCTCGAGAAAATGTGGAGGGTGAAGGTAACAGTGGTCCCAGTGGTAATCGGAGAACGAGGTGCGGTGACTCCCAAACTGGGCGAGTGGCTCCAGGAGATCCCAGAAATAACATCGGAGATCTCTGTCCAGAAAAGTGCGGTCCTGGGAACAGCTAAGATACTGCGCATGACCCTCAAGCTCCCAGGCCTCTGATAGAGGACCCGAGCTTGAAGGATAGACCGCTCGCGGGGGCGAGCGAAGAATATAGATAGATAGAGAGAGAGAGAGAGAGAGAGAGAGAGATCGACATATATAGAGATTTTTTTTCTCTGTTTGTTTTTAGAGGGGAGTTCTCTACCCAATGCAGGACAACCCCCCTGATCCAATACCATTCCATTTTAATGATTAATATTTCATCATCAATTGTATGAAGTGATTTTTTGAGGACTTAGGAATTTAGGAATACTTAAGAATTTTTAGGAATACTTAAGCTGCATACTCAAGCAGCACTGTTTTTTATCTGCATTTGTAATCTCCTCAATTTGTTTCATTAATGCCAGTGATGTTGAACTGTGCGATCTGAATCCATATAGCCTGTTGGAGAGTAATGTTTATCTACAAATTCAACAAAGTTTTATAACAGTTTTTCTAGGATTCTGTAGAATTGTGGTAGTAAAGAAACATAACTTTAATTTGTGAAGTAGTGTCTATCCCCAGTTTTATATAGTGGCACAACTTAAATTATTTTTATTGTGTTTGGAACGGATTTGAAATTATAAGTTACAGATGTATGTTGTGCATGTGGCTCTGAACATTGAATTGAGATTTCCATTATCCAGGCTTTCTTTACAGAGGATAATTAGTGAACATGTCTGTCAGCAGGCCCCATCTTTAGATGTTGTGATTTAAAGGAAGCAGGAAGCAGAAGAAAGGACAGACAGGCACAATCAGTGGCCTTAAACAAATCAGCAACATAGGTCTTTCAGAAAAGTTGACGTGATGCTTCCACTTTGGCCTGCTGCCCTGCTTCATGCGGCCAATTACTAAGCCAAACTGGTGTCCAAAGCTGGTGTCCAAATCAGGGCAATGACCAACAAAAAATAAAAAGACAGAACCACAGAGCAAAATTAAAAGAAAGGAGGGAGATTTTATTACCAAGTTCACTCTGCTCAGATGTAGCTCATGCAGCCAATTATTTCAGTTAGCTTCTGCAGAACAAGGACAGCACAAACCACAATCCAATACCAAAATAGAGAGACCTAGTGCCTAGGGGTCTTCAAACTACACATTATAATGATATATTATGACATATTATTATAGTTTCATATAGTATTATCCCAATCCGTGTTAAAATAAGACACAAACAAAGAACACATAAGTCTAATAAGTTTTCAGCTGGTAAAAGGCTAGCCACCCCCTCTTTAATTTGGAGCAGATATGCTTTTTACTATGTACTGTCAGCTAACATTATCTGGTGCAGCTGTAATAAAGTAAATCTAACTTGTGACTCAATAAAAAGACAACCTTTAAACTTGTGATGAATTAAGAACAATAACACTTTACCAACATTTGAATCTCTATGACTGTAATTGCATATATAAAACAGAACATCCTGGAACTTGTTTAATCATAAACTAAAACATTCTTACTAATCAAAATGTACCCATGACATGCACAGATGATTCACAACATTAAAACCAAGTTAGTTTGTTTTGTTTTAAGTTTTAGTTTAATAATGGGAGAATAGGTATTGCAATAAGAACACTTTTTGCAGTCCGCCAGTTATAGTTAGTATCCCACTTTAATTAAAAAGTATCTACAAAAGTATCTCCAGATTACTTAATTGAACTGGCTGTTGCAATTCAAAATACGCAGCTCAGTGCGTGCCTTTGGTGAGTTTTGAGGCCTCATTGCAGTTAGCTTGTTCTTTTAATGACCACGTGGTGATGTTTCCTTCTAAGCAACGCATCTTCAGTTGTATACCTCGGCTTCTTTGGTTGCTACGGCTGTATACCCCAAGACAACCTCCGCCAAAGCAGAGCCACCACAGGCTGATCAGACTTGGGTTGTCATTTGACTTCCCTCATGGCCTCCTTTCTTCTCAGCCAAACCCAGTGACTACTCTTTCCACCACTACGACGACGTTGACTACTCTTTTTTTTTGGACATGTCCCATTATGTCCCAGTGTATGATGGAAGCCTTTGAATCTGCTACAGCTCCACCTGGCTTCCATTTCTTCCCATTTGCTGGGACTGGAGCACTAGCTGGATCCTGGGACTTGGTAAGTGTCATCTCCAGCCAAGCTTATCATCTGTAGTCTTCCACAAGGCTCGAGATACACAAGGGAAGAGTGCTTTTCAAATAAAACCCTACTTTGCTTATAAACCTTGGCAGCGCAAGCTACATTTGTGCTTGCCAGTCTCTCCAGAAGACAGACATGGGATAAACTGACCTCATAGATTGTAATTGGCCGCATGAAGCAGGGCGGCAAGCCTAAGTGGAAGCATTGGAAGGATTGGGATAATACTATATGAAACTATAATAATATGTCATAATATATCATTATAATGTGTAGTTTGAAGACCCCTAGGCACTAGGTCTCTCTATTTTGGTATTGGATTGTGGTTTGTGCTGTCCTTGTTCTGCAGAAGCTAACTGAAATAATTGGCTGCATGAGCTACATCTGAGCAGAGTGAACTTGGTAATAAAATCTCCCTCCTTTCTTTTAATTTTGCTCTGTGGTTCTGTCTTTTTATTTTTTGTTGGTCATTGCCCTGATTTGGACACCAGCTTTGGACACCAGTTTGGCTTAGTAATTGGCCGCATGAAGCAGGGCAGCAGGCCAAAGTGGAAGCATCACGTCAACTTTTCTGAAAGACCTATGTTGCTGATTTGTTTAAAGCCGCTGGTTGTGCCCTGTCTGTCCTTTCTTCTGCTTCCTGTTTTTAATGGTAACATGCATCACATACTTCTTAACATCTTAATCTTAATGACTTCTTAAAGTGTTGTAAACCTTGGATTTAGGGCAGCCACGCTTATTTTTTGATTATCTAAAATTATTTTATTGCATTCTAACAGCTGTTTTGATTTGATGGAGCTGTAATAAAGTAAAGTTATTTAGTGACTCAATGAAGAAGGCAACCTTGAAATTCAAACAGGTGACACAAATTCATAACCATAGTGAACCACTAAAACTTTCATTTTAGTCTCAAAGACCATAAAATACACATACATGTTTTGATTGATTTCTAATAGTTTTCTTGTAAATAAATTAGAATTGAATTGAATTGAACTACACATGTACAATGAGATTCAGAGCAACTCCTACCCAGTGCAGACATGCAGAAAAAACATATGCAAGGTGCACAGTTCTGCGGCAGAACTGTGGATCAAAACCAGCCCTGGTTTTGACCAGCTGTCCTTGACCAGCTGCCCTGGGGCGCCTCTGTCAGTGCGCCTGAGGGCAGCTGTGGCTACAATGTAGCTTGCCATCACCAGTGTGTGAATGTGTGTGTGAATGGGTGGATGACTGAATGTAGTATAAAGCGCTTTGGGGTCCATAGGGACTAAGTAAAGCGCTATACAAATACAGGCCATTTACCATTTGATGATGTTTGTTGCTCTACCGAGGCAGCTGGAGGTATAAATGCCCATAAGGGAGTGGAGAGGGCAGCCAAAGATCTTTTGGAGTAATCACAATTCAGGGTTTGTGACACTCCGTGAACGCTCTCTGAAACTGCATCTGATTGTTTAAACAATATTAAAAATTGTCCTTTGTTTTTACAGACAGAATTTCAGTTGTTGTCTTTGGCAATGGGGAGATGTTGAAGAAAGCTCTAATAACCAACATTGTGGGCAAAGACTTTTCTAAGCTATCCAAAGGAAAGTATAAAAAAACCTCAAAGATATATAAAAATGAGTCATATGAGTTCATGTGTGTAAAAGACTTGCAGAAAAAACAGGGATCACTCTTTTCTAAGAACCCACACCCTGACATGTGTTTAGTGGTGGTAGAGGATGGGTTTTCAGGAGAAGATGTGCAACAACAGATAGAAGATCTGAGCAGGAAAACCAAAAAACCTAGAGATGAGTTCACAGTCGTGCTCCCTTTGAGATACAAACCAGGATGTTACTCTTTCAAATCCTGTACCATTCAGCAGCTTTTCATTGAACTGGACCAACTGGCTGCAGAGAGATGTCTGACTCTCTCAACTGTGAGGTAATGCCAGAAGTAGAAATGTAGAAACTGATGATATTTTTTGTTTTCATCATGAAAAATATTTTATACACATTTTTAAGAGCTGCACTGATTTACAGTTACCTGGTAAAGTAAAAGTTAAACTTTTATGTTACAGGTCTGCTATTGACCGTGAGTCCCAAAATCCGACGGAGACTAAGGGTAAGCCAGTGTTTAATTATTTTGTTTTTAAAGCTTTTACAAAACCTTACAAAAGCTTTTATTTTGACTTTTTATTCAGGTGGCAGATCTAGTGAGGAGCCCTTCACTGACTCAAAGAAGATTTTAAAAAGTGAGAATTTGCTTTAAAGATGTGTCTGGAATTAAACCATTGTATTCAAATTAGAAATGTGCAGTTGTGTTTTGATACATCCTTTAAGAGAAATAAAGACATTTTTTTAAAGTTATATTTTGTTTTTCATTAAAACAGGAAAGCTCACCAGCACCAAACTGAACCTTGTTCTTGTGGGAATGTCCGGGACTGGGAAAAGTGCCAGTGCAAACACCATCCTTGGAAAGAAAGTCTTCATGTCTAAAGCCAGTTCAAAGCCAATCACTGCAGAGTGTCAGGTGGCAGAAACAGAGATAAATGGCAAACATGTTCGTGTGATTGATACTCCCGACATATTTGATGATGACCTCAAATCAACAGATAAGGAGAAACATGTAAAACAGTGTAAAAAGTCCTGTGAGTTAGGACTTTGTGTGTTTGTACTTGTGATGCATGTGAGCAGATTTACAGATGGTGAGAGAGACATACTGAAAAGGTTAGAAAAATCATTTGGGAACAAAGTTAGTGAACAAACAGTCATCCTGTTCACCCGAGGAGATGACTTGCAGCAAGCAGGAATGAAGCTGGAGGATTTTTTGGGTTCCTGCCAACCTAAGCTGAAGGAAATAATTAAAAAATGTGGCGACAGGTGTGTTGTTTTTGAGAACTGCCGATCAGATTCAGATCAAGTGGAAAATCTAATGGACACAGTGACCAGTATGATCCAAAGACAGCAAAAACAATAACTTCATGAATCAAATGCAAGTGACAAAAGTCTTGCAATTCATTTCTAATGAAGTAGAGCAGGAAATGATGTCCTGAACTATTCAGCTAAGAATTAATCAGATATAATATTGGTGAATTAAGTATTTGTTGAAATTGGTCTCTTATTCTGTCTCTTGTGTTTTTTTTCAATATAGATCATTAACGTTAGAGTTATCAATAAAAAGAAATATGTTTAATTTCATTGCTTGTTTGTTAACACAAAGTGTGGACACAGTTTTTTACCACAGACCCAGCTACTGAAATTATTAACTGTTGAGATATCATACACGATTTGATGATTCATAATTTATATTAAACTGGGGCTTTCAAACACTTGTCCTAAAAAGTTTTTTGAAATATTTCTTTTAACTTTATTTGAACCTTCCACTCGTTCCTTAAACTGTGCTGTACAATCAATGCCTGATTATTCTTGTGATTTTTTTCCTTCAAATGGTTGCTTAAAAACAAAAATGCTGCATGCACAGGAACTCAGAAAAGGGTGGCTGTAGTTCATACGATAAAACGTGTCATCTACTAATAGCAAGGTTGGTGCTTTGTATTCCTGCCTGTTCCAGTCAAATATCCTTGGGCATGACACTAACCCCAACTGAGTGCTCAGCTAGAGTAGAAAAGTGCTATATAAGAACCAGTCACAGTATTTATCTCTTATGTTTTATGATACATAAAATGCATTTTGCATTTTCCAATGAAGTAAGAAAAATATTTACTGCATTCTGTAAGTACTTAATATAGTGTACATTATTTTGGATGCAGCACTTTTAAATAATTTTTAAAAAGTGGAATACTAAAAAAGGCAAAAGAAAAGAGAATAGAAATTAAACTAACATTCATGGTCTATACTGCAAATATAACTAAATTCAGTAAAGTTTGTTTAGTGGTTTCATAATTTCTCTGCTGTAGTACATAAATGTGAATCTAATTTAATCTTACTTTAATTACTATATAGAAATATATATTACCTTAAAAAAATGTATCATAATTAACCCTGAATCCTAAAGTCTGTGATTATGATGTTTCTTTTGCATTTTGAATCTGGAACAAAATAACATATAAAATGTGAATCTCACCAAACAGTAAGCTTTAAAATACCAATATATTTGCAATGTATCAGCAAATATCACCCCCTATGAGCAAGCACTTTGGCAACAGTGGGAAGGAAAAACTCCCTTTTAACAGGAAGAAACCTCCGGCAGAACCAGGCTCAGGGAGGGGCGGGGCCATCTGCTGCGACCGGTTGGGGTGAGAGAAGCTGATTTATAAAGCTGACCACAGAAGGGAGAAATTAAACCCAAATAAAGCTAATTTTTCATTTTTTTAACTCAATGACACAACACAACTGCTCACCTTTTTAGTTAATGATGTGGTGAAACTGATAGAAGCCAGTTCTGAATGCACAGCCAACAATGGGAGCAAACAGTTTGAAAAGCAGAGGAGGAAAATGAGGAATGACAAGATCCACAGCAGCAGTTAATGGCTATTAATAAGTAGACTGTGCAACAAAAAATATGAGTCTCACAAAATACACACATACCTAAAGAACATATACATTTACTATATATTATTTTTTTTCTTATGTGAATGAAGCAGGAGAAATTGAACATCCCAGTCTCAGCAGATCCTCTGTTGTTAGCACGATTTTGAATCTTGATTGTATTCTGATGCTTTAGTGCAGACAATTTGTAAAACTAAAAGAGGCAGTTTGATTTTTTTTCTTCATGGTTTGTAATTTTTGTAGAAATGTTAAACTGTCACATATGACTGAAAAGACTTGAATTACATGTTTGAGGGGAAAATGCAAACTGATTTCCTTTACTCTACAGTCATGGGTAAAGATAGGTACAAGCGGTTTGTACAGTTCAGAGGCAGGTGTAGTACATCTGATAGTAGTACAGAGAGAGTAGTACATGTGATAGCTGTAGAGGATGGAAAGTCTGAAAGTTGATCTCTATTATTTTATGATAAATAATGGTACCTGTTATAATAAAACTACAAAATAAAACCGTGTTCAAAAGTCATTCATACTTTTATTCCACATACTCACAGTGTAATTTCCACTAATTTTAACACAGATGTACGAATAATATTTTTTCTGATATTTCTTACATGTTGCAGTGAGTCATACTATGCACCCAAATTTATGCTGGCTTAAAACACCTGACAGTTGATAAAAGCATTCTGACAGTTAAATAACCTGCAAGTACAATAGAGGACAATAGACTTGTCTTAAATCTTAAATATCTAAGTTTTCAAATTGTCACTTGAGTTTAGACCCACTTAACAAAGATTACAAACACCTGAAACCAAGAATTGTAAAATTCAAACACTACAATATATATATTGTTTGAAGGTGGTTCGAAGGTGGTACATATACACGGTATGTAGCACCTTCGACCCAGTTGTTTTATAGTGCACTTTACACAATAAGATTGAGCACTATCCACCCTTCGGTTAGGCATTCCGGGTGTCTCTAATCAACTAGCAGCTGGTTAATGGACCCTGTTCAGGGAGATTGCTGCGGTCTGCTCTTAGGTCCACTAGTCACTGAGCATTAATACTCCATCTCCCATATGTTCTTCCCATATTGTTCCTTTGCCACTGAGAGTACAGCTTGGCTGGTTTATTCTCCTGTGTTCCTGTGTAGTCGCTGAGTACCTCCTCATGCAGCTAAGGCACTTTCTTCATCGCACCTTTCTGCAGCTCTGATAGTTGGCTAATCAGTAGTCACATAGTTGGCTAACTAGAGGAACAATATGAGAACAGCACCACATGGATTAATGTTGAAACAGCATATGGGAGTAGGATGCAACCCATAGCAGCAATGCTGAGTGGTTAGTGGATCTGAGAGTAGACCACAGCAACCTCCCTGAACAGGGTCCAGTAACCATCACAGCGGCAGAAAGGGTCTCCAGTATGAAGAGCTGGACAGCACCAGGTGCCAACATGGTTCATGCCTACGGGCTAAAGAAGCTGACTGCACTCTATGAGCATCTGGCAGATCAAATGAACCAGCTGGAATGGCAAGAACTATACAAGATCATCAGTACCCTAAGATCCTTCCTCAGGAACTCAATGGGGATGTGGTGGACAACACTAGAGGCCAACTCCAAGCCCATAGCACAAGTCACCATCAAGTGCGGGATCTATCAAGGAGATGCTCTGTCCCCACTGCTGTTCTGCATAGGCCTGAACCCCCTCAGTGAGATCATTGACAAGACTGGCTATGGATAATGACTACGGAATGGAGCAGTAGTCAGCCACCTCCTGTACATGGATGACATCAAGCTGTATGCCAAGATTGAACAAGACATCGATTCACTAGTCCAAACCACCAGGATATACAGCAATGATATCGGAATGTCATTCGGACTGGAGAAATGTAGTCAGATGATAACAAAGAGAGGGAAGGTAGTTAGAACTGAGGGGATCAAACTACCAGAAGGCAACATTGCAGACATAGAGACAGCTGCAAGTACCTGGGGATCACACAGGCAAATGGGAACCATGAAGAGGTCATGAGAAAAACTGCAACCACCAAGTACCTGCAGAGGGTAAGGCAAGTCCTGAGGAGTCAGCTGAACGGTAAGAACAAGATCCAGGCTATCAACACCTATGCCCTGCCCATGATCAGGTACCCTGCTGGGATAATAGGCTGGCCAAAGGAGGAGATGGAAGCCACTGACATAAAGACAAGGAAGCTCCTGACCATGCATGGAGGGTTTCACCCCAAGTTCAGCACCCCGAGGCTGCATGCTAAGTGGAAGGAAGGAGGCCGGGGACTAGTGAGTGTCAGCACCACAGTCAAAGATGAAACAACAAACATCCACGAATACATGAGTAAGATTGCCCCAACCGACCGCATGCTCAGTGAATACCTCAGGCAGCAGAAACCCAAGAATAAGGAGGACGAGGAAGCACCATCATGGAAGGACAGGCAACTGCATGGTATGTACCACCGGCATATAGTGGAGGTGGCTGATATGCAGAAATTCTACCAGTGGCTGGACTGAAGGACAGCACAGAGGCATTAATCATGGCAGCACAAGAACACGCTCTGAGCACAAGATCCATAGAGGCTGGGGTCTATCACACCAGGCAAGACCCCAGGTGCAGGCTGTGTAAAGATGCCCCTGAGACAATCCAGCACATAACAGCAGGGTGCAAGATGCTAGCAGGCAAGGCATACATGGAACGCCATAACCAAGTGGCCGGCATAGTGTACAGGAACATCTGTGCCGAATACGGCCTGGGAGTCCCGAGGTCAAAATGGGAGACGCCCCCAAGGGTGGTGGAGAATGACCGAGCTAAGATCCTGTGGGTCTTCCAGATACAGATGGACAAAATGGTGGTGGCTAACCAAACAGACATAGTGGTAGTAGACAAACACAAGAAGTCTGCCGTACTGATAGATGTAGCGGCTCCCAATGACAGCAACATCAGAAAGAAGGAACAGGAGAAGCTTGAGAACTACCAAGGGCTCGGAGAAAAGCTCGAGAAAATGTGGAGGGTGAAGGTAACAGTGGTCCCAGTGGTAATCGGAGAACGAGGTGCGGTGACTCCCAAACTGGGCGAGTGGCTCCAGGAGATCCCAGAAATAACATCGGAGATCTCTGTCCAGAAAAGTGCAGTCCTGGGAACAGCTAAGATACTGCGCATGACCCTCAAGCTCCCAGGCCTCTGATAGAGGACCCGAGCTTGAAGGATAGACCGCTCGCGGGGGCGAGCGAAGAATATAGATAGATAGAGAGAGAGAGAGAGAGAGAGAGATCGACATATATAGAGATTTTTTTTCTCTGTTTGTTTTTAGAGGGGAGTTCTCTACCCAATGCAGGACAACCCCCCTGATCCAATACCATTCCATTTTAATGATTAATATTTCATCATCAATTGTATGAAGTGATTTTTTGAGGACTTAGGAATTTAGGAATACTTAAGAATTTTTAAGAATACTTAAGAATTTTTAGGAATACTTAAGCTGCATACTCAAGCAGCACTGTTTTTTATCTGCATTTGTAATCTCCTCAATTTGTTTCATTAATGCCAGTGATGTTGAACTGTGTGATCTGAATCCATATAGCCTGTTGGAGAGTAATGTTTATCTACAAATTCAACAAAGTTTTATAACAGTTTTTCTAGGATTCTGTAGAATTGTGGTAGTAAAGAAACATAACTTTAATTTGTGAAGTAGTGTCTATCCCCAGTTTTATATAGTGGCTCAACTTAAATTATTTTTATTGTGTTTGGAACGGATTTGAAATTATAAGTTACAGATGTATGTTGTGCATGTGGCTCTGAACATTGAATTGAGATTTCCATTATCCAGGCTTTCTTTACAGAGGATAATTAGTGAACATGTCTGTCAGCAGGCCCCATCTTTAGATGTTGTGATTTAAAGGAAGCAGGAAGCAGAAGAAAGGACAGACAGGCACAATCAGTGGCCTTAAACAAATCAGCAACATAGGTCTTTCAGAAAAGTTGACGGGATGCTTCCACTTTGGCCTGCTGCCCTGCTTCATGCGGCCAATTACTAAGCCAAACTGGTGTCCAAAGCTGGTGTCCAAATCAGGGCAATGAGCAACAAAAAATAAAAAGACAGAACCACAGAGCAAAATTAAAAGAAAGGAGGGAGATTTTATTACCAAGTTCACTCTGCTCAGATGTAGCTCATGCAGCCAATTATTTCAGTTAGCTTCTGCAGAACAAGGACAGCACAAACCACAATCCAATACCAAAATAGAGAGACCTAGTGCCTAGGGGTCTTTAAACTACACATTATAATGATATATTATGACATATTATTATAGTTTCGTATAGTATTATCCCAATCCGTGTTAAAATAAGACACAAACAAAGAACACATAAGTCTAATAAGTTTTCAGCTGGTAAAAGGCTAGCCACCCCCTCTTTAATTTGGAGCAGATGTGCTTTTTACTATGTACTGTCAGCTAACATTATCTGGTGCAGCTGTAATAAAGTAAATCTAACTTGTGACTCAATAAAAAGACAACCTTTAAACTTGTGATGAATTAAGAACAATAACACTTTACCAACATTTGAATCTCTATGACTGTAATTGCATATATAAAACAGAACATCCTGGAACTTGTTTAATCATAAACTAAAACATTCTTACTAATCAAAATGTACCCATGACATGCACAGATGATTCACAACATTAAAACCAAGTTGTCAGGGTTTCTGGGTCGTTGACCCAGTATTTTCAGTTCACGTTCACTGTTTATCTACTGCCTGTTCCACTTCCTGTTTTATTGTGTTAGCCTTGGTCTGTGTGCATTATGTTCAGTCCTCTTCCCAGTTATCATTAGTTCATTATGTTCAGCTGTGTACTCACCGGTCTCTCATTATCATCATTATCATCAGTCTGTGTATTTAAGCCCTCTGTTTCTACTCGTTCACTGTCGTGTCATTGATGTACATGTGATGTTCCTGTCGTCTCCCCGTATGTATGTTCAGTTAGTCAGCCAGCCATTCATCCAGTCTTTCAGCCAGCCAGTCCTTCGTTCCTGCTTTGTTCATTCACCCGCTCCAATAAATCCCCGTCATTTCTGTACCTGCGAGTCCTGCGTTTGGGTTCCTTCTTCCTCGCCTCCACACAACGCCTGACAGAATGACATGACCCGTGCCACGAAGACACGGTTGGAACCCAGCGGACTCGGACCTCTACGAGCGGCAGGAGGTAGCGCTCTCCTTGTGGGCGGAAAAGCTCAAGGAGAGACAACGGCTCTTCGCGGAGCGAGAGCACGTCTTCGAGGGCACTCGCTTGGCTCTGGGCGGGCCTCGGAGACGCCGCGTTCCCCCACCTGCTGCCTCACCTGCACCGGAGCATTTGCCGCGGAGAGTGGACGTTTCACGCCGCGCTTCGGCCGCTCCCTGTCTCGCCACTCCGCCCCTCGCTCACACACCCGCCGCCTCATTCGCCGGACCTCCACCATCGCCACGGCACAACGGCTACGCCTCCCACCTCGGCTCAACGGAGGCTACCGCGCCAGAGGCTCTGCTGTTTACCCCGGCCGCTTCCTCGTCCCGGAGAAAGCGGCGCGCACGCCGCCAAAAACGGACTACTTTCAGCCACTCCCGATGGTGAGCTCCAGTGACTGTTTTTCGCACTCACTATCTGCTTATTCACTTAAAACGCACAATAGACTCACTTCTGATTCATGGGGAGTCTCCCTCCTAGACGAGGACGTGGACTGGGAAGAGTTTTTCTGCTCTGCTCCAAAGACTGTAAATAGTGGTGGCAGAAAAACCAGAACAATCCCCAATAAACCTGCCAGTAACACACACACCGTCACTATTTCCACACCCATTACTCAGCCATTTCCCACCAGCACGGCGGCCCAGATTCGGCCTTCCCCTTCAGCCGTTTCACCTCCTCTGATGGCTAGGGCCCAGTCTACACTGTAACAAACCTTTTGGATTATAGCACCACTAGGGGGGGTTGCCCAACTATTGTAGTAGCTATGGGGGTCTCCTAGTGGGTGTGTGAGTTGTTAGCGGCAGCCATTCCATGCTGCTCATGTTCCATGCTCCAAGAAAGCCCCTTACTTACTGTTGTGACAAGCTGGCGCTGGCGGTACAAATCCCCGCACATGTAGGTTCGGACGAGTACAGCCGAGGAGACCTGGCTTATAAAGTGTAATGTTGCTGACGGCGAATAAAGGTCTGTTATTGGATTTAACCGACTGGCTCCGTGTTATCCGGCTAACCTCCACACCACATGCCCGCTGGACCTGCTAACCGCTCCTTCCTCGCCAGACTGCTGTTACAAAGTGGCGCCCGAACATTGTTCTCTGGATCTTCATCGTCATCCGGACCGACAGACGGTGGGCTCGGATGTTTTTCCCATGTTTTTCAACGATCGACACTTCGGCTGAGGTGGCGTGTTTTTTTTTTTTCTCTTCGTCTGGCTGTATCGGCCCGGGCCGATAGGACACCGTGAAGGAGCCGACCCCCCGCGATTTCAACGATATTTGCAGGCATGGAAGAGCGCCGACCCATCGCTTGACACGCTCGCCTGCGAGGGGGAGTACTCCGTGAGTAACTGTACTGTACGGTCCGTCGGACCACTAACTCAGTGCTATTGCACCGTTACGACATCGGCGGTGCTAAAGCTAAGGCTAACGCTACAGTGACTTTGACTCAGTGTTCATTCAGAGGGACGTTTTGTTTTGTGTGAAGCATCGAAGCATCAGAGTGTGCACGGACGCTCTCTGCCTGACGGATATTAACGCTTAGGTACTGTGTGGGAACGCTCTTTCACTTTGCCATAACTTTTGTGAGAGAAAGTGGTTTCGGCCATACTTTCGAAATGGCGTCCCACCCAGACACAGGCAGCGAGGGAGACGGCTGCGACTCAGATGCTGAAGCTCCCAGCCTGACAAAGTACATCATCCCTCGCTCTACCCCTCATGACCTCAATCTTAAGGTGGAAAGCTTGCAAGAAGAGGTGGAGAAACTGCGAGTCTGCTTGCACGATTCGCTGGAGCTACAAAAGAGCCTTCTGAAGCACTTGGATAGTGGCGCGAGAGGGGAACCGGGGGAGCAAACATCTCCTCAGAGAACCCCCAACCCAGTGGCTTTTTTCACGCCATTCACGCAGAAAGGGATTAACACAGAGCCCCCTCCGCTTCTCCAGCGTCAGTCAGCGGAACTCTGCAATACATCGAGGATGATCGCCGCAGCGCTGCACCAGGCCAAGCTGGAGCCCCCAGTGTTCGCTGGTGACGGTGGAGTGTCACCGGAGGAGTGGCTCCAATCAGTGGATAGCTACAGATCGTCGCTGCGCCTAACCGACTCGCAGGTTCTGAGTGAGCTCCCTCACTTCCTCAAGGGAGAGCCCAGTAAATGGTTTAGGGCCCTCAGCTCTCACATTACTACATGGGCACATTTTTACCAACTTTTTGAATCAGTGTTTGTGTCAGCTGATAACCAAGAGCACGTTTGGCGGGGCATCCTCGATCGCGTCCAATCACTAGAGGAGCCCCTCCCAACGTTTGTAGCTCACATGCTCGGTGAGTTTAATAAGCTAAGGTGCCCGCCGCCGGAGCATGAACAGATCGAGCTCATATGTAAACATTCATTGGAGAAATATCGGGTTGCGTTGTACGGTACGCCGGTCCCGTCGGTTATGGACCTACTGCTTCGCGCGCACGAGCTCCACACAGCCTTAGGGCCAGTTGGCCGCTCAACCCCTACTTCATCCCCTAGTGTTGCAAGCGCGAGAGAACCACATTGTTTTAAATGCTCCCGCCCGGGGTTTACCACACGCACGTGCCCAAGTTGCACCTGGGTTGCCCCAAAAGAACGAGGTGCTACCAGACCCAGGGCAACCTCCCACCGACCTCTCCCAGGCCCACCGCCGGGCCTGGAACTGGCCGATGCTGAGGGGCTGGATTCACTACCGGCAGCTCGTGCGGCCAGTCAGCAGTCGGGAAACCCCCGGGGGGGGGAGGACATTTCAATGAGTCAGCCCTCCCCCCATTCGCAAAGTATGCCTCGCCCGCATGATGCCCACCAGATTGTGCAAGGCATTGTGGGGAACATGGAAGATGTAGAGTCTGGAGCACACTGGAACACTCCACTGAAAGCCAAAATTAACTTCAACTCGGTGGCAGTGAACGCTACGCTAGATACGGGGGCATCCCTGTCTGCTGTGCGGGCTGAACTCATTTTGGAGAACAACTTGTCTCCCAACAGGACCCACCAGTGGATGGGTCCACCGGTGAGCCTAGTAGACGGTGCTCGCTGTCTCCCGGAGGGTGTTACATGGCTGCCCATAGGGTTCTTGAACAAAAGGTTTTATCACCGGTTTGCTGTCATCCGCAACTTGTCGTCCCCCTTTGTCTTAGGGATGGACTTTATGAGCAGGGCCTCTTTGACAATCCACATCCCCTCAAGAACCGTAGTTATGGACGACAGTCCATGCCCAGGCGCGGATGAAGAGGAGGGTTGCTCAGTTGATCTGTTGAGCGATGATAATGTCATTATGACGCTTGACATGGTAGAGCCCTCGCTGGAGACCAAAGCTCTGGAGGCAAACCTAACAGATAGTCAGAGAGAACTATTAGTTGTCCTCCTTGAACAATTTAGCTGCATGTTTGATGGTCATTTGGGCCGCACGTCTTTAACTGAACATGTGATCGACACGGGAGATGCGAGGCCTATTAACCTCCCCCCATACCGCACCTCCCCTGCAAAGAAACAATTCATTGAAGAGCAGGTCCAGAAAATGCTGGAAGATGGCATAATTGAACCGTCCATGAGCCCCTGGGCCGCACCTGTTGTGATCGTTAACAGGTTGGGCGCTGACCCACGGTTCTGTGTGGACTTTAGGGGGCTGAACCAGGTGACTCGGAAGGACTCATACCCCTTACCGCGGGTCGATGAGTCTCTCGACTTCCTAGCGAGAGGTCGATTCATTTCAACATTGGACCTGGCGAGGGGTTACTGGCAGGTGCCGGTTTCAGGGGACTCACGTCCTAAAACAGCCTTTGTTTCCCATTGTGGGCTGTTTCAGTTTCGCGTGCTCCCTTTCGGCCTCTGCAACGCACCAGCCACCTTTCAGAGGCTGATGCACAACGTCCTCAGCGGCCTTGTTTACAAGACATGTGCTGTATATCTGGACGACATCGTGGTTGTGTCCCCTACCTTCGAACAGCATTTGTTGGACCTGCGGGAGGTCCTTGAGAGACTTAGGTCTGCAGGTCTCTCGTTGAAGCTTAAAAAATGCCAGTTCTGCCTGAAGGAGCTCACCTTCCTGGGCTACCGGGTTACCCCGGATGGCATTAAACCGGACGATGACAAAATCAAGGCTGTGATGCAGTTCAGAACTCCGTCCTCAATGAAACAGGTGCGGCAGTTTCTCGGTCTGACGGGATACTACCGCAGATTCGTAAAGGAATATGTTTGCCATGCAGAACCTCTGCACGCCCTGACAAGGAAGGATGTTACCTTTCAGTGGGATGACAGGTGTCAGGAGTCCATGGACTTCCTGAAACAGAGCATTGCGACAGCGCCTGTCCTGTCACTCCCTGACTTTTCCCGGCCTTTCTTCATCCATACGGATGCATGTGACCTTGGCTTGGGGGCGGCCTTAATGCAGAAGGATGCAGAGGGTAGGGAAGTAGCGGTCGCTTACGCGAGTCGAGCTCTTCACAAGGCAGAGAAACCATACTCTACGCCAGAAAAGGAGTGTCTGGCTGTGATTTGGGCTTTAGAACACTTTCGTCCCTATGTGGAAGGGCTTCATGTGACGGTCTTGACTGACCACAACAGCCTTAAGTGGCTGATGTCACGTCCAAACCCCACTGGCCGATTGGCGCGGTGGTCCCTGCGCTTGCAGGACTTTGACTTTACCATCGTACATAAGGCGGGGGTGCACAACAGGGTGCCAGACGCTCTGTCTCGCAACCCACTACCCGCACCAGAGGGTCCTCCTATTGAAATCTTGCCGGAGCATGCTGTCATGTGGGGCATGGATCTTCGTGCCCAGCCTCCCCTTTTGTTAGAGGACCGAACACAACTAAGGCAGCTGCAGTTAGATGACCCAGGTACAGGTCCAAAGCTCCGAGACCTGGAGTGTTCCCCCAATCTGGGTTCGGATGCCAGTCCTTCACAGTCCTTGGTGGTCAATGACGGCCTACTCTATTACCGAGGCCCGAAACATAAGCGCAATCTTCGGCCCCAGGAGGAGCTGAAGCTGTATGCTCCTACGGCTCTCCGGGGTACCCTGTGCGGTTATTATCATGACCACCCTACAGCAGGTCACCTGGGGATTGCTAAGACACTAGCGAGAATGCAGTCTAGGTTTTACTGGCCCAAGATGGCATCGGAAGTTAAACGCTACGTCTTGTCGTGCCCAGTATGTCAACTCACAAAACCCAGTCAAAGAAAGCCAGCGGGCTTCATGGTCCCCATTTCGCCCCAGCGACCCTGGGAATACGCAGGGGTCGATTTTGTCGGACCACTACCTCGCACCGCTTCGGGGAACTCGTACATACTGGTCTTCGTAGACTATTTCTCCAAGTGGATCGAAGTGTGTGCGGTTCGGGATGCGACGGCTCGAGTGGCAGCCAGTAAGTTCATTAACGAGGTATTTGCTAGGCATGGGGCCCCTAGGTACCTTATTTCGGACAGGGGCTCACCTTTTGTCAGTGAGCTGTTTTTTTTTTTTTTTTAAACTTTTTATTTTCATTTTTTAAATTGAAAACGAACAACAAACAAACAGAAACAAACAATAAAAGACATTTACAGTTATGGGACAGAGTAGGTATCATCAACTAGCCAAAGCTTGACTGGCCATTATGACCAAAAAAATATATATATATATTCTCAGGAACACACTCTAGTATCTTTATCTTTCAAACATAGCCTCAACCATCTGAGGACCGAGCATAGAAAATACGGGCGTATTAATAATAATAATAAAAAATAATAATTATAATAGTAACAGTATTGGTAATTACAGAAATTAAAAACAAAAAAAAAAACAAAAAAAAAAAAAGGAAAAAAAGAAAAACATATCGTGTGAACCCCTCCCACCATCCCCCCACCCCTTTACCCCTGTATGGCTCTCAACTTCATCACATTCGTGTATCCAAACAGCCCATATTTACACCTGTCTATACACAAGAATCAGCACAACATTCAAGAACTCTGATCAGAAGGGCCTAACCAAGGATCAATTCAGGGTAAACCGAGAGGAATTTACATCATCTCTATATTCTGTCAAGTCCAAAGACGGTAATACTGAAAGAAATGGTCCCCAAATTTTTTTAAAGGTTCCGTATTTCCCTTTTACACTATGCGATATCTTCTCAGGTGTACAGTAGGATGCTAACTCATTAATCCAATATCTCAGTGTTGGAGAATTTTCAGATTTCCAATGTGTCAGAATACATTTTTTAACTGCAGCACTCGCAAGTAAAATAAAGTATTTCTTGTGGTAATCCACATTTATAGAATCTATGTCACCTAAAATCCATAGTTTTGGGTCCATTTCGGCTTGGATCCCAATTACCCTTGAAATTATTTCAGTAGTCCGTCTCCAGAACTCCTCTATTACTGGGCAATTCCACAGCATATGAAGGAGATCACCATCTATCACCTTACATCTCAAACATTTGGGAGAGTAATTAATATCAATTTTATGTAATCTGTAAGGTGTATAATATGTCCTGTGGAATATATTAAATTGCATTTGTCTATGATTTGTAGAAATTAACATGGTCTGTGCCTGTTCCATTAGATGGTACCATTCTACCTCTTCATAAACATAGCCCAGATCTGCCTCCCATTTTCTTTTCAGAGACGTTTTGTTGTAGTCAGGTAATTTTTCATTAATAATAGTGTATATTGAAGATGCTATTCCTTTTATTGACTTCCATGGTTTGGTGCAAAGATGCGTTTCAAAAGGACTTTCTTTAGGAATCTCAGGGAATGTTCCTTTGGTTTTTTCTTTGATCCAGTCTCTTATTTGTAGAAATTTAAAAAAATTTTGGTCTGGAAGTTTAAATTTTTCCTTTAGTTGTTGGAAGTCAATAAATGTGTCATTATTGTATAGATCGGCAACAGTTCGAATATTTCTATCCTTCCATCCCCGCAATATGGAGTCGGAAATATGATGGGAGAGATCAGGATTGCCCCATAGGGGTGTCCTTCTAAGAAAAGAAATATTTATTTTTAGAAGTGAGTGGGATTCCTGCCAGGCACGGAAGGTGTTTAATATTATCGAATTATTTGTGAGCTTAGATAAACATTTTTTCGTACCTAGAAATGGGACGTCTTTTAACGATATGGGATTCACCTCATATTGTTCTATTGGAACCCATCGAACCTCACTCCTCTCTGCATGTAACCAGATCAAAATTGATCGGTATTGGGAGGCCAGATAATAATTCCTAAAGTTTGGTAGGTTGAGTCCTCCCCTTGAATAAGGGGCCTGTAATGAGGAGAGTTTAACTCTTGGGTTTTTCTTTTGCCATATGAAGGAGGTTATAAGTTTATTTAATTCTTTGAAGAAACTTTTTGGAACATTTATAGGGAGACACTGAAATAAATAGGTAAACTTGGGCAAAATGTTCATTTTAACAACATTAATTCTCCCTATAAGGGATAATGGAAAATCCATCCATCTCTGTATATTAAGTTTAGTTTGCTCCAACAGTTTAATATAATTTAGTTTGAATATTTTATCCTCAGATTTACCAATTTGTATGCCCAAATATGTAAATCCATTATTACACCACTGTAGTGGATCTGTAAGAGCTCTAACACGATTATCTTGTATATTTAATGACATAATCTCACTTTTGGTATAATTTAACTTGTATCCTGAAGCTGCACTATATTCTTTAAGACAATTCATTAATGAGGGAATTGACTTGAGAGGGTCCGTTATATACAGTAGGAGGTCATCTGCATATAGAGAAAGTTTATGTTCACTTTGTACCGAATTTGATTCCAGATATAGCAACATTAGTACGAATGGCCACTGCTAGTGGCTCGATCGCAATCGCAAAGAGCAAGGGAGAACTTGGACAGCCTTGTCTACAGCCTCTGGTTAAGGAGAGAGTGTCAGAAAGCACATTATTTGTTATAATATTGGCTTTGGGGGCGTTAAAAAGTATCCTAACATAGCGGGTGAACTTTTCTCCGAAGCCCATGGCTTCCATTGTCTGAAATAGAAAGTTTGGTTCAATCCTGTCAAATGCTTTATTAGCGTCCATGGAAATTATTAGCAATGGTTCTTGATTTTTTTGAGCGGCATTCAATATGTGGAGCAGGCGCCGCACATTATCTGCTCCCTGTCTGTTTTTAATGAAGCCTGTTTGATCGGCATTTATTATCTTAGGCATAATGTCCTCCAATCTATGTGCAATTATTTTAGATAATATTTTATAATCTGTGTTTAAAAGGCTAAGTGGTCTATAAGAGTCACATCTCTGTTTGTCCTTGCCCGGCTTTGGCAATAATGTAATTGTTGCATTTTCCAGTGATTCCGGTAATTTGTTATTTTCTAAGGCTTCTTTAATCATATTTGTAAGTGGTGTCAATAATTTATTAGAAAAGGCCTTATAGTAATCAGCTGAGAATCCATCTGGTCCAGGGGTCTTATTATTTTGTAAACACTTGAGGGCTCGAAGAACCTCCATCTCCGTTATATCTACATCAAGCAGTTCTTTGTCCTCATTATGTAATTTAGGAAGGGTTATTCCATCTATGAATCTTTTTGCAACAGTACCATCGACCCCTTGCTCAGATTTATACAGATCTTCATAAAACCGTTTAAACTCTGCATTTATGAGTACTGATTCATCAAGAAGTTTATCATTTTCCGTTAGAATTGTCCGTATAAATTTCTCCGATGTTTCTTTCTTAATTTGCCAGGCCAGTAATTTACTTGTTTTGTTTCCAAATTCATAGTAGTGATATCTAGTTCTGGCCATAGCTGCTTCTGCTCTATTGGTGCATAAATTATCATACTGCAACCTTGCTTTTGTTAATGTATTAAGACATTCTTCCTTTTTGGTGGCAATATATTCCTGTTCCAAGTTTTTAATGTCGGTCTCCAATTTAGATATCTTCTCTCTGACCTTTTTTAGCCTTATTAGCCCCATATGACATAACCATACCTCTCATATAAGCTTTAAGCGCTTCCCAAATATTAGCATGTGAGGAAGAATTTGAATTAGCATCTAGAAATATTTCAATATTAGTGTTCATGTATGAAATAAAATCAGAGTCTCCTAGCATATAATTCTTAAACCTCCATCTGTAGGTTATATTTTGCGATATATTGGTAGCCCAGAGAAGTTTAATGGGATTATGGTCTGAGAAAGTAGCTGCTAACTAAGAGCAGTCTATCACTGTTGCCATCATATTTTGTGATATAAGAAACATATCAATTCTTGAGTGTGTATTATGTACTGGAGAAAAAAAGAAAAATCCCTTTGACCTGGGTGGAGGTTTCGCCATACATCAATTGCGCCTATATCCTTCATACCTTGGTTCAATGCAGTTGCTGCTTTGGATAAAGAAACTGTTTTAGGTGAGGACCGGTCCAAGGAGGGATTTAGGACCATATTGAAATCTCCACCCACAATATACTGTCCCTCAATTGTAGCCACTTTCATTATTAAGTTATTGAAGAATACAGGGTCATCATAGTTGGGCCCGTATATATTTACCAAAGTTATCTTATTTCTATTTATTTCACCATTTACAAGTAGGAATCTGCCATTTTTATCCTTTTCAACTGAGTTTAGTTGAAAGTTCAAGTGTTTATTAATAAGCAGGGTGACTCCTCTTGCTTTGGAGGTATATGATGAATAAAAAACATTGCCTACCCAATCTCTTCGTAATTTTAAATGTTCAGCGTCTGTAAGGTGGCTTTCCTGGATAAAAGCGACATCTATGTTTTGCCTCTTTAAATATGTCAACATTTTTTTTCTCTTAATAGGTGAATTGATCCCTCTAATATTCCAAGATATACAGGTTATATGACCCTTAATTTAAGTTCGGTGTAGTAAAATTCTGTACATGGGTGTAATGGTAGGATATAACCTAAGCCAATGAGCTATCTGAACAATTATATAAGTATAAGAAGAATTTTTTGTAAGAGACCATACATAACCCCAAAACATTAAAATAAAAACCTGCCTCATAAAACCCCTATAACAAAACCACATAAGGTAGGTAATTCAACTAAACAATGGTGGTGGCCCAGGCAGTTGTTAAAGTTAAAGTTCTAGCCACTCTCGGTAATATATAAACAACAAAGTATAAAATTTTAGCAGTCAGATACAGAACGTAATTGTGTAAAGGAAAAAATAAAATATTTAACCACAATATAATCACACTCATCCAGTAAGGGATTAATATCTAAATCATAAATGCACACAAAGTCTATAATTTTATAAATGTGTACTTATTTTAGCTAAGTAATAAGCAAATATTTATGTTAGCTATTAACTACTAGATTGCTATAAATCATATCTTCAATTCGTCTGACAGATGGGAGGTGGCGAGAGTCTGTATCAATGCTTAATGTTATAGTCCCTTTTTTTTTTCTTCATTTCACCTCAATCCCCAGATTTAACAGTGGAGGACTTCTCGTCTGCGAGTACGGATGTAAATTGCTTTGTTGAAATCACATTACATCACTTTAGTCTACTCACTCAGAAAATCTTTCAGATAGCGTTGCGCCTCGGCAGGAGTGGGGAAAATTTTAATCGATCCCTGATGTCTGACGCGAAGTTGCGCTGGGTACATCAGAGCATATTCAATCTCCTTTTCTCGCAGCCTTTGTTTCACGTCACGGAACTCGTCTCTTCTGCGTTGCAGGTCTACGCTGTAGTCCGGGAAAAAAGATATTTTCTTATTCTCATATGTCGTCTCTCCCTTACTTCTAGGCAGTCGAAGGACTTTCTCTTTGTCTCTGAGGTTCAGAAACTTAGCAATGAAGGGCCGTGGTCTATCAGACTTCTTCCCGACGCGGTGTGCTCTTTCAAGGGTAATGTTTGATGTAAAGTTGTCATTCCCCAGGATTTGTGGTATGAATTTCTCCAAAAATCCCACAGCGTCATGGCCTTCTACTTGCTCGGGAATGTTCAGTATCCTTAGGTTGGACCTTCTGCTGCGGTTCTCCAAGTCGTCGATTTTGTCCTTGAGTTGAGTTGTCAATTTCTCCACTTTATCGGTGCGGTTATGCATTTCCTTAATGTCGTCCTCGTTTGTACTTACTCGTGCCTCCATCTCCTCAACCTGCTCGGAAAGCGTGTTAAGAGAGGATTCAATTTTCGTCAGGGTTATTTGTATATCAGCCGTTTTTTTGTCAATATGTTTTGTAAGTTCCTCTTTAGTTTCTTTGATAGCATTGAGTAATTTGCTAATTGGCAATTCCTCCTCCCCATCCGCCATATTTCTTGCTGCCAATGCGTGCTGGTATCCCGTAGTTTTTGTCGTTTTCTTTCGTTTTGAGTGTCGCAAATTATAATTTGCCATGCAGAAGTTTCTTTTGTAACTTTGCCTCTTGTTATGGTCAAAAATTATATAAGGGCAAGTTAGGATAAATGTAGATTCCTGGGCCTACCGCCGGGAGCTCATGAATGTGCGTCTACTCTCGTCTGCTGTCAGCCATGTCAGTGAGCTGTTTGATTCTGTTCTCTCCACTCTTGGGTCCACCCACCGCCTCACGACGGCGTATCATCCGCAAACTAATGCGACCGAAAGAGTGAACAGAACTCTCAAAACGGCCATCCATGCATACGTGGGCGATAAGCACGCGTCGTGGGATAAGTTCATGTCCCAAATCTGTTTCGCGCTGTGCTCAGCCCCCCATGAGAGTACAGGACTCAGCCCTGCTTTGATGTTGTATGGTAGGGAGCTGGAGACACCCCTTGACTTGCTTACTAAGCCGTCTGGAGAGAGCGAGGAGTCATCCATGCCCTATCCGGAGACCCTTAAAGCGTCGCTTCAGGAGGCCCATGATCGTGCCAGGGAGACACTGGCTCGCAGCCACGCTAGGCAGAAACGCTACTACGACCTGAGACGCCGGCCGATGACCTATGCAGTCGGAGACTTGGTGAAAGTCAAAGCTCATCATCGATCGGATGCTCAATCTTGCTTCACGGCCAAGCTGGCACCCTTGTTTACAGGGCCCCTCCAGGTTACTCAGAAGCTTGGGGAAGTCAACTACAGATTAGCCAAGATTGACACTGGTGAAGACGCAGGAGTCTTCCACGTCGTGAACGTTCAGCCATTTTACTCTTGGGACTCCACATCTCCTTCAGGGCACCGGACTTCGGCCCAGGAGAGCCTGGATGAGACTGAAATGGGGGAACAGCCCTCATTTCCGAGTTCAGGGGATATCGGAGCAGGCGGGCACCCCGCTGAGGGCGCCTCTGAATCGTCACCGGCCGAGGGAGAACACTATCATTTGAGACCCCGCCGGTGACCCAGAATCACTGAGGGTTGGACTGCTACCAGGTGGACTAACCGTCATCATACGGACAGACTCAATGTTGACTGAGGGTTGGTCTCATACATGTACATGCTGTAATTGTTCTGTTCATAAGGGGTGATTACTTGTTCTGTTCCACTGAGCCCTCATCATCGTGGCCAGTGAGAGCCTTTGTTTGGGTTTCTGTTGTACTGATTTGAGTGACCGGTTGTGTTGTATGTCTGACTGTTTCCCTTGTCTATGACCATCTCTGGAAGATGGATTGGCAGTAATACTGCATGTTCTGTATTGTTTGCTTCAAGCACTAATTTTGTTTATTGACTGTATAAATGCTGTAAGGTAAGGGTGTCTAACAATTCCTCCACAACCTGCTTAGTACCTAATGTAACTATGTATAGTGAAGAAGGGTAGCGGGAGGAGGGTCACCTGGGTCAGGCTGAGGACAGCCTGCGAATTGCCAGGGGGGTGATGTAACAAACCTTTTGGGTTATAGCACCACTAGGGGGGGTTGCCCAACTATTGTAGTAGCTATGGGGGTCTCCTAGTGGGTGTGTGAGTTGTTAGCGGCAGCCATTCCATGCTGCTCATGTTCCATGCTCCAAGAAAGCACCTTACTTACTGTTGTGACAAGCTGGCGCTGGCGGTACAAATCCCCGCACATGTAGGTTCGGACGAGTACAGCCGAGGAGACCTGGCTTATAAAGTGTAATGTTGCTGACGGCGAATAAAGGTCTGTTATTGGATTTAACCGACTGGCTCCGTGTTATCCGGCTAACCTCCACACCACATGCCCGCTGGACCTGCTAACCGCTCCTTCCTCGCCAGACTGCTGTTACAACACCCACACCAGTGCCAACTCCCAGGAGGAGGGCAGCTGCGACCCAGTCTACCTCCACACCCGCTTCTGTTTCTCAGGTGGGGGTGACTGGTGTCCAGCCACCTTCCGTGCCTGTCCCAGCGCCCAGGCTGAGGGCAGCCAGAACCCAATCTGACCATCCTAGAGACTCTCCAGCCAGTGCCCTTATGCTCTGGAGGCACGGAAGAGCTAACTGGTTCACCTACTACGTCACCACTTCATCCACCTCCTGACCCAGCCTTTCACGCCCTCGCACTATCCCTGGTTAGATTAGCTGAACTGTCCCCTGCCCAGGCACCAGCCTTACTAGCCCAAGCTGTAATTTTATCTCCGTCACTAGCTCAGTCTGTAGCTCAGCCATTAGCCACACTGACCTCAGCTCCGTCGTCAGCCTCGCCTACCTCTGTTCATCCCTTAGCATCTCCACTCCAGTCAGTTCCCTCACCTGCTGTTCAGCTTCCACTCCAGTCGGTTCACTCACCTGCTGTTCAGCCTGCCCTCCAGTCCCCTGTAGTCCAGTCTCCTGCCCTCCAGTCCCCTGTAGTCCAGTCTCCTGCCCTCCAGTCTGTAGTCCAGTCTGCTCCTGTCCAGCCTGTAGTCCAGTCTGCTCCTGTCCAGTCTGTAGTCCAGTCAGTCCAGTCTGCTCCTGTCCATCCTGTCTCCCAGTCACCCGTCCACCATTCCTGTTCAGTTCCCGGATCTGCAGCCACAGCGCCCAGAGCCAGCTGTGAGCTCTCCTGCTCCTCAGCCAGGGGTTTCCGCACCAGGTGGCCCGGCCGCTCCTCAGCCAGGCGGTTCCGCACCCGCTGGCCCGGCCGACACTCAGCCAAGGGGTTTCCGCACCCGCTGGCCCGGCCGCTCTTCAGCCAGGGGTTTCCGCACCCGCTGGCCTTGCCTGCCTCCAGCCAGGGGTTTCTGCGCCCGCTGGCCCTGCCTGCCTCCAGCCAGAGGCTTCCACGCCTGCTGGCCCTACAGCTGTTGCTTCGCCTGGTCCTGCCGCTGCCACGCCGTCGCCCAAGCCACGTTCTGGACGTCGTCGCCGGCACGGCCACCCACCGGACCTGATCAGGGGCCGCCGCCGTCTTCCTCGCGGCCGTCCACCTGAACCGTCTCGTCTCAGCCGCCGCCTTCCTCGCGGCCGTCCACCTGACCCGTCTTGTCTCGGCCGCCGCAACATTGCAGACATAGAGACAGCTGCAAGTACCTGGGGATCACACAGGCAAATGGGAACAATGAAGAGGTCATGAGAAAAGCTGCAACCACCAAGTACCTGCAGAGGGTAAGGCAAGTCCTGAGGAGTCAGCTGAACGATACGAACAAGATCCAGGCTATCAACACCTACACCCTGCCCATGATCAGGTACCCTGCTGGGATAATAAGCTGGCCAAAGGAGGAGATGGAAGCCACTGACATCAAGACAACGAAGCTCCTGACCATGCATGGAGGGTTTCACCCCAAGTCCAGCACCCCGAGGCTGCATGCTAAGTGGAAGGAAGGAGGCCGGGGACTAGTGAGTGTCAGCACCACAGTCAAAGATGAAACAACAAACATCCACGAATACATGAGTAAGATTGCCCCAACCGACCGCATGCTCAGTGAATACCTCAGGCAGCAGAAACCCAAGAATAAGGAGGAAGAGGAAGCACCATCATGGAAGGACAGGCAACTGCATGGTATGTACCACCGGCATATAGTGGAGGTGGCTGATATGCAGAAATTCTACCAGTGGCTGGACTGAAGGACAGCACAGAGGCATTAATCATGGCAGCACAAGAACACGCTCTGAGCACAAGATCCATAGAGGCTGGGGTCTATCACACCAGGCAAGACCCCAGGTGCAGGCTGTGTAAAGATGCCCCTGAGACAATCCAGCACATAACAGCAGGGTGCAAGATGCTAGCAGGCAAGGCATACATGGAACGCCATAACCAAGTGGCCGGCATAGTGTACAGGAACATCTGTGCCGAATACGGCCTGGGAGTCCCGAGGTCAAAATGGGAGATGCCCCCAAGGGTGGTGGAGAATGACCGAGCTAAGATCCTGTGGGTCTTCCAGATACAGATGGACAAAATGGTGGTGGCTAACCAAACAGACATAGTGGTGGTAGACAAACACAAGAAGTCTGCCGTACTGATAGATGTAGCGGCTCCCAATGACAGCAACATCAGAAAGAAGGAACAGGAGAAGCTTGAGAACTACCAAGGACTCAGAGAAAAGCTCGAGAAAATGTGGAGGGTGAAGGTAACAGTGGTCCCAGTGGTAATCGGAGAACGAGGTGCGGTGACTCCCAAACTGGGCGAGTGGCTCCAGGAGATCCCAGAAATAACATCGGAGATCTCTGTCCAGAAAAGTGCGGTCCTGGGAACAGCTAAGATACTGCGCATGACCCTCAAGCTCCCAGGCCTCTGATAGAGGACCCGAGCTTGAAGGATAGACCGCTCGCGGGGGCGAGCGAAGAATATAGATAGATAGAGAGAGAGAGAGAGAGAGAGAGAGAGAGATCGACATATATAGAGATTTTTTTTCTCTGTTTGTTTTTAGAGGGGAGTTCTCTACCCAATGCAGGACAACCCCCCTGATCCAATACCATTCCATTTTAATGATTAATATTTCATCATCAATTGTATGAAGTGATTTTTTGAGGACTTAGGAATTTAGGAATACTTAAGAATTTTTAGGAATACTTAAGCTGCATACTCAAGCAGCACTGTTTTTTATCTGCATTTGTAATCTCCTCAATTTGTTTCATTAATGCCAGTGATGTTGAACTGTGCGATCTGAATCCATATAGCCTGTTGGAGAGTAATGTTTATCTACAAATTCAACAAAGTTTTATAACAGTTTTTCTAGGATTCTGTAGAATTGTGGTAGTAAAGAAACATAACTTTAATTTGTGAAGTAGTGTCTATCCCCAGTTTTATATAGTGGCACAACTTAAATTATTTTTATTGTGTTTGGAACGGATTTGAAATTATAAGTTACAGATGTATGTTGTGCATGTGGCTCTGAACATTGAATTGAGATTTCCATTATCCAGGCTTTCTTTACAGAGGATAATTAGTGAACATGTCTGTCAGCAGGCCCCATCTTTAGATGTTGTGATTTAAAGGAAGCAGGAAGCAGAAGAAAGGACAGACAGGCACAATCAGTGGCCTTAAAACAAATCAGCAACATAGGTCTTTCAGAAAAGTTGACGGGATGCTTCCACTTTGGCCTGCTGCCCTGCTTCATGCGGCCAATTACTAAGCCAAACTGGTGTCCAAAGCTGGTGTCCAAATCAGGGCAATGAGCAACAAAAAATAAAAAGACAGAACCACAGAGCAAAATTAAAAGAAAGGAGGGAGATTTTATTACCAAGTTCACTCTGCTCAGATGTAGCTCATGCAGCCAATTATTTCAGTTAGCTTCTGCAGAACAAGGACAGCACAAACCACAATCCAATACCAAAATAGAGAGACCTAGTGCCTAGGGGTCTTCAAACTACACATTATAATGATATATTATGACATATTATTATAGTTTCGTATAGTATTATCCCAATCCGTGTTAAAATAAGACACAAACAAAGAACACATAAGTCTAATAAGTTTTCAGCTGGTAAAAGGCTAGCCACCCCCTCTTTAATTTGGAGCAGATATGCTTTTTACTATGTACTGTCAGCTAACATTATCTGGTGCAGCTGTAATAAAGTAAATCTAACTTGTGACTCAATAAAAAGACAACCTTTAAACTTGTGATGAATTAAGAACAATAACACTTTACCAACATTTGAATCTCTATGACTGTAATTGCATATATAAAACAGAACATCCTGGAACTTGTTTAATCATAAACTAAAACATTCTTACTAATCAAAATGTACCCATGACATGCACAGATGATTCACAACATTAAAACCAAGTTGTCAGGGTTTCTGGGTCGTTGACCCAGTATTTTCAGTTCACGTTCACTGTTTATCTACTGCCTGTTCCACTTCCTGTTTTATTGTGTTAGCCTTGGTCTGTGTGCATTATGTTCAGTCGTCTTCCCAGTTATCATTAGTTCATTATGTTCAAATTTTACAAATTCAAATTTTATTTGTCACGTACACAGTCATACACAGTACGATATGTAGTGAAATGCTTGGACAACTGCTCGTGACCTAAAGAAAACAAAAAAGGAAAAGGCTATGAATAAGATAGGAAATAAATATGAAAAATTAAAAAGGGTAAATTTAACTAGGAAGGAATAAAATATAAATTAAGGTTAAAAATGAAATAACTGTACAACACAAATTAGAATGAAGGGTAAATTTAACTGGGAAGAATAAGATAAATATATAAATTAAAGTTGAAAATAAAATAACTGTACAACAAAATACACAATACACAATATAGAGCTATATAAGAATGTATGAAGAAATCTAAATATAAATAAATATATACACAATAACAGCAGCTGTACAAGTATTAACCGGAAATGAAGAATATAGTGACCAGTGTTGTGCAAAACCAAAGTCCAGAAAGTCCAGTGTGTGTGTAAGAACCATATGTGTGGGTCAGTACTGTGTGGTGGTGTGATTGAGAGACCGTATCGCCTGCGGGAAGAAGCTCCTCCTCAGTCTCTCTGTGTTGGTCTTCAGGGAGCGGAATCGCTTTCCTGACCTCAGCAGAGAGAACAGTCTGTTGTTGGGATGGCTGAGGTCCTTCACGATCTTCCTGGCCTTGGTCCAGCACCGCCTGCTGTAGATTGAGTGCAGGTCAGGGAGCTCGGAGCGGATGGTGCGCTCAGCTGACCGCACAACCCTCTGTAGAGCTCGTCTGTCCTGCATGGTGCTGTTCCCGAACCAGGTTAAGATGTTTCCCGCCAGGATGCTCTCTATGGTGCACGAGTAAAAGTTCCTGAGCACCTTGGAGGGCAGTTGGAAGTCTCTCAAGCGTCTGAGGTGGTAGAGACGCTGACGGGCCTTTTTCACCACGGTGTTGATGTGACAGGACCATGACAGGTCCTGCGTGATGTGAACTCCGAGGTATTTGAAGCTGTCCACTCTCTCCACTGGGCACTCGTTGATGACGGGGGTCTGGTAGTTCCTCTCCTGCTTAGTGCTGAAGTCCACTTTCAGCTCCTTTGTCTTACTGACGTTTAGAAGGAGGTTGTTCCTCTGGCACCAGTTCTCCAGATTCCTAATCTCCTTCAGGTAGGCCGTCTCGTTGTTATCAGAGATCAGGCCCACCACGACGGTGTCGTCAGCAAACTTGATGATGGTGGTGGAGCTGGTAGTGGCCACACAGTCATATGTGTACAAAGAGTACAGCAGTACAGCAGCTGTGTACTCACCGGTCTCTCATTATCATCATTATCATCAGTCTGTGTATTTAAGCCCTCTGTTTCTACTCGTTCACTGTCGTGTCATTGATGTACATGTGATGTTCCTGTCGTCTCCCCGTATGTATGTTCAGTTAGTCAGCCAGCCATTCATCCAGTCTTTCAGCCAGCCAGTCCTTCGTTCCTGCTTTGTTCATTCACCCGCTCCAATAAATCCCCGTCATTTCTGTACCTGCGAGTCCTGCGTTTGGGTTCCTTCTTCCTCGCCTCCACACAACGCCTGACAGAATGATATGACCCGTGCCACGAAGACACGATTGGAACCCAGCGGACTCGGACCTCTACGAGCGGCAGGAGGTAGCGCTCTCCTTGTGGGCGGAAAAGCTCAAGGAGAGACAGCGGCTCTTCGCGGAGCGAGAGCACGTCTTCGAGGGCACTCGCTTGGCTCTGGGCGGGCCTCGGAGACGCCGCGTTCCCCCACCTGCTGCCTCACCTGCACCGGAGCATTTGCCGCGGAGAGTGGACGTTTCACGCCGCGCTTCGGCCGCTCCCTCTCTCGCCACTCCGCCCCTCGCTCACACACCCGCCGCCTCATTCGCCGGACCTCCACCATCGCCACGGCACAACGGCTACGCCTCCCACCTCGGCTCAACGGAGGCTACCGCGCCAGAGGCTCTGCTGTTTACCCCGGCCGCTTCCTCGTCCTGGAGAAAGCGGCGCGCACGCCGCCAAAAACGGACTACTTTCAGCCACTCCCGATGGTGAGCTCCAGTGACTGTTTTTCGCACTCACTATCTGCTTATTCACTTAAAACGCACAATAGACTCACTTCTGATTCATGGGGAGTCTCCCTCCTAGACGAGGACGTGGACTGGGAAGAGTTTTTCTGCTCTGCTCCAAAGACTGTAAGTGGTGGTGGCAGAAAAACCAGAACAATCCCCAATAAACCTGCCAGTAACACACACACCGTCACTATTTCCACACCCATTACTCAGCCATTTCCCACCAGCACGGCGGCCCAGATTCGGCCTTCCCCTTCAGCCGTTTCACCTCCTCTGATGGCTAGGGCCCAGTCTACACCCACACCAGTGCCAACTCCCAGGAGGAGGGCAGCTGCGACCCAGTCTACCTCCACACCCGCTTCTTTTTCTCAGGTGGGGGTGACTGGTGTCCAACCACCTTCCGTGCCTGTCCCAGCGCCCAGGCTGAGGGCAGCCAGAACCCAATCTGATCATCTTAGAGACTCTCCAGCCAGTGCCCTTACGCTCTGGAGGCACGGAAGAGCTAACCGGTTCACCTACTACGTCACCACTTCATCCACCTCCTGACCCAGCCTTTCACGCCCTCGCACTATCCCTGGTTAGATTAGCTGAACTGTCCCCTGCCCAGGCACCAGCCTTACTAGCCCAAGCTGTAATTTTATCTCCGTCACTAGCTCAGTCTGTAGCTCAGCCATTAGCCACACTAACCTCAGCTCCGTCGTCAGCCTCGCCTACCTCTGTTCATCCCTTAGCATCTCCACTCCAGTCAGTTCCCTCACCTGCTGTTCAGCTTCCACTCCAGTCGGTTCACTCACCTGCTGTTCAGCCTGCCCTCCAGTCCCCTGTAGTCCAGTCTCCTGCCCTCCAGTCTCTAGTCCAGTCTCCTGCCCTCCAGTCTGTAGTCCAGTCTGCTCCTGTCCAGCCTGTAGTCCAGTCAGCTCCTGTCCAGTCTGTTTCCCAGTTGCCCGTCCACCATCCTGTTCAGTTCCCGGATCTGCAGCCACAGCGCCCAGAGCCAGCTGTGAGCTCTCCTGCTCCTCAGCCAGGGGTTTCCGCACCCGCTGGCCCGGCCGCTCCTCAGCCAGGGGTTTCCGCACCCGCTGGCCTTGCCTGCCTCCAGCCAGGGGTTTCCGCGCCCGCTGGCCCTGCCTGCCTCCAGCCAGAGGCTTCCACGCCTGCTGGCCCTACAGCTGTTGCTTCGCCTGGTCCTGCCGCTGCCACACCGTCGCCCAAGCCACGTTCTGGACGTCGTCGCCGGCACGGCCACCCACCGGACCTGATCAGGGGCCGCCGCCGTCTTCCTCGTGGCCGCCCACCTGAACCGTCTCGTCTCGGCCGCCGCCGTCTTCCTCGCGGCCGTCCACCTGAACCGTCTCGCCTCGGCCACCGCCTTACTCGCGGCCGTCGACCTGAACTGTCTCGTCTCGGCCTCGGGCCACGTGGCCCCCCACCTGAACTGTCTCTGTGTGGACTCCGTCCCTCCGTCCTGGGCCCCCTCCGCCCGCCCTGTTCTGGTCTTTCTTTCTTTTGGCCTTCGGGTGCCGGCCTTTGGAGGGAGGGGTACTGTCAGGGTTTCTGGGTCGTTGACCCAGTATTTTCAGTTCACGTTCACTGTTTATCTACTGCCTGTTCCACTTCCTGTTTTATTGTGTTAGCCTTGGTCTGTGTGCATTATGTTCAGTCCTCTTCCCAGTTATCATTAGTTCATTATGTTCAGCTGTGTACTCACTGGTCTCTCATTATCATCATTATCATCAGTCTGTGTATTTAAGCCCTCTGTTTCTACTCGTTCACTGTCGTGTCATTGATGTACATGTGATGTTCCTGTCGTCTCCCCGTATGTATGTTCAGTTAGTCAGCCAGCCATTCATCCAGTCTTTCAGTCAGCTAGTCCTTCATTCCTGCTTTGTTCATTCACCCGCTCCAATAAATCCCCGTCATTTCTGTACCTGGGAGTCCTGCGTTTGGGTTCCTTATTCCTCGCCTCCACACAACGCCTGACACAAGTTAGTTTGTTTTGTTTTAAGTTTTAGTTTAATAATGGGAGAATAGGTATTGCAATAAGAACACTTTTTGCAGTCCGCCAGTTATAGTTAGTATCCCACTTTAATTAAAAAGTATCTACAAAAGTATCTCCAGATTACTTAATTGAACTGGCTGTTGCAATTCAAAATACGCAGCTCAGTGCGTGCCTTTGGTGAGTTTTGAGGCCTCATTGCAGTTAGCTTGTTCTTTTAATGACCACGTGGTGATGTTTCCTTCTAAGCAACGCATCTTCAGTTGTATACCTCGGCTTCTTTGGTTGCTACGGCTGTATACCCCAAGACAACCTCCGCCAAAGCAGAGCCACCACAGGCTGATCAGACTTGGGTTGTCATTTGACTTCCCTCATGGCCTCCTTTCTTCTCAGCCAAACCCAGTGACTACTCTTTCCACCACTACGACGACGTTGACTACTCTTTTTTTTGGACATGTCCCATTATGTCCCAGTGTATGATGGAAGCCTTTGAATCTGCTACAGCTCCACCTGGCTTCCATTTCTTCCCATTTGCTGGGACTGGAGCACTAGCTGGATCCTGGGACTTGGTAAGTGTCATCTCTAGCCAAGCTTATCATCTGTAGTCTTCCACAAGGCTCGAGATACACAAGGGAAGAGTGCTTTTCAAATAAAACCCTACTTTGCTTATAAACCTTGGCAGCGCAAGCTACATTGGTGCTTGCCAGTCTCTCCAGAAGACAGACATGGGATAAACTGACCTCATAGATTGTAATTGGCCGCATGAAGCAGGGCGGCAAGCCTAAGTGGAAGCATCACTTAAGCATTTCTGAAAGACCTATGTTGCTGATTTGTTTAAAGCCGCTGGTTGTGCCCTGTCTGTCCTTTCTTCTGCTTCCTGTTTTTAATGGTAACATGCATCACATACTTCTTAACATCTTAATCTTAATGACTTCTTAAAGTGTTGTAAACCTTGGATTTAGGGCAGCCACGCTTCATTTTTGATTATCTAAAATTATTTTATTGCATTCTAACAGCTGTTTTGATTTGATGGAGCTGTAATAAAGTAAAGTTATTTAGTGACTCAATGAAGAAGGCAACCTTGAAATTCAAACAGGTGACACAAATTCATAACCATAGTGAACCACTAAAACTTTCATTTTAGTCTCAAAGACCATAAAATGCACATACATTTTTTGATTGATTTCTAATAGTTTTCTTGTAAATAAATTAGAATTGAATTGAATTGAACTACACATGTACAATGAGATTCAGAGCAACTCCTACCCAGTGCAGACATGCAGAAAAAACATATGCAAGGTGCACAGTTCTGCGGCAGAACTGTGGATCAAAACCAGCCCTGGTTTTGATCCACAGTTCTGCGGCAGAACTGTGGATCAAAACCAGCCCTGGTTTTGACCAGCTGTCCTTGACCAGCTGCCCTGGGGCGCCTCTGTCAGTGCGCCTGAGGGCAGCTGTGGCTACAATGTAGCTTGCCATCACCAGTGTGTGAATGTGTGTGTGAATGGGTGGATGACTGAATGTAGTATAAAGCGCTTTGGGGTCCATAGGGACTAAGTAAAGCGCTATACAAATACAGGCCATTTACCATTTGATGATGTTTGTTGCTCTACCGAGGCAGCTGGAGGTATAAATGTCCATCAGGGAGTGGAGAGGGCAGCCAAAGATCTTCTGTGCTACCTTAACTACTCTCTAAAGTCTCACTGTATCCACCTTAGCGCAACTGTCGCACCATAATGTGATGCAGTATGTCAGGAGGCTCTCAATGGATGAGCGGAAGACGGTTGGACTCCAGTTGTGCGTACTGAGGACCCTCAGTTAGTCCAGCCATTGCTGGGCCTTCTTGACAACTGCTGTGATGTAGGTAGCCAGGAGATGTCGGAGTAGGTGAGGACACTGAGAAATCGCAAGGTGTGGATCCTCTCCACAAACTCACGGTTGATGTATAGGGAGGTTAAGTCAGTGCTGTGCCTCCTGAAGTTGACAATGACCTATTTGGTTTTCTTAGTGTTCTGTCCCAGATTGTTTTTTGAACCCCATGCTCCTAACTTCAGGAGTTCTTCTCTGTAGGCTGCCTTATCTCCCTTTGACATGAGTCCGATTGCCGTGGTGGCCGACAGACATGAAAAATTTCTTCTTTCTTTCCCATTAGGGGCTGGCGCATTGGCTCATTTGCCTCTATGTTACCTTATCACTAGCATCCTCCTCTATTATACCAACCCTCTGCGTGTCCTGCTTCATAAATGAATCTTCTCTTTCATCTACCTCTTGTTTCCTGCATGGCAACTCCATATTCAGTACTGAGCTTTGTGTCTCTAAGTTTTTCTCCTAAATTTGACTCAACCAGAGTTGTCCCAGTGATGTACTTATTTCTAATAATTTCCGGTGACATTCAGTGAAAATCTTAATATCTTTAAATTCTGCCCCTTCCACTTAGCCTCCTGTATTTTTTTTTTAGTGCCACTGGCCCCAAACCATTTATCTCTTTACAAGGTCTCACTACCTTGTAAACCTTCCCTTTCATTCTTTTGACTATCCTCCTCTCACAAATTACCCCTGAGACTCCTCTCCACCCACTCCACCCTGCCTGAACTCGCTTCTTCACCTCTCTTGAGCAGAGTGTGTTGCTTTGAATGTTTCCCCAACTGATGTTGTTCTACCTTGATTATTTAAAGAGGTCATTGCTACTCCTGGTCCATCTATTCTTGCTATTACTAATACCAACATGTTCCCTCTAAGCCGGAAGGAAAAAAGAGGGAACACACACATGTTAAGGAGGCTCTTAAAACATGTGGCTATCCTAGTTGGCCTTTCATCAAGTCAGCAAATCGGCACAGAAAAGAAGATCACACACCAACTAGGGATGATCACAAAGACAAACGCAACAACAATGTCATCCCCTATGTTGCCGGTTTATCAGAAAAACTCAGGAGAGTCTTCTCCAAACATGACAATCTCAGTGCATTACAGACCCAGCAACACACTCAGACTAAAACTGGTTCATCCCAAAAACAAAACTAAACACAAACTTAGCAACGTAGTATATGCTGTACAGTGTAGCGAGGAATGCTCAGACCTCTACATTGGAGAGACCAAACAGCCACTTCATAAACGCATGGCATAACATAGAAGAGCCACCTCGACGGGACAAGACTCGGCAGTCCATCTGCATCTAAAGGACAAAGCTCACTCTTTTGAGGATGCAAATTTTCACATTTTGGACAATGAAGACAGCTGGTTTGAAAGAGGAGTGAAAGAAGCCATCTATGTCCACTGTGAATGACCATCTTTGAAGAGAGGCAGTGGTTTACGACACAAAGTGTCTGACATCTATAATCCAGTTTTGAGATCCCTTCCCAGACACCTTAACACCCACTCACATCCTGGGCCTGTTGACCTCAGGAAATCACATGACAGGGTGGGGCTAGTTTTCACAGCGGGTTCACCCGAAACCTTGGCTGATTATGACCTACACTCGTTTTCACACCTTGGCTCTTGTGATTAGGCAGAGGATCAACAGGGGGTTCATGACCCTTTTGGACACACCCCTAGGACTTAAATCTAGGACTCTCCACCATTTGACCTTAGACCTGAAGAAGCTTCTCAGATGAGAGGTGAAATGTCTTCAAGCAACTTGAAGAAGTCCAGACGCTTTTCTTTCTAAGCTCTTTAGACTAGCATGACCTGGATGACTGAGAACCTTAACAGACATTACTAATACCAGCATTTCATCTGGAATTTTTGCTAAAATTTATAAGCATGCTCTCTGAATAATTTTCAGTATGGTTTTAAATCTCTGCATAGCCAGAATCTGCATTGCTTAGGGTTGTTAATGACATCCACCTGGCTACAGTGCAGGGGATCATGTGGTCTTCGTTCTCCTAGACTTAACAGCTGCATTTGACACAGTGGATCGCAATATTTTACTATCTCACTTGGATCACTGTATAGGCTTTCATGGTACTGCTCTGCAGTGGTTTAGGTCCTGGCTGAGAGAATGTTTTGTGTCAGTCTTTTGGATTTCAGATCCTCCTCATCTCTAGTCTCATGTGAGCTACCACAGGGACCAATACTTGGACTTATGCTTTTTTCCCTATATATCCTGCCCTTTTGAACTGTTTTAAGAAAGCACAAAATTGCTTTCTAATTATATGCAGATGATATGCAGGTGTATATTAACACGATATTGTTATTATATCTTGATATTAATAAGATATTAACAAGATGGCGCAGCCACGTCCAGACGCTTTCCTGACCGCGCCGCTCTAGACTAGACTAAGACAGCAGGCGCATCCCGCACCACTGCCCAGCATCCTACTGGCCAACGTACAATTGCTGGAGAACAAGCTCAATGACCTAAGAGCTTCACGGAGACATGGCTTACCCCCACTGTGCTGGACCAGGCCGTAACTCCTTCAGATTCATTCTTTGTGCTCCGCGCGGACAGGACGGCAGATTCAAACAAAACCAAAGGTGGAGGAGTGTGTTGCATGGTAAACAGAAAGTGGTGGGATACCAGGAGCATTTCTATTCTCTCCAGCGACTGCTCGCCACATCTGGAATTCCTGAGCATTAAGTGCCACCCTTTCTATCTGCCCCGTGAGTTCACCTCAGTCATCGCCATGGTGGTCTACATCCCACCCCAAGCGGACACAGGTATGACTTTGTCCAAACTACATGATGTGCCGAGTTCGTTTCGAAACAAGGACCCAGGCGCAGCCCTCACTGTAGCAGGAGACTTTAATAAAGCAAACCTCGGAGAAGTCATGCTGTGTTTGAATGAGCTGACGGTTCACTCTTTAAACTGAAAGAAAGATGCTTTAATCACAGGAGTCACACATGTGTCCACTGTACCATCTGGGAACTCTTCTTGTTTAGCACTCGTAATAACACAAACACTAAATCCTCCTTCTCTGGTGCTGTTTTGTAGCAGTGTGTACACCTGAGACTGTCACCTGTCTGTCTGTCCTGCACTCTCTCTGTTTCTTTCTCTCTGATTGTGGAATAAAAGTATGAACATGTGTTTATAAGTTACACTTGTGTTTGAATCCTGCAGCTTATCATACATTTGATTTCCATGTGTGACAACTGCAAGTGTCCAGAGTGAGGACAGACTGAGGGACACACTGCTGCACATCATCTGTGAGGCTTTGCAGCCCTGATGATCCACCAGGACAAACTCAGCAGTGTGTGAGGAAGAGGAGGAGGAAGAGCCAGCAGCAGCTGACAGATGGAGAGAATAGACAGACGGTTCCCTGTTTGTGAAGGACTGCTAGGAAAGTTTAACATAACTAACTGTCCTGAATCAGTCTTATTAGGTAATGTTCAAATAATGTTATCATCCCAGTGTTTCCAGTGTGGGAGAAAGTACTCAGGGCCTTCAAGTTACACACTATGAAAGGCAGCAACAAGTTTAATATTCAGAAACCTAAAGTATGTATCAGCAGCAGAATGGAGCTAAAAATAAATGTTGGTTTCAGTTCTATGAAGCTTTGAGTATTTTGGATCAGTAGCTGCTGTGTTTGTTGCATCATATTGCTGTAATTGTTTATATGCTTTATATATTCTGAGGTAAGTTGATCTATAGTGTTACATCATATTCTATAAGGATGTTATGTGTTTGTAGACTTTCTGCCCAGTTTGACCCATTTAGCAGAAGTCAGCCTGTTTAAGGCTCTGATATCTATTCTGTGTGACTTAAAGCAGTTATGACATGGTCTGATTTTCTCACCCAATAAAGGAATATTTCATATATCAGTCTACTCTTCATTTTTATCAGAAACAGTTATCACAGCTTGTACATTTTGTTTTTACACATATATGTAAGCATTGCGCCAAATTTAGTAATGCCAACATATTAAATGAACAATATTTGTCTCTTATGTATAATACATCTGTATATACACTGTCACAGATACTTGTCTTTGAGTGACAATTTAAGGTGACAGGAAATATAAATATCTGCAACTTGAATCTTTGACCCAGAGTTCAAGCTCACTGCTGTAATACATCCTGTAATATATATATATATATACTAACTGATCTTGAAATGACTGTTCAGCACAGAAATGAAGCCCAACAATCATGTTTTACTGTCCCGTGATCTCAGCCTCAGATACTCAACTAATCGAAGTGATATCATGACAAAAATGAATGACCAACAAAACATTTTTTTCTCCTTCATTTCTGTCAAACAAAGCTGTATGAAACGTTTCTCGCAGTTAGTATCGTGGTTGCTAGGCAACCTGAACAGCGCGACGAAGGCTAGACCGTCCCATTTCACAAGCCTCTCAATTCTGCACTTCTCGTACTTATAGTACGCACCGTACGTAGTGCGCGTACTTCAAGCGTGCGGTCTCTTAATTGGGACACAGCCAGAGGGAGCAATCAGGGAATGAGAGACAGGAGGGAAACACAGCAGAGACAAATCAGGCCTAACGAGACAGGGGAAGCAAAACCAGACATATGAACATAAGACATGAACCTTAGACATGGAAGTAAAACAGGAAACATAACACAGAGATGCGGACTTGACACAGGGATACAGCAGACAGGGAAGACAGAGCAACTAACCAGCAGAGACTTGTGGTCTCTGCTTGTGTCCGCAGATGTGTGTGAGGACACACAGAAGAGATCTGAGCAAGAGCAAATGCTAACAACTGAGCGAGAGGGGCTGTTATTGTGTGTGTATATAGATAATCACAAACATTGAAATACATTTCTCGTACGCAGAAATGAATTTTGTTTGCTCAGTTTGCTCTGAAGTCCACTCTGAAGTGACATTTCTCCATCTAGCAATTTAATTGATGAGTCTGGGTTTTGCAGTTTTACAATTTTACAATTTCTCTTTGTCTGGAGAAATTGTACAGATTTCATATTATCATCAGCTTACACCTTATTAGTAGTAAAGTGGCACTTAATAGACTTGTAGTACCTTTGGGTGCAATTTATATTAACAGTCAAGCACCTCCATTAAGATTTGTATTTAAATGCCATGATGCATTCTTGATCATCAGTCTATTCACTTTTTAAAGAGGTTGCTTGAAAAAACTCTGTAACCATGACTTAAAATGGTGTAATTTTGTTTTAGGTTAAGGGCCTGTTTGTACATTTGTATTAACAAAGTAGTTTTTATATTCCGTTTATTGTCTTTCATTTCCAGAATTACAGTGGATTACAAATATCTCTGTTTCACAGACAAAACTACAGGCCATCCTACAGTTGATTTCCTTTAAGGAGAGATAGGAAAATAAGGAAAATGTGTCAGAAAATACACACTCCTGTGTTCATTTAGACTCAGAGCCGTGGGTTACACTGTTAAAAAGCAAGGTGTCAGCATGGTTTCTCTGATTCACAGAATAGTAATAGGGCCTCTTTATTGTCTCTTTATTAATACTTAGCTTTGATTGGATTTTGTCACTAGTCTTTTTGCAGTTGAACCAATGCAAGTGAGGATTTTCATATTTCTTGATAATTTTTAATGTACTATTCAAAATAAGCAGATCAAATTGTTCATTAAATCATTGAGTGCAACAATAGCATTTTAATATCAAACTTTAAATCTAATACGGTCTAATTTTGATCCCTCTGTAAATTACATGCATAATACACATAATTTATCTGCCATCAGCAGAATTATAAATATGAACCAGTTCTGTGTACTTTAGTTCTTCTGGAGAAAACTAGATGGGCTGTCACTTTTAAGTCATCAGTGAGAATAAAATAACATACAATATAAAATCACCATGATTACACCATTCATCCATTCATCTTTCCCACTTATCCAAGTCACGATTACAGCCTATTCCAGCTGTCATAGGGCAAGAGTTGGTTACCATGATTACAGATACAAAAAAAAGTAAAAGAAGAAGTAAGAGGCAGATATCACAACCTGTATTAGCATTTATATAATCTCTCTTTTTTAAGAGGGCACTCAATAAAACTCAATACAATTGGTAAAATGATTATTAATGCATCTATTTCATGTCTTTCTACACTGTAAATGTTTTTGAAAGTTTTGATATTCATCCATGGTCACACACTGGTCATGTTTCATTACTGTCTTGAAAGTACATAGAGAAACATTCGGATACGTTGCACCAGGGCACCAATGATTTTACACTCAAGTTCATCCAACATTCGGCCAGCCTCCACCTCTCTATACATGGCATCTGTGTACCATGTGCCCCTGTTTCCTGCCATCATGTTGTCAATCTTCTTGACCAGCTCCACGACCTGGGTTCTGTCACGGCTGGTGTTTTCAAACACGTGGAACCTGTTTCCACAAAGTTGGATGATATGGTGAAGCCCTGGCTCAGCATCACGTACATACTGCTGTATGGTCATGCCTCCGAGATCACCACCACGAGTGAACAGCACAATCATGAACTGGTTAGCCTGTGGGCCAAACAGCTCTTGCAGGGCTTCCACTGAGTTTTTCTCTTCTTTGGTGAATCGACCGACTTGGACAACAAGCAGGAACACATGAGGACCGGGACAGGAGATTTTGACACATCGCACAATCTCTTGTTTGATGAAATCCTCTGATCTTCCAGTGTCCAAGATCCCTGGTGTGTCTACCACAGAAATTTTTCTGTTACCCCACTGTGTCACACGTTGTTGACAGACCTCAGTCACTGACCCAGAAGACGGACAAGATTTAAAATCTTTTCTGCCCAGGATGGTGTTTCCAGCAGCACTCTTACCGACACCAGTTTTTCCAATCATCACAATCCTCAAATCAGGACCTGAAACACAAATTACAACTACAGTTTAACTGAAAATGTGTAACAAGATCCCTAGTGAAAATAACCACATACTGACACTTTTCAAAGGAGATTAATTATAATCAGAGAAGATTAAAGCTCTTGCTTACCTGAAGTAAAGTAAGCCATGTTTTGTCTTCACTGTTGTCACAGAGCAAATAAAGCAGATAAATGTTAAAGCTACTGTTCAACTCATTGTTTATAGCTTCACAGCTGTCACACCTCCAATATTTACATAACAGCTCCATATAATACAGGAAGAGAGCAGCACAGCCTGCAGACACCACAGCATTTCACGGCACTAGATGAAGAAACATGTCCCACCGTAAGTTCTCCCAATATTTTTCTGAATGCCGAATATTTGCTGTGTAACTTATTAAGAGAAAAGGTTAAAGTGAAAAGTACTGATGTAATTAACAGCATGCAGAATAGTTATTTTAGAATAAAATTTAAATGGGGTGACACACAAACTCTCTAAAACTGCTTCTGATCGTTTGAACTATATTAAAAATGGAATTTTGTTTGTTTTTACAGAAAAGATTTCAGTCGTCATCTTGGGCAATGGGAAGTCTTTAAAGAAATCGCTAATTATCCAAATCCTGGGCAAAGATTTATCTGAGCTATCTAAAGAAAATATAGATGAAAATATGGGACTTTATGAAAATCATATATATGAGTTCATACATACACCAGACTTGGACATACAATGTGAATATAAATTGCTCTTTTCTAAGAACCCACACCCTGACATGTGTTTAGTGGTGGTAGAGGATGGGTTTTCAGGAGAAGATGTGCAACAACAGATAGAAGATCTGAGCAGGAAAACCAAAAAACCTAGAGATGAGTTCACAGTCGTGCTCCCTTTGAGATACAAACCAGGATGTTACTCTTTCAAATCCTGTACCATTCAGCAGCTTTTCATTGAACTGGACCAACTGGCTGCAGAGAGAGGTCTGACTCTCTCAACTGTGAGGTAATGCCAGAAGTTGACATTTAAAAACTGACGATATTTTGTGCATCATGAAAAATATTTTATAAACATTTTTAAGAGCTGCACTAATTCACAGTTACCTGGTAAAGTATATTTTGCTTGTTTTAATCAATTTTAAATCATGCTTTTTATTTGTTCTTGTTTCTAATGTCTCTGTAAAGCACTTTGAATCACCTTGTTGTTGAATTGTGCTATACAAATAAACTTGCCTTGCCTTGCCTTGCCTTGCCTATAAGTTTATCTTTTATGTTACAGGCCTGCTATTGACCGTGAGTCCCAAAATCCGATAGAGAATATGGGTAACCTACAAATATCTTATTTGTACAAATATGTTATTTGTATTTGTGTGTGTGTGTGTTCAGTGAAGGGTAGTTAATTAATTCAAAAAGAGGGTGGCAGATATAGCCAAGAACCCTTCACTGACTCAAAGAACAGTTTAAAGATGTGGCAGGTAAAAACTTTAAATTCAGATTAAAATTGTGCAGTCAGTGCAAGTTATAATTTGTTTTTCATTAAAACAGGAAAGCTCACCAGCACCAAAGTGAACTTTGTTCTTCTGGGAATGTCCGGGACTGGGAAAAGTGCCAGTGCAAACACCATCCTTGGAAAGAAAGTCTTCATGTCTAAACCCAGTTCGAAGCCGATCACTGAAAAGTGTCAGGAGGCAGAAACAGAGATAAATGACATACATGTTCGTGTGATTGATACTCCAGACATATTTGATGATGACCTCAAATCAACAGATAAGGAGAAACATGTAAAACAGTGTAAAGAGCTCTGTGAGTCAGGACCCTGTGTCTATTTTCTCGTTATGCATGTGAGCAGATTTACAGATGGTGAGAGAGACATACTGAAAAGGTTAGAAAAATCATTTGGGAACACAGTTAGTGAACAAACAGTCATCCTGTTCACCCGAGGAGACGACCTGGAACATGCAGAAATGAGCCTGGAGGAGTTTTTGAATTCATGCCAACCTAAGCTGAAGGAAATAATTAAAAAATGTGGCAACAGGTGTGTTGCTTTTGAGAACAGCAAATCAGACTCAGATCAAAGAGAAAAACTGATGGACACAGTGATCAGAATGTTAGACATAAGGCAGAAACGATAACTTCAGATCAGCACAATAAAGGGCTTGCAAATGATTTCTCATGTAAGACGATAAAGAGGTAATCATTAAATGATGTCCTGAAATATCCAGTTAAAAATTAATCAGAGGGTTAGATATTTGTAAATGAAGTATTTGTTGAAATTGGTGAATGTATTTAGTTTCTTCCTGTGTTAATGTAGCTTATTCATGACATGGGTTATCAATACTAAGAAAATTGATAAATTTACTCTGCTTGTTTGTTACACGTCCCACAACAGTTTTAATGACACATTTCTTGAACCTTCCACTTTCCACAAAACTGCACTGTATGTGAAGTTTTCCTTCACATGGTTGCTTAAAAACAAAAACACAGCATACATGAAGCACACATGGAGTTTCTATTATGTATTTTGCATTTTTCAGTGAAATAGAAAATGTACAGAGATTGACAGACCACGTGACTTTTGCGCATTGCATTGTAGGTACGAGTGGCAGCAAAATCAAAACATTGCATCAAGCGCTAGCATTTCCAGCACTGGTAATCAATAATTCTGCGGTTTTAATCAATACCTGCATTTTATTTGTCCCCAAAAACAGTTATGTACAAAACGACGGAGAACACGGCAGGTCCGTACAAAGACAGACTTGACGAAAAGGCAAAAAAAAAAAGTACGAGGAAAAAATTATAGGAGTGAAAGGATCAGACCCATACAAGCATACAGAGTGCACTGTTAAAAAAAATCCTAGAAAAACGGTAATATTCCGGCAGCTGGGGCGCCAAAATAATACCATCAAATAACAGAAAATAACTTTCTCATAAAAATACGTTGTTTTTGTTTTTCAGTAATGACAATACAGTTTGTTGCCCTAATTTGACATGGGATTTTGCCTTTTTCAAGTGCTTTTAAACATTAAATTAGGAACATTTCAATGTGATTAAACAATGAAATTACCTATAAACAAGGTCACTGAATGTGGCAATATGAATCATAATACTTAAATGTACAGAAATATACAGTTGGTTTAAATCAGAATGGATTGCATGCCCTGACAGAAGCAAGACTGCCATATCGCACCATCAGCCCTTCTGGCCATTACCAGTAGGTGAAGAGTCTTGACCACGGACACAACGACCGAGAGTGTCCGAGCTGGGGCTCGAACCGGCAACCTTCTGATTATAAGGCGAACTGCCAACTCTTGAGCCACGATCGCCCTAATTGTTGTTTCAGGTTGTAGTATTACACAACATTTTCAGATCCAATAGAAATAAAATAAGTGTTTCCTAATTCATTCTGTTTATTGTCTTTATTTATAACTGGCATTGTTGTTTCTGTCATGGTCCCCGCACCTCGCCAGCTGACAGCAGTCAGGCGCTTTGTTTTGTTTATTCTCCTCTCTCGCCTCTGCTCTCCCTTTCTCTCTCGTCCTCTCCCACTCTCTCTTTCTCCTGCCGGGGCGGAGCTCAGTATGGGCTCCTGCTCCTGGACCACGCACCTGGAGATGATCAGCACACCTGCCGCTGATTATGAGAATTGGAGTCCTACTTAAGATGGCGAGTCTGCTCTACTTGTCGCTGGATTGTTGAGCTATCAGTGTCAGTCGTCCTGCACGCTGCAAAGTTTGTTCGTGAGTACGTCTGAACCAGGAGACTAACTGTTTCTCTGTCTGTGTATAGATTTCCCCTGGACCTGTTTTCCCTGTGCACGGTGACTGAGTGTGAGCAAGAGTGATAGAGGAAAGAAGAGGAGCTGTGTGTGGTTGCGAGGGCTGTATGGAAATCTCCCCTCCCTGGAACCCCGGACCCTTTTCCCCAGACACCGGTGTGTGTCTATCTATATATCTATATCTATATCTATCGATCGATCGATATATCCATAACCGTGGAGAACACTGTAAATAAATTCACTTTTGATTTGAAGAAACTTGTGGTCTGCGCCTGAGTCCGCTCCACTAATCGTGACAGTTTCATTCTATTATAGAATCTTGCAAGAAAGAGGCAAAATTGTATTCAATTATGCTTTATTAGCTGCTTCGGTGGAAAAAAAAAAATCAATGCAAAAAAAAACAACAACATTGCAAACAACTTACTGGAAAACAGTTATTCATCACTTGATTGCTTCAGTACAACACTTGGGCACATATATGCGGGACTTTTCATGGCTGTTTTGATATCGCTCTCTCTCTTAACCGATCAAATCTCGCTGTGGTAGCAGCTTTGAACTCTGTATGAACAGGTTGATAGAGGGCGCCCAGTCTGGATCGCATTCCAGCATTTTGTAGGCTGGTTTTCCTACAAAACACAACAAACATTAGCCCGCAAAGCCACAGTGAACAAAGCAGCATAGTGCAACGAATTCAATTCAAATCAATATAAGACTTATTTGTAACCTACATCAACAATTATGTTATGATAAATTACGTAATAACTACAACAGAAGACTGACCTTTGTGGAAATGCTTGGAGCAGACTAACATGTGAGCTGGAGTGTTCTGGGACGTTATATTTGGTCTTGGAATGGCTGCAATCCAGGCCATCCGTCGGCTCTTTGTTACTTCGGAAACATGGCTTAAACAATTTCTCTTCCACGACGTAATCTGATAAAAAACCAATCTCTTTACCCGTCGGCTTCCCGTGGCTGTCATGCGACCGGTTATCACAGTTAATAATACAACAGCTTCTTGCCATTATTTGTGTTTCTTTTTGTCGCTGTGTGACTGTTTTCATGTGAAAGCCCGCGTGCGCTAGTACCGCTTGCCATTCGTACCTACAATCCTTTGCAGTTTTACCCCGGAATGACGTCACATTTTCAATCTCTATTTGCAAGCACTGCAGCTAATGTAGAAATGAAATCAAAAAACTTTCAAGAAACCACTGTTCTCTTTGATGGACCTTTCTTTTTCTGAAATGAAATGCTTTAGCTCCTCTCTCTGTAGTTCCTTCCCTCTTGGAATTGCTCAGCCTCTCAGTCTATTGATTTGGCTCTTTTATTGCAAAAGAAGACAAACTATTTCCACTCACACACAATTTCCAGAGAGCACATTTCTCTCAATTACACACATTTGGCACATTAATTCAGTTTATAAAGCTAACCACAGGAGGCAAACGTTAAACTCAATATAGCTCAGATGCCAGTTCTTTAATTCAACATCTCACACTTGTTCCTCTTTTTCATCGAACAATGGATTCAAGGTTCAAGGTTCTTTATTTGTCACATGCATAGTTATACAAGTATAACACACAGTGAAATGTAGCCTGACACGCTCCTCGACATGTGCAAAAGAATTGTGTGTGTGTGTGTGGGGGGGAAACATTATATATATATATATATATATATATATATATACAACATACAATTTGAGAGGCAGAGGAAGAAAAGGAGGAAGAAAAAGATCAACTGTTTTAGATGAAATTTATCAACTGTATTAGATCATGTTTGTGTATTTGGAATGGCAAAAACTATGAAAAGAAATAAAATAAGTGTGTAGGCCATACATGTATACATTTTCTTCTGCTTATCCAGTTCAGGCTTGCAGGGGGATTGCAGCCTATCACAGCTGTCATAGACCAAGAGGCAGGTACACCCTCTCTATTGCACACACAAACCCATAGAGACAGACAATCATCAGACATTCACAGTTATAGCCAGGGGCGTCCCCCCCTCCCAATAAAATTATGAATTATCTTGCATAAATAGGCTGTTGATTTTCTGTTCTCATTTCAGTTATTACCAGCAAAATATTTGCATGTTTAATCATCTGGGAACTACAGATCTTAAGGAAGATCTGTAGTTCCATGTCTGCTTTCTAGTTGTTTGTTGGCTAATCTAAGGTTTACTTTCCCACGCTAGTCTCTAGTCCAGTCATCTTTCTACCCACCTTCTTAAGGCCAATCAGCCTCCACTCCACGTACTTTAACCTCCTAGGACCCGAACTCTTCCACGACATGCATTTTGAATTTCTCTTTGATATTTGGGCTGATTAGGACCCGATGAATGTAAAAACAAAGAATTACCAGATTTGTTTTGTTTTTTTTACATAAGAGCCATATGAGGATATTCGTTTACATTTTGGTAGAACAGTAGCAGTATAATATCCTCGTAAGTGGATATCAGGCCCTTGTAGAGCAAAATTCAGTATTTTGGTCTAAATAACCCAAAATATGATGTCCACATATGTGGACGCAGGTCCTAGGAGGTTAAAGAGGATACAAAATGCTACACAGTGGAGCCCTGCACTCAAAAACTGCCTGTGAAGCTGGATTTAACAAATAAGTGCTTAAAGTTTTGTAGCACCATCTTGTGCCAGAACAGAACATTACATCACAGTGTTGGTTGGTTGGTTGCAGCTAATAGACTTACACTAGTTTTTGTTAGCTAACTAGTGATAGAATCGATAACTCAGAGGAAAATAAGGACACTTAAAATAAAAATCAGGTTAAGGGCATCACTTTGTTGCTGCCCCTGGCTGCAGCAATGAGTTTTATGTTAATCAAGGATTTACTGTCCACTTTCACTGTCTGTCTCTTTAGCAGTTAGTGGTCACCTACACTCAAATTGAAAAATCCAGCTGTTAGCCATAATATTCAGGTTTGTAAAGCACTTTATAAAAAAGAACACTGTGGAGTCTAAGTCGAAATACCTTAACTGAATTCAGTACATGTCTCATATGATTCATACTTTATAAAATCGTGTTTGATGAGGAAAATTTGAAAACTGGCTATTAATAAGTAAATGCTTACTAGTAAGCATATGAGTCTCATGAAATATTCCTATAGATATAAAACATATACATTTAGTATTCTTTTTTCTTATGTAAGTTAAGTAGGAAAAGTCTCTCCTCTGTTGGAGAGAGGAGACTGCATACTGATGAGAAACAATTTGTAAAACTAAAGGAGGCTGTTTAATTTTTTCACTTAATGGTTTGTGATTCTGTAGAAATGTTGAACTGCTACATATGAATGCAAAGACTTGAGTTACATCTTTGATTCTGAAGCGAAAATGCAAATTGACTTTCTTTTAAAGTACAGTCAGGGGTAAAGACAGCTACAACTTTGTTTGTACAGTTCACAGGCAGGTGTAGTAGGAAGCATGACTGACAAGTGAGGACATCAGATAGATGGTTGATCTTGCATCTTTTATGATCAATCATGGTACTGTTTATAATAATTCTATTAAAAAAAAATAGTCTATTCAAGCTTTTTTCATGATTTTTATTCATGCACAACCCCACAGTGTAATTTCCAAAAGCCCTATACACACATGGCAGCAGTGGCGGAGCGGGTGGGTGGCTTACTGTGCTTAAGCCCGGGTTGTTTTTTTCAGAAGCCCGGGGTCTTTTGGAGAGTAATTTTTTCATAGTTAGATGCCTGGCTGACAACTGTATAAAACAAAAACTACACACAATATTCGAAGCACATAATGCACACTGTGGGAATTTACGACTGTGCGTAAATCCCCCCTAATATTGGTATGATCCGAGCTCAGACACTAAGCGGGCGGGGCAGCTGCTGCCTACGAGTGCACTGTTGGAGAAACGGAGCCAGGCAGACAGAGGAGAGCTGAAGTTTGACCAGGTACCAAAGCAAATCATTCGTACTGTACAAATAATGTAAATATGACGGTGTATCACGAAAGATTGATATCAAACTGATCACTTGACCAATATTACGTTACTCGCTCTTCAAGTGAATCAACAAATGGCGAAATGAAAAGCCGAACAACAACAATGCTGTTTCTTTAGAGAGTCTTAGCTTACGTGTGTTTATTTCATATTTTCAGTTGTTTCCCTCCACGGCTAAATAAATCTGTTTCAGTAATGCACTGATATACAAGAATGGACATAAGGAGCTTCTTTCAAAGACAAAAACTCAGGTAGCTGTTATTTTATATATTATGCTTTGTATGTTGTTCAGTATATTTCTATGCAAAACAAGAGGAACTTCAATACACAGCAGGATATTCACAGTTTAAACCAGATATTTACATACACTTTATGGAAAACACAAGAACATTTTTTTACTGTACAACATCAATTTAGAGTAAACTTGTGTTGTTTTGGATAAATAAATATTGAAATATCTTTTAAGTTAGTTAAATGTCAGAATAAAGAGAGCCGGAGCTGTCTATTTTTTATCACTTTCATCAAATGTAGGAGTACATATACACTAAGTTTATTGTTAATTAAGAAGAAAACTCCAGACGATTCCATTCTGAGCTGAAGAAGCTTCTGATAGGTTAGTAGAGTCCATGTGAGTAAATTGGTGGCACAGCTGTGGATGCATATAAGGCAAAACACAGAGCCTGTTTCTTTGGCTGTATCCCAATTCAGGGTCTGCAGCCTTAAAGTACGCAGCCTCAACGATCCTCAAGGGCCGCGTACTCAAAGACCGCTAAGGCCGGAAGTGCGAGGCTTGTGAAATGGGACGGTCTAGCCTACATTGCGCTGCCCAGGTTGCCTGGCAACCATGATACTAACAGCTGGAAACCTTTCAGGATTGTTTGACAGAAATGAAGGAGAAAATCTTTTGTTCATTTGTTTGTTTGTTTCTACATGAGCTTTGATCATTCTCTGTAAGATTAAGCTCAGCTATTGGACGGCGTATATTTTAAAGTAAAGGCTTTAAAACCAAGTTAGTACAAACGTCACTAATGTCACATAACTTTGCCGACATGTTGCCAACAGTAATGTAATCTAAATAAATAAAAATTTAGTCTGATTTGATGTTACAATTTAAAAAGTGTTTGTGTTTTGATCTGAACTCTTTCACTCTCACACACATACATTCTTCTTTCACATACACATACTTTCACTCTCACATAGTTTTATTTTAATTTTTATATTTAGATACACTCAAAAAAATGAATGAGGTGGATTGTTCAGTGTATATTAATTATTTATTTTCATTTTACTTAAAATATATGTTTTTGTTAAGTTAACATATGTTTTCTAATCAAGTCTATGTAATTGTGTCTATTATTCAACGTACATAATACTAATGTGTTACTTGATGGCATAACACTTAAGTTAAGTCAATTAGGATCGATATACCTTGTATATCCACGAGGTGGCAGTAATGCAAAAACAGTTGTAATGAAACCGCGCAGAACAAGAAGGTTTCACGGCTTGTGCCTGCTCATGCGCAAGACTTCAAATTTAACTTAAAAACGTTGTTTTGGCGCCAAGCTGCTGTTTCTTTGAGAGGTAAGACCCCTTTTTTCTTTGACTATGTTGTGTAGTATCTACATGTTGAGCATGGTTATATTTTGCGTTTGTCTTACAAGACATGTTATATCGTTTGCGTGCGCTTGTTCTACATTAGTTTTACTGGGTCCTGGACATGCTTATTTTGTGGACTGTGTAAGAAACATTTTTATTGTTTTTTGTTTTATTAAGGGATTAGCTACAGGGGTTCATGGGGTTATTTTTTCAAGGGGTTATTTTTTCATTTGCTTTCTTGGGATTCCTTTTCTGTAATCCGAGAGTCATAAATATCGAATAGGATCGCAAGGATAGCATAAAGTGACATTTAAAATCCAAAAAGTCAAGGGCGAAAGCCACTGTGACACCATTGTTCTGCTCTATCAGTAATCAGTATTATGTAAAAATGATCTGTAAATACAGCATGTTTCCTAGCGGAGTTATACATATCAACATAGTTATAAATTACAGTTTGTTAAATTACACACTTAATTTTTTAAATCAATAATTTGCTTCTTGAAATTAAGTAATGAATTTCTTGTTTTACTTTATAAATCTCAGATCCTGCCTTTACCTGCTCCCTCCTATACTGATGTGGTGTATGTGGTACTGCTGAGCTTGTATGTGGTATGTGAACTGTTATAGTTTTAAAAACAAAACTGTTTTATAACTTGAGTTTTCTTTAGTGACCCATCCCATGCCCCTGTTATTTCTTCTCCAGATCTGAACCATTATAAAGGTTGCAGTTCAAAGGCCTGAGGCATGAAATTATTTTCAGATCAGCTGTGATCAATATTTTTTGGAACTTGATAAATAACAATAAAAGCTGTAATGGCTCCATTAGCATTTTGTGTAAATGTTTGTGTTAAAATTATAGCTTTAATGAGGTCTTTCTACATTAGTTTTAGTTATAAAGTATGTATATGTGTACATATAGTATGTATATCTACAGTACAGTATGTTGTGTTTGTTGACATGTTTTCAGGTGGAAGCAGAATATGTGAGGATTACTACTGCTCCACTTGTTCCAAGGCTTTTTACACAACTTGACCAATACACTGACCAGCTCATAAAAGTCTTCAAGAAAAAAGGAGGCGTTGCAGGGAAGAAAATTAGACAAACTTTGGCCCCTGCCACACAGGTGCGTTATTCTGTTGGTAGCAAAATATTATGGCTAATAAGATCACTTTCAAATTTAAACAGCTAGTGTATGGTAGCTGCACAGTGTAGCTACTTACATTTATATTAAGCAAGACAAAGTTTGGTACTCAAAACTTTGGAAAATTAAAATTACCTAAACATATGTAAAATCTAATCCCTCAATTTCGGGTTAAACCATAAGTGAATGTTTTTATGTTAAAGATCAGTTTTTGAATACAAAAAAGATGATGTATTAGTTTGTCTTTACCTCCATTATGGACATATATAATGTGGTGGAAACCCTGCCCAACAGGTTAACTATTCATGTCCATGTGATGATTAGTTGGTCTTGTGTACATGTCTATCTGTGCAGTGGATATGTCATTCATTGTCACAAGTTGCTTAGAGGATCCACTCGCAGGACTCCTGGGTAGCGTTCAAACAGAGATTGTTTATTACAGATCTTCACCAAGTGTATGTACAGACAGTGCGAGGTTAGTGCTATATACAAGACGTGAGGGGCAGGGGTCCAGGGCTCCAGGGAAAACGGGGAAATCACACACACGTGCTCAGAACAGCCTCTCTCCACTCCGCTAGCGACCTGTCACTCCTTCCACACTCCACACGGGGAAACACGGGGACGGGTCCGGGGAATCTAGGAACAAAGGAACACGTTAAGTCTCTGAGAGAAAGGCACGGCAAACTTGAGCTAGGTGTGTACTGACAAGAGCCTTCACAACAATCCAGCGTTGAACAGCTGATCTCCTTCTCATATACCGGCTGGTCTGATGAGGCCCAGGTGTGCACGATCCGGGAAGGCGTGGACCGAGGGCGTGAACCCGCCATGAGTTCCGCCCCGGCAAAACAGGGGAGAGGGAGAGGAAAAAGAGAAAAGAAGGGGGGCTAGGAGTGGGGAGATTCTGACCAGTGCCTTGCCGATCCCGCAGGTCGTGACATTCATTTTGCGTATAATGTGAGTTTGTGTCATCCTAAAGTATTTCTGTTTTCTCTTCCTGTATCTCTGCCACTCTCTACAGAAGGAAACTATTGAAAAGGGGAGGGAGTGTGTCCTCAGGGCACTACCTTTTTACCTGAATGAAGACCCAAGCATCCTCTTCAAAGAATAATTGGTTGGTAATCTTAGTTTAGTTTTTTATCTGTATTAAACCAAATTTTGAATAACTAATGTTGTTGCATGTTGTAATGTTCTTGTTGTTGTAATTTGCATTGAACCTGTTTAAATGTTTTGGGGAATCTTCTTGTATACCCAAACTATTTATATTTATTGTTGAATCTGTAGTCTAAAATATTGGTGCACTGGGGTGCATGTTCCTAATATTGTGTTTACTTCATTAAAGGGTAGCTTTGGCTCTTTTTTAAGAAAAAAATTTTAAAACTGGATGCCGTTTTTCTATGTTTTTGTGTCTAAGCTACAGCTGTTCAGAACGAGCTGAAACAAATTACCCTTGCTATCTTCACCATCGAAAGAGCTGATGCCAGCACTCCTCCCGCCGATGTGGGTATAACCATCTAGGGAATTCTGCATGACCTGGAAGACCTGGCCTCTGCATGTGCACTCTTAATGGGTGGGATATATGAATCTCAGTTAACCTCGAGACTGAAAGCTTTCTTTGAAGTACTTCAGAAGCTCTTTCTTCATCTGTATGTCAGCAGACTCTTGGCCAAGGTACAGATGCTCAAGAATAAACTGAATGAATAAGCCAACCCTTAATTTGGATGATGAATGTTCTGTCAGATGGACAGAAGTTTTTCGGAGGCTGAATGGGAATAAAATGGTAATTTGTTGAAAATGACAGATAAAGGGAAAATTACATTTAAGAGAAATTTTGAAAAGTTTGGGGGGGGGGGGGGGGGCTAGTAAGAGACCATCAAAAGTATTGAGATTTAAAGGATTTAATTGAGAGATGATACTGCACCAGAAATGTTGAAGGGTGGTGTGTATATTAGTGTTCAAGGCATATTGTTATGAGGTGGAAATATGTTCATATTCTGTTTGTGTTACATTGTGTGCATTGTAAAGGTAATTGCAATACATACTAAGAATAAGGGTAAGTTAGGAATACAGGATGAATGTATATTTTGCAGACTTTTAAAGACGAACAATTGTTTCCATGTTAAAATGTTTACAACTCAAGCTTTTTGCCCAAACACTGGTAAAATAAACGTTGACAGTGGCAAGTGTTAAATGGTTACTGCTGTGCTGTTGCAAAAAACTGAACGCTGACAAGCTGTTTTATTGTTAGACCATAATGTTGGCATGTTTTATTAAAGTTTTATTTGGGATGGTGATATAATTTTCTTTGGTTGCTAATATCAGTGGACTGTTTATTATTATTATTGTTATTATTATTATTATTACATTAATTTTTTTAATTGTGGCTGTTGAGGTGGACACTTCACTTTGCATTGTTAAAGGAAAGCACTTCATTGGTGTTGTGTTACTGGACTGACCCTAAGCAATCATTGCAAATAGCAACTTTGCTATCCATTTTAGACACTAAAAGAAAAAACACTCCACAGACCTTACTAGCATCACATGTGCATAACTCAAGTGTCATTTTATCAATGTGTTATGTGGTCTTCAATGTTTTTTTCTTCTATTTCTGGCAGATACAGACATTTAATTTAAAGTCTTGATGTTGCATCTGTCTACATACTGTTAATTACTAACCCTAAGAAGAAGAAAGAAAGTGTACTTTATTGGTCCCCGTGGGGAAAATCCCTCTCTGCATTTAACCCATTCACTCAGTGAAGCAGTGGGCAGCCATTGGGCGCCTGGGGAGCAGTACCTTGCTCAGGGGTACCTCAGGGTAGCTGTTCAGGGGAATCGAACCCCCGACCTTCCGATCATGGGGCCACCACTCTACCTACTGAGCTATCCCTGCCCTAATGAGCTGTCGTGTTTTAATTTGGACTGAGTTTACACAAATGCTCACTGAATGTCCAATCCAATCCAATCCAATTTTATTTATAAAGCACTTTAAAATACCCAGCACAGGAACAAAGTGCTGTACAGAAAGTAAGTTAAACAGCAAATTAAATAAATAAATCACATAAGACATAAAATTAAAATTAAAACAGCCCTATGTTAAAACAAAACAAGATAAAACAGCATCGAGTCACCTAAAAACAACTAAAATAAAATAAAAATAAATATAAAAACCAACATCTCACGTGGTGTCAAAGGCCAAAGTAAAGAGGTGGGTTTTCAAGAGTGACTTAAAAACAGGTAAAGAAGTGGCCTGTCTAATCTCTAAAGGAAGCTCATTCCACAGTTTGGGAGCTGCTACAGCAAAAGCACGATCTCCTCTAAGTTTACGCCCAGTCCTGGGTATCTTCAGGAGCAGCTGATCAGCTGACCTGAGAGAGCGGGTGGGTGTATAAGGCTGTAGCAGCTCAGAGAGATAAGATGGGGCGAGGCCATGGAGAGCTTTGAAAGTAAATAAAAGAATTTTAAAATGAATCCTAAAAGAAATGGGCAGCCAGTGAAGTGAAGCTAAAACAGGGGAAATGTGCTCAAACTTTCGAGTGCCAGTTAAAAGACGAGCTGCGGCATTTTGCACCCTCTGTAGGTGACTAATATATAATGCACTGACCCCTATATAAAGTGCATTACAGTAATCCAGCCGAGTGCTAACAAAGGCGTGGATCACTGTCTCAAAGTGCTGCCGTGAAAGAATTGGTTTTATTTTTGCCAGCTGCCTGAGGTGAAAGAAGCTAGATTTTACCACTGCCTTAATTTGATTATCAAACTTTAGATCACAGTCCACTTTGACCCCCAGGTTTGTGACAGTTGGCTTAACATACTGTGCCAGGGAATCTACATACACATTGGGGGTCTCAGTGGGGCTACCAAAAACCATCACCTCTGTCTTTTTATCATTGAATTTTAAGAAGTTAGCAGACATCCAAGCCTTAATATCATCGAGACACTGAAGTAATGGCTGTGTAAGGTATCTGCCTTTTTTCTTTAGAGGGACATAGATCTGACAGTCATCAGCATAAAAGTGGAAAGCAATGTTGTGCTTTCTCAGTACAGAACCAAGAGGAAGCAGATATAAAGAGAAGAGGAGGGGGCCTAGAACTGAGCCCTGTGGGACACCACACAAGAGGGGAGCGGAGGACGACGCATAGTCACCAAGGCTGACACAAAAAGTTCGCCCCGTCAAATAGGACCTAAACCACTCCAGTGCAGTGCCCCTAATGCCCACCCAGTGCTCCAAACGAGAGAATAAAATGGCATGATCCACGGTATCAAACGCAGCTGTCAAATCTAAAAGCACAAGAACAACACAGTCCCCAGCATCAGTCGCTAAAAATATGTCATTAAAAACTTTTAAAAGGGCTGATTCAGTGCTATGAAAGGGTTTAAAACCAGATTGGAAAACCTCTAAAACATTTTGCTTTTCCAGGAAGGCCATTATTTTGTTGTAAACTACCTTTTCAAGAATTTTGGAAAGAAAAGGTAGTTTGGAGATAGGCCTGTAATTTGCAAGAACCATAGGATCAAGAGCAGGTTTTTTAATCAGGGGTTTGACTACTGCATGTTTAAAATCTTTAGGGACAACACCTGACATCAGACTATGGTTTACCAGCTCAAGCACCAAAGGACCAACTGTAGGTAACACCTCTTTTAAAAGTCGAGGAGGGACAGCATCATTTGGAGACCCAGCAGGCTTAAGATGACCAACAGTCTCATTTAAAAAGGACAGAGTCACAGGCTCAAACCTGTCAAAGACAGCAGAGCAGGAAGCAGAGACTGAGAGGTCGTGAGCATGAGAAGAGATTTGAGCCCTTGTGGAGGAGACCTTCTCGATAAAAAAGTGTAAAAAATTTTCACAGGCTTCTGTTGAGGGCTCAATACAGTCAGTATATGGTGCATTAAGAACAGAGTTAATAGTATTAAATAAAACACGTGGGTTGTGGCAGTTTGACAAAATAATGTCAGATAAGTGTTTTCTTTTGGCATCTTTTACAGTTCTTTGATATTGACGCCAACAGTCCTTCAGCATCTGGAATGACACTTGTAGTTTGTCCTTTTTCCACTTGCGCTCAGCTCGACGGCAATCGCGTCTGACAGCTCGGGTCAAGTCGTTCAGCCAGGGCTCAGATTTAGTTTTAGGCAGTCTGGATTTTAATGGAGCCACAATGTCCAAAGCAGTCCGACAGGTAGAATAAAACCATGAGCTCAGTTCCTCAGTCTGGCTGCATAAAAAATCCGGGATCTTACAGAACTGGTCAAAGACTGTTGAAAAGTGTTCAGCAGTGGAGGAGTTAAGAACACGACAGCGCTGAGCAGCAGCGCGAGTTTTAACTGAGGCACAGGCAAGAGGAACTTCAAACATCACAGGACTGTGGTCAGAAAACACAGCATCACAAATCTCTATGTTAGAAACAGAAAAACCATGAGATAAAACAAGATCAAGCGTGTGTCCACGTTCATGTGTGGGACCTGTCACACATTGCACCAGATTAAACGAATCAATAAGGTTTAAAAAGCCCTTTGCCATGGGCCTGTCGGGACAACACACGTGAATATTAAAATCCCCAACAATAAGAACACGATCATATTTTGGCATAAATTCAGCCAAAAAGTCGGCAAAGTCACTCACAAAGTCGTTATTGTATTTTGGAGGCCGGTAAACCACCGCACACAACACTGTGTGAGAGCAGCCCAGCTCAAACACAGACAGTTCAAAGCTGGTGAATGACGGGGTTGATAGCTGCTTACATTTAAAATGACTTTTAAAGATCGTAGCTATTCCTCCTCCTCGGCCCAACATACGTGGGGAATTAAAATAGCAGCAATCGCCAGGTAGAAGATCCGAGAAGATGCTGCACTCACCGGCGCTCAGCCACGTCTCGCACACACAAAGAAAATCCAGTCCTCGGGATGTGAAAAAATCCTTCAGGATAAACGTTTTGTTCGCTAGGGACCTAGCATTTACCAGGCCAATCCTGGCGGTAAACAGCGGATCCCCGTCGCTAGCCGTCCTAGAAGCCCGACACAGAGGCCGCAGATTCCGCAGATTCACACCACGTCGGCGGGGGCGAGGAGAGTAGAGTTTTCGGGACATCCCATCCAGGCCGATGACAGGTACCAGCCAGGCACAGACAGGTTCCAACGATCGCTGAGAGAAACAGAAGTTTGGCACCACTCCTTGTTTTCTGGACAAGGGCTTAAGAGAATACCTCAAAGAAGCTTTCAGCTTAACCAGGAAGCCAGCCCTTCGACCCCGGCGACGGCACTTTTGCCGGAGTGGAGGATCTGGAACACGGCACAGGTGAGCCGGGATCTCTGATATTAGCGGGGGCAAAGTTTTATGTTCAGCTTGGTTCCACTTTGCCCAGCTTTTGACAGAAGGTCGGAGATCCAGTAGGGTTTGGCGATCATACACCAAGAAAGAGTTGGCATTTATTACAATAGTCAATAAAATCAATACAAACAAACATAACACTGGCAGTGATAGACGGCAAGCCACACACACCGGCGCCATCTTGAATGTGTTGGCAATAAAAGAAATTTAAAAAAATAAGTTGGATGTACTTAATTCATTTGTGTGGAACCTGTTGACAAAATAGATTTATGTAAAACTAATTAATAAAGCACAATGTGGCTGAAAATATAATATTTGAATTAATTTAACTTAAATTTAACATTTTACTGCCACAAATAAGAAATGTGTTGAAGTAACTAATCTAAACTATCTAACCTGTAAATATATCATCTATGTTCATACAACATAACTTGATTTAGGTAGTCTTAAATATCTCTTGTTAATCTTAAGTAGTTTTTTAAAATTAGATGAACTAAAGATTTTTGCTTTAAACTAACACAATGCAATTTCGTGGAACCTGTTGACAAAATAATTTTAATTAAAGTCAACATTTCATTTTTTTGAGTGTACTTGAAATGTGCAATTCCCTTGTATTCTTATTCCCATTTATTCTATTTATCCCTTTTGTATACTCTTTATTTATATATGTCTCTGTATTTATATATGTGTATACATGGTACTCTGCTCAGATTCTGTTACTTCTGTCGGTGCTGTGCTATTTGGAAACCAAATTTCCCAGAGGAACCCACCCGAGGGATTAATTAAGTTCTATCTTATCTTATCTTAGATATTTTTATTCCCATGTTTACACATATTTAACAAACACGTTGCAATATTGTGCTCTCTTATACATGTATTTTAATGTACATGTTTACAAATTTTCATTCTAACATACATGCATGTTCTTTTATGCATTCCTACATTTTGCTCTCATATACATGCATTCAATATGCATTTAATCTTACAAATAATATACGTATTTAAGAAGAGAATGCATGCATGTCTGAAGAAAATATATGTATGCAAGAGAATAATGTATATGTATGAAAGAGTACAGTGGAAACAGAAGGAGTTTAATGGAAACAGAAGGCTGGGTGTCTGTACCGCTGTGATTGGCTGAGAAGCACGTGTGGGTCACTTTCAAGTGTCTGATGGCATGGAGGGGGGGAGAAGAAACTTGAGTTCTTCAGCAAGCTATCGGGGTGTTAAGAAATATTTTATCATCTCCTGAAACGGTCACATCGTTGTCCTCGTCACTTGATCGAGATGGGATCGGCTCGACTGCACCCAGTGTTACCCACAGCACGGTTGAAAGTGAGATGAGGGAACTTTTTAGACCAACTAACACCCGGCTAGCTTCAACGAGCCAAGTAGCACAGAGTTCAACTGGAGGTCGAACAAAGACTTTCAGGAGAATATGGACTTTGCATTAGGTAATACACATGGTTTTGGAATAGCTTAATTCCTGGTCAGGTTAGTATGCTAATCTGAGCTTTGCACTCAGTTAAATAAATGAGTGTCAATGATTAAGTATTTCTAAGGGGGTTTCTTTTGGTTAGAATATCATTGCATTTTCTTTCCCAGAAATCAAACAAAAAATGTTCCACCTAACACACTTGAGACCAAGCTGAATTTACTTTATGTTGCCAAATTTCATATTTCACCCACCTATTTTGTGATTGGAGGCTGTGTTTTTGCATTGACCTTTTAACAAATGTTCATTTGCTTCAAGTCTTTTTGCTTGTCAGGGTACCTTTCTACAAGTATACAATAGTTATAAGGACTAACAAAATTCAATTCAATTCAGTTTTTTTTCATTGCATTAATTTATGTGCATTGTGATTATTTTTGGTTTCTAGCTTTGTATTTGTTTGTTGCTTTTATTCTCTGGTGTTCTTCAATATTGTTTATCTGACACTTCTATTCTATTTGATCAGTGATCCATGTTTGATGTATTTACCAACTGTATTAATGTTAATGTAATCAGTTTGAGTCATCTTGTTCCAAGACAATACACCTGGTGATTGCGATGACCAAACACCTCAATTAAATGTGGTTGCACAAATTTATTTTTTCCTTTTAACAAGGTGTTTTAAAACAAAACATGGTTGTAAAATCTCAACACACTCACATAATCCAACTCATGAATTCTTTAAAATTGTATACAAACCGTCAACATGCATGTAAAGGTTGATAGTAGCATTCTTGAAATTTAAAGCTGTGACTAAACTTCTAATAATACACACTCAGAAATTAAAGTACAGAAATGTACCTATAGGGGTACAATGTCTTGTCACTGGGGTGGTATCCTCTAAGGTACCGTTCTGTACCCCAAACTGTGGGTACTGATTTGTACCCTTGTAATTTGTACCTTTTACACGTCAAACCTGTACTTTAAAGGGCAAAGTTGTACCCTTAGTATAAAGTACAAAAAAAGAACCCTTAAGAGTACAAAAATGTCTTTCTAAAGGTTCAGTATCCACACACACACACACACACACACACACACACACACACACACACACACAAAAAAAAAAAAAAAAAAAAAAAAAAAAAAAAGAGAAGATTGGCCAGCTCTTGGATTTATGTAAGCATTTTGCATGTATTTAACACAATTGCCTCATGGTTTAAAGTTAAGTGTAACTATATAGTGTAGAAACTACATAATATGCAGAGCGGGTAGATTAAATTGTTCATATCATGTCTGAGTGAAGTAAGTCAATAATATAGCAATGTTAAATCTTGCGAAACCGCACGGGATTTCAGTCTTGCACGCTTTGGTTTGAGGAAGGCATCCATCTCAGTCAAGTCGAACAGCTGCCTCTACTTTTTTTGGTAAACCGAAAGTAGTAAATTGGGTGGTTGTTACATTAAAAAAAGTCTACCTTGTAATTTGAACACAAAATTTTCATGTTTCTATCTTGAACGTAATTAAATCATTTAGGATCTGTACGAGATTCAACAACTTAATTTGTTCTTGTTGAGATGACCTGATACACTCTAGTAAGAGTGGTTAGTTGCTGGACTCATGAAATGAACAAGATCACATGAGATTTCAAACGGCAGGAAAATCACTAGAACGTCTTGATGCATTCAGGAAAGTAAATCTCCAAAAGTTGATTCTGTTCACCTGGACGTGGCTGTTACATCCCCACATAAAAGCTAGGCGATGAGGGTGGGGGACAGTAACAGTCTGGTCCGGGTGAAATGAAAAGAACACCAGGCAGAGGTATTTAGCACAAAATAAATCTTTATTATAATCAAATACCTCAATAATCATATAAATAGTAACAACAAAAAGAGACAGCACCACTGCTTTAATGATAAATCAGACAGGTCAACCCAAAGAGATAGTGACCACTTCAACAAAGAAAACAACTATAAGGCTTCAACAGAAAAAGACAGCAACACTGCTAGTAACAATACCAAGGCAGGCCAAACAAACTAATGGAGGCCACCGTCACTTATGGGAAACCACCGCTCAGTTAAGCACTACTCACAAAGAGCCACACACAGTGGGGCTGGTCACACGCAGCAGGCCGTTTCCATACCTAAACCAGTATCACACACTGACCAGCACAGAGGAAATCCACCAGAAGCCTCTCCCACCACACTGCTCTTCTCCAGCTTATCACCTCAGAGGGTAATTGGTGGTAACGAGGGCAGATGAGCAGCAGGTGTGTCCTAAAGGAGAAGGCAGGGGCAGAGAGAGACAAGGGGAGGGGCAAGAAAGAAGGAGGAGGAGAGGGAGAAGACAACACCACGCCCACACACTCCCACAGTCTCACAGGATGTAACAGTAGCGTTTTGTGGGATGAGTGACGAAGCGTTTCTCCCACAAAACGCTACGTCCAGATGAACAGAATCAACTTTTGGAGAAAATCACTAGAGTTATAAGAGGCAGACAACTACACACACACAACGTGTATGCTATTGCTTTTTATTGTGGTTTAACCTGTCAAGGACAAAAACGTACAGAAAATTCTGCATCAAGCCTTGAAATCATAGCTTTTCTACTTTTGTCAACCCTGGATTGGTGACATGGTGGTTAGCGCTGTTGCCTCACAGTAGGAAGGTCCTGGGTTCAAATCCACAATATGGCTAGTTTGCACTGATTTCTCTCTGCGTATTCTGGTGTTGATTGGTGATTCTAAATTCACCATAAATGTTAATACAAATGGTTGTTTGTTTCTATTTGATTGACTGGTGAGCTGTCCAGTCTGTGCCATACCTCATAACCTAGCCCCCTGCAACCAGGATAAAGATTGGAGGATGTTAGTTGTTGTAGACCCATTAAATTTTTATGTTAACCCGACTTTAGACTTTGTTGAACATTATGTAATATGAAGTCAACATGCAATATTTAAGTGATCAAGTAGCACTGTGGTAAAGGTTATTGAATAGTGTTGAAATAAAATGACAAAATTGTGAAGGATTAAAATATTCCAAGAACTCAACTTACTTCATCTAAACATGTTTCAATCACGTTTTATGAACACAAAATGCACAGGTTTATTGACTATGAATAAGTTGTGTTGATTTAACTCAGTTGTTTAAGTTTCTGCCAAAGCAAAACGTTTGTGTGCAACCAATGTCCATTATTGAATCACGTAAATCCAAAATGGCCTTTTTTTCAGTGCAGATTTCCTATATTTTTCCTCTCAAGATTTGAAAAATTGAAGATACAAAGTCAAAAATACTTGTCACATTTATTACCTTCTTAAATACATTTCTTAACTGTTACATACAAACTGTTATCAACAGAGTATGTGTCATAAGCTGCAACATCAATTTCCTGTCCAGGTTTTAGCAACGTCCATTCACTATCAACTCTAACACTGTATGAATGAAAATGGTTGTCATATAACAGAGGAATGAGAATTTTTCCACAAAAGACCCACATTGTGTCAATATTAAATATGTACTTAATTTGCCAGAACAGAGGAATCTTCTCTGAATGCAGTACATCAATGACCAACACATCTCTTACACAGTATTTGACACTGTTCACAATTACTTCTGACACACACTGGAAAGCTTTCTTAGCACTATCAACTTCAGAAAAGCCACAATAGACTGTCAGTGCTTGTTGCAGTTCCATTGGTAATGACAAAAATGGTGTAGTCACACTTTTTCCAAAAACATTTTCAAATTCACCAAGTAAACTTTTGTTAGAAAACTCCCAGCACTGTCTGAACTGACGTCTGTTGCTCAAAGTTGTAGCAATGTTCATAAAATTTCTACAATTGCGGGACGACGTTTTGAAATACTGGTGCTTACTTTCAAATCTCATACACCATAACAAACGTAGAGGGCTGAAATACACTTTTCAGTTTTGTGAGAAACTCATGGACAAGCAACTTCAACAATAAAATATTCTCTTTTTGCACTTTTTTTTACCATTACAATCTCTGTTATTTCACGACATAGAAGAAAAACATGCCAATATTTACAATTAGGTGGCACACGGTCTGCCATCAGAAATGGCAGCAATCTGAACAGGCACCACTTTTGAGATGCTGATCCAACAATACCAACACTCTGAAGTCTCTCTGATAACTGTACTGGTTTGTTTGTTTTGTCATTCTGACCAATGGGCATTTTTTTGCAATTCTTCATTGATCTCTCTAATTGTAATATGCTTCTCAGTGTGGGCTTTACAAATCACTAGTTTCATAACTAGAGGAACTACACCTTCCAACAGATCATGCATTACATCAGGTGGTAAAGGTTGCGTAACACTGAAATAACTCAGTCTGTCAAAAGGACATGAACTATTTACACCATATATTGTTTTATCATCCGGAAATTCTTGGATTCGTGCAAGATGATACTGGTGAACCTCTGATGTTCTTAAAACAAAGCTTTCTTCCTCAAAGGATTGTTTCATATCTTCATAAGAAGCCATGCAATACCGACAAATTCTACCAGTGTTAAATGACATAGAAAAACCACCAATCATGTGAGCTGATAAATTATCACAAGATAAAGTTGCAAGAGCAGCATGAATAGTGTGTTCAGTTTTATCAATGGTAAAAGTAAAGCCATCAGTGGAAAGTTTTTCCAAATCATCAAGCAAAGGTTTAAGGATAACATGCCAACCACACCGCTTAACGAGAGAATAGCGTACCAATAACGCTAGATGAATGTGTCTCTGCTGAGAAGTGTACCTTTTGTCCAAATTGCCTACAGTGTAATAAAATGCACTAAGTTTGTGTTTGGATCGTTTAGATCCTAGGGGATTAAGTACTTCAAATTCATCCTCATAAAAATGGAGTCGCAGTGCATTTGGGTTATCCTTGAAGAATTGATGATGTCTGAAGATTTCTCCATCAGAGTAATCTGTTAGAAATTCATCAGTTTCCGAATTGCCACTTGAAAAAATGTGATCTTGTATGTCTTCATGAGAAAGATAATTTTTTAGCACCTTATCAACAGGCACATATGAATACGAGCCAACTGTATGACCCACAGAGTCTCTTAATTTGCAATGAACAGGCTCTGTCATGTTGAGCTTTGATTTGCAATGTTCTTTGACCAAATAAGGAGATCGAATAGCTGTTGAAGCCTTCTCAAAAAATTCATTTGAATGCAGGACATTTTTAATCTCTGGACACAAAGACACGTCAAGACCCATTTTCTCTAAATGATATGCTATAAAAGCATAGTAGTTCTCCTTGAAAAAACACATCAGAAAATTTACGTCTTCCACAATTTCTTCCTGAAAAGAGACTGGTAAAGAATTTTTCTCTCTGCACTTAAGAATGAACTTGAAAAGATTGTCTCTGAAATTTATCAAAAATTCATCCCAGGATGGAGGGGTTTCAATATTTTCAGTTGTTTCATTTGCAAATTCATTTGGGTGTGGACTGACTACCTCCTGCTCATTTTCATCTAAGTCTTTATGGGGACACAACACCTGTTCTCTGTGTTTCCTATACACATGTCGTCTGAAAGATTCACATTTTTTGAAGGAAGAACAGCAGTCACTGAATGCACAAGTTATATCAAAATTGGCATCATGGGAATGAATAAGTCCTATGTGCTGAATAAGCTTTGTCAAACTAAAGGTTCTTCTGCCACATTTGGAGCACTGATATGGCTGAGGCATGGTGGTCAATATAGAAGATTTATTTGTCTGGTGACTGTGATTGGCAGAGGCCGGTCCTCACCCTCATCTATTTTCACAATGTACTTTTGGAGAAAAATCAGGGTGTTCTTCAGATGTTTTGGGTAAGCAAGGTTGAAGACAAAATACAAGCAGAAAGAAGAGATGATTCCTTCAAAAATACACGAGCTTCTGCACACTTCACTGCCATCCAACTTCACAATGTTTGGAGCGCTTCTGGAGAACACTGGTTTCCAGTCTTCATGAAGTAGCTGAACAGTTGGATAGGGGGTTTTAGGATGAACCTTTGAAGTCAAAAAAGAAGGTAGAGGAAAGCAATATCTTAGTCTCTTAACAAAAGATACATTTGTTTTCCTTTTATATAGACTAAATATTTTAATACACACACCTCTCCAAGTATGACAAAGAGATCCAGTTTCTCCTTGAAGACGTATGGCAGGAATAAAAGTGCAGCCCTTGTGTCAAGATCTGCCAAAAAAAAAACAAAAAAAACCACAAGATCACCCATGCATTTTATCTGGCATTTCCAGTTACCTATAAAAATTATATAAAATGGAAGCCTTGAAGTTAAAAAAAAAAGCAAATACCTGGTAGGTCATCAGTGAGAGCCCCCTTCTTGCATCAAGGTAGAGCTGGTAGAGTGGGGTTTTCCCTCGTGTAAGGTCAATCACCTTTGCTGCAACACATGAGAGCCCTTCACGAAATCGCTGGCTTACATTACCCGTTGTTGGTTGGATCCACCCGAGTTCGTTGCACAGCTACAAGTAAAAAATTCGCCGCCCCCACCACGATGCCGCCCCGGGCAACCGCCCGTATCTAAAACCGCTACTGGTCCTCCAGACTCATTTCTTAGCAAGCCTGAAGATATAATAATCTCTTTGAAATTAAAAATGTGAAACATAAACCTGCTGGAGAACATCAGAGTCTTATTGTTGTAAATGATGAGAACGAATGAGGATTTTAAAAAGTTCTGAATCCTGCCTTGATACAAGGCCGCCCTCTAGAGAACATATACACTACATGCTTTTTTTATATAAAAACAAAAAAAAAAAGTTAATAAACAAATAAAAAGACTAAAGATATATGCTCAGTGGATTGAAATAAGAAACCTCTCATTGATAATTGATATAATTTCTCTGATAGCGTCAGGTTTCGTGAGCACACCTAAACAGAGGGCGTGTCTGAAGACACTCCGGGAGCCGATCGTCACGAACACCAATGAAAATGAAAACAGACAATGAGACTCTGACCTGATCGGGAGCACTGAGACTGTCTGAGGAAAGGTGAAATGCAGCCATGAGGTATGTCAGTCTGTTAAAAACACTTTACAGCCTGTTTTAACTTCCCCAAAGCTGTTTATAATTTACATCCTTGCATAATGCTTGAATATAATTATACATCTGAGCTGTCTTAATTAACTGACGTGTGTTTGACTCAGTATTCGCAAGTTTTTACTGATGCACCAGGAGCCAGAATGTACATTCGAATATTCAATGTTGGAAAATTTTTCCGGTACATCAGCATTAAATATTATCTAAACCAGGGCTACAAATAAATATAATTTTAAATATGCAAAAACAAAATAACCTTTCTAGAGTTATGGTTACAGACTCTCTTCAACTCCCTACACTTATTTTAATAATCCAAACCCACAATAATCATTAAGTCTTCTCGTGTTTGAGAACTAAGGTTGTTGTTATCGAAATAAAACGAAATGGATGCATATTTGTTTTTACTAATTAAATTTACACTACTTTTCTTGCATAATAGTAACCAATAATCAAATTAAAATAATATTAAAATAAATACTTTAATAAAATAACCAGTAAATTAAAAAATAAAATAAAAAATAAAATAATCAAATATATTAAAATGTCTGAATTGAACAACATAGGAGGTTGATTGCAGCTGAAGCTGCAGGATTAAAACACAAGTGCAGCTTAAATACATGTTCATACTTTGTATTTTACAATAAGAGCAAAAGTAAAGAGGAGGGGAAAGAACAGGACAGGGAGAAAGATGACGGGCTCAGGTTTGTATTCAGTACTAGAAAAAACAGCACAGGAGTATTTCCTGTTTGTGTTAGTATTTGTGTTGTTGGGGTACTAAATAAGACGAGCGCTAAATTCAACCACAAAGTGGTTAAACTATTAGACTGACAAAATGTTTGGCTCCTGGGAATTCTTTTAACTTAACAAGTGAACTGTCTGCTCGTTTCTCCAGAAGTGCTCATCATTGGCATCGCTGACACTGACAATACAACAGGAAGTTACTGACAGCTTCCTGTTTTAATGACAATGTTTTAATGGCAATAAGGAAGTTACGGACACTTTCCGCATGCAAGACGGTACTGATGACAGACATGAGTTTATAATGAAGAGAAAAGGTATCAGTGCCGACTTTCAGAAGTAATCTGCATTATCCGTGTTGTGGTCAATCAAACTTGGTCAGTAATTCACTTTAAAAACACAATAAGTTGAAGTCTGAACGTCAACAGAGAGATCACACTGGACAAGGACATAATTGAGCTTTGCATATTTTTGTTATTACTAAAGTTTTATTTTCAGTCTAGTTTCAGTTGGTGAGTTTATTTTCATTTATTATTCGTTTAATATTTATTAGTTTCAGCTGGGTGGTATTTATAGGGACAGATTAAGGAGGCTAAGAAATAACTCATAGTTGATGGAGGCGTCTCAGTCTTGGGTAACATCCCTGCAAAGCGTTTGCATTGTGTTGTGGTGCCTTGACTTATGAGCTTAATTCGTTCCGTGACGGAGCTCATAACTCAAATTATTCGTATGTCAAATTAATTTTCCCAACTGAAGAAAATTGAAATGCCGCTAATCCGTTTCCCTAAAAAGCAGCATTTTTGTAGATACGTGTAGAAGTGCTACCCTCATATTCACTTGCGGGTCGACTACAAGCACACTTTCGTCACACTATTCATTTCTTTAATTCACTGCACACAATCCACTACTTCTCAGCGCTCGCTTTCTATGAAGTTTTGCAAAACAACTGCGAGTTGCCCGCTGAAAGAGAGCAAGTGAGGCAAGATATGCTGGGCGGATGTTGCGGCCATCACTGCGGTGTTTGCTGCAACAGCTGGCACAAAGGTTTGAGTGCAGTGAAGCTTTGGCTGCGGGCTGTAACACTTCTCTGAGTCATCACCCTGAATGTCCGAGTGTTACAAGACTTAATGTTCGCTTTTAGAAATACCTGCAGAAAAACAGAAACTTGTAGATTCATGCATAAAAACACAAAAAAGTAATTTTATTAATATATGAATGATACTGGATTCACACATTGAGTATAAAGTATAAAATTGAGAAGAAAGAGGACAAAAGTTCTAACCTATAACCCACATGTAAATGAAATTTTAAAATAACTACAAGACATCCAAAAACCAAAGCAGAAAGAAAACCTAAGTTAGGCAGTAGAAAGATACCAGCCTCCTGAGAGGAGGGACAGATCGACTCAGGGAGGTTCGGTTAATAAAGGAACTAACAAGTGAAGAGAGTGTGTTGAGAAGACAGAGAGAAACCTGAGAAGCCGATGAATGAAGAAAATGAGAGGAATAAGAATGAAGAGGATTATTAAGGGGCAGCACTATCCAGAAACATGATGGCTTTAACATCTGGATTTGCACGGAGAAGGAAGAATAAAAATCAAAAATATCAAAAATTTAATTAAAGTATACAATATCATGTCATTTATTCTAATGGATGATAAAAAATGTTGAGTTACTTGGACCTTTTGAACCATAAAGCATAGCTGTGTTTTTGAAAGTCCATGGAAAATACAGAAGCATCATCACAGTCAAAAGAACTGTGCAATAAAATTATGACATTTAAAAACGCACAAAACTTACTCAAGGTAAAATTTGAAAACAATGTCTTTTTAAAAATGTAAACCTTGTGTTATCTGAAATCAGATATCAAGCGATAATGCATCTACTGATCACTGATGACAATTGTTTCTTGATTTCCAGTCTCAGCTGATGGAGACCACTGAAGTGCAAATCAAGCAATGAAGAAAAAGCGGTATTACAGTTAAAGATGAAACACGGAAACAAGACAAGAAATGCATTCAAAGAAAGCTCAGACTCACCAAAGGACAGAGATGGATCTAAAAAGCCACAAAGAAACAGAAAATGAGAGAAATGAGACCTCTGACACAGCTACTGTTAGAGTGCTCCAGCTTTTCACCACTATCTCTACCTTTTACAGACAGTTTCTCAAGTTAAATATATCAACCATAATCAATTCAATTCATAATCCAGACTTTTGTATGTCAAGGCGGCACAATGCACCGTTTTTATCATCACGTAAAACTGAACAAACTCCAGCTCCCACCTTCATTAACTCTTCACTCTGTACTCTTCCAAAGTTTGATCCTTTCCCCCCACAGTCAACCTCAGCAAAACTCAGCAGCACAACTGTGGAACAAGACAGGAAGCCTTTACCCTCGTTGTGTCACAGTCTCTGCACCTCACAGGACTCTGCTTGTTCCACGAATGACAGAATTGTTCTAAATCAACTACAGTTACCTGAGCTAAAGACTCCGGACTCCACCTCCACTACCTTTTCTTCTGTTTCTCCTGTTAGGCATCTTTACACACACTTGTTTTTTTCTTCTGCATCAGTTAAAGGCGACTCCACCGCCACTACTTTTTCGTCCCCTGATTTTTGTTGCCTTCAAAGGATTTCCTCACGATCCACCTGGATGAAACCAGGCAGCATAAAGATGCAGCAATACAGAACTACTTTACTGCTGTCTCACAGCCTCTCCACCTTACAGGACTCTGCTTTGTGCACTAATGGCAGTAAAAGATATGATTTTTCCACATTTCCTTCTTGCTCCCAGTCCAATATCCCAACTGTTGCTTGTTCAGCTGAATGCAGCCAAGAAGAAATACTAGAAGAAGATACAAGCAGAGTTTCAGTTTCATGGACAGAAGACAAACCAGGAAAAGCAGATCCACCTGTCATAACTGAAGACATCCTACGTACCACAACTCTGCCATATAATTCTGATCTCCAGCTCTCCTCCACAGATTGCTACAGCGTTCCTTCACTGAACAAAATACCAAAGAACAACTCAACACAAGCAGCAAGCTCACCTGACATGAAGTTAAAGGAGTTTTCACCTGCCATCGCTGATGACTCTGATGATGAAACCTGCCTGTTCCAGTGCTCCTGTGCAGGCCTGTACCAGTGCAGTGTGACCGGCCTGGTGTTTTTAATGAAGGCAGAAGGAGACGTGGTTTACAGGACTGTCCCTTGGAACAGGAGGCTGCTGGCCCAACACCACAAGAAGCCTGCAGGACCCCTGTTTGACATCAAATGTCAGCAGCAGTCTGTGTGTCAGCTTTGTCTCCCACACTGTGAGGTCATCTCCACAGGTGGAGGTCAGTTCTTGCAGGTCGCTCATGTGAAGGATGAGGGCATCGAGTTTATTACCCCTCACCAGATAACAGAAAGTCACGTTGTTATAAACCTCACAGGGTTTTCTGGTTACGGTATTGTCAGGGATGAAAACTCTCCCTGTGACCCAGTCCGAGCGTTGGTTCTGCTCTTCTACAAACCTCCAGTTGATCCTGATCTCACATCCTTCCTCAGTGTGCTGTTGTTGCCTAAAAATGTTGTTCTGAGAGATGTGCTGCACACCAGGAAGAAACTAGTTGGAGATGAGAGGTACATAGAGACATCTCCTCACTGTAAACTGCATCCAAAGCAGGTTTACACTCTGTCCACTGTTCCTGAAGATGACTCAGTTCTAGTTCAGCCAATAGAGGCCGAATTTGATGAAGAGTCCTATGACAACTACTTCCCATCCTTCCAGGTGATTTTGGAAAGAAACATGAACAATATTCAGTTATTTATTAGAGACAGCATCAGTTCCACCAGCATGTGGCAAAGACAAGTTTATCTTTTGCCTTCTAGAGTAAAATCGTTCTGTGGGCAAACGCCTTTGAGTCTCTCTCCCAATGAGAGGCTGTTAAATGTACGGAGCTGCTTCATCGATGGGATATCACCGCCTGTTCTCAACAGCCTGCTGGACAGACTGCTGGAGAAAAAGGTGATAACTGATGCTGAGAGGGAGGAAGCAGACGCCATGCAAAACAGAAGTGACAGAGCTCGCTTTGTTATCGACACTGTGAGGAAGAAAGGTGAAGCTGCCAGTTCACAGATGATTGAGTTTCTGTGTGAGCTTGACCTCTTACTCTGTGAACATCTTGGGTTGGTCTGAAGCATCCATGTAAATGTTGCTGCATTTGAGCAGACAGTAAATCACACTTCACTTCAGATTTCTTCAATATAACAAATGATGGGAACCAATTTAACATAATGAGTTGTTTCAACCCTTCTTCCCATTGGGTCTGTACTTTTCCTGGCTCATGCATTTGTGGATTTCTTGCGAGGTGAAGATGAACGTAACATGTTTAAGTTTAGCTGTTCATAGATGTAGAACCGGTGGGATTCAGTGTATACAGTACTTACAATGACATTTCCATAATTCATGGTGAAATTAGTGGCTTTTTTGGAGAATTGATGAATATGTAAATGTATCTATACCAATGAACCATGCAATTTAAAAAGTATAATTAGTATATAATTATCTATTTTAGCTTTACATGTTTACACATATTATATTTTGTAGGTGTCCTCTAGAGTGCAGGCATGTATAATTCAATACAGTTTTATAGCTCCAAATCACAACAGTTGTCTTTAAATTTTAAGGTAAATTCCCTAAAATGATAGAGAAACCTCAATAATTAGACGACCCCTGTGAGTTAGTACTTGACATAATATGAAATGATTACATTGTTAAATGTGTATTTTGTGCTGTAGTTATGTTGGTTTGTGTCATGTTTGTTAAGGGTAACTCCCAGACGGTTCAAGGACGGTTTGAAGGAAGAAAACATGGTGATAAAGTCAATCTTCCAAACAATGGAGAATTTATTAGTTTTGGTCCTATTAGCAAGTTCCAATAATTTTCATGCATTTTCCAGTGACATGTGTAATTGACCAGAACTGTGAGGACAGTGCGTTTGTATAGTGCAACATGTGATAGTATTCTGTGGTTGCATTAATCTGGTGCTTTTGAAAGAAAGGCATCATTGTGGACTTGGATTTTCCCTCTATTTCTGCTCATCATCGTCATTATCATCACAGTGTTGAATCATAATTCGGAGAAAGCTTTGGACTTCCATTATTTGACGGGTAGCTTGCAGCTTCTAGAGACTTTCAATTTTCCCCATGAATTATAAATTTAAGAAAGTGTGGGCTCTATCAAGGAAGCCTGATTACTTCCATTAACACAGAGGTGGAACACATGTTCAGTGCTGTAAGTGTTTATGTCACCACCAACTTTATCCCCCCAAATATAAGAACAAAATCAGCATTAGGTTAGAGTGGGTTAATTAAATAAGTAGAATTGATGTCATTTGATTGTTCTTATTTTCCCTTTTTGCTTTGTTCCTGCCAAACTGCTTTAACAAGATCTGCAAATAAAGTGTAAACTGTGGACATTCACTTGTTAACTCTTTGTGAAACATTAGAGGTATAAATCTGAGTATTAATCTTTATTCCTCCAAATAGCTCTGATTGGTTTCTCTAGCCCTTTTTAAGCAATTTCTTCCCTTGGAGTCTGCAGTCCAGGCTTCTTAAACAAGTGTTAACAAGTGACGCGATCAAGAGGGGAGCTGAAATGACAAGTGTGACTGATTAGATTTGACCTGCGAGATACTCAGGTTTCTTCACACCAAAGCAGCCAGGCTGGGCAGCCAGAATCAGAATGAGAAGACATTATTAATCCCTGGGGAAATTATATGGGTTAAAGTTGCTCCAGTACAGTAACATTAACAAAAACAGATCACACTATTTAGCAATACAACATGTTAAGATATAAGGATTAGGACAATATTTACAAATCACCAAATAATAAAAGGTACCCAAAGATGTGACAGATGTGATTATAAATAAATATCAAGAAAATAGACAGGAACATTACAGAGTAGAAAAGAGCGTGTGTAAAAATGGTCTAACTATTGCAGTGTTCACAGTGTGTTAGATGGAGGAGTTTTACAAGGAGATGGACACAGGAATGATTTCCTGTGTCGTTCAGTGGTGCTTTTTGGTCATCTCAGTCTCACTGAACGCGCTCCTATGGCTAGCGAGCACATCATGGAGTGGGTGGGAGGTATCATCCATGATTGTCTCCAAGCCAAATTGTCAGTATTTTACACGTCGGGAGTGAGAACGGGTTGTCCTTTTCGTGGAGATAATTTCTCCTGCATTAAGGAAAATCCCTTCACGTGGAACAGAAGAGGCTGGAGTGCAGAGAAACTGGTAGAGATGCAGTTATACAGTCTACCTGGGCCCCACAAACTATCAGCTAAAGAGAATAAATAAATTCAATTGCTGCACATTTGGCAGAATAATATTTTAAGATTATTTAAATAATATATATATATATATATTTTAACATTAAATGTAAAGAGTCAAATGGAAGTTTTTCTAAAGATATTTGATGATATTTATATTATGAAAAAATTATGACATTTTAAGTTTTTAGATAAAATAAACATGCACAAAGCAAAAATAAACAACAAGAACACAAAGCTGGAAAACCCAACTAAAATTGACCAAAATCTACTCAAAATACTCCCACACAACAGAACCTCCTCTCTTCCTCGCTGGCACCATAACAGTGGTTGATGATCAGTGATCAGTAGTTTGCTATCTGTCACCATCAAAACACTCCACAAATCCTGCGAATGATTCACTTCCTTATAAACCGAAGCAGAGGTGGGTAGTAACGAGCTATATTTACTCCGTTACATTTACTTGAGTACGTTTTTGAAAAAAAATGTACTTTTTAAGTACCTTTTTTGCACGATACTTTTTACTTTTACTTGAGTACATTTATGAAGAAGAAACGGTACTTTTACTCCGCTACATTTGCAAAATTTGACTCGTTACTTTAAAAAAAATTAGTTTAACATTAGATAACATACCGTCAGTGGAGTTTTCCGTAACTTTTTTACCAATGAGATGTGGCCATGCAGTCACATGACCAGTTTGAAACCGTGGCGGGCAGAGCGGCCCAAGCGTTTCAAAGTAGCGGACACACGGAAAGAAGAAATATGATGGCAGAGTCTACGCTGTTCTATTCTATTTTTTGTGATTTAATGTTTGTTTGTTTTTGTTCATTGCAGTGAACCGAGGATAAGCCTGTAGCTGTGGGACCTTTGGTGAGTCGTTTTTCACAGCCCCTTTGTTGTACAACCAACTTTACACCTTTGAGGCCGACTGTAGGTCATCTACCTATTAGGGTGATGGTTGCTCCTGCGTAGAGCAGGGCAATATGGCCAAAAATATTTATCACTATATATATATTTGAAAATTTGCAACGCGAGACAAAATACGTTACAACTCCACAACTTTATTGGTGCAAAAAAAACCCTATTAATATATTTTCACTTTTCACTTAAGCAGCTGTTTTTATGTGCATTAAAGTTATATAAAAATGTAACAGTGCAAATGCAAATTCCTCGCTGACAGTTTAACCAAAAGGCGTTTCCAGTGGAAACTGGCCGACACATCCTCAGCATAACCATGTAGAATATCCACAAAACTTAAAAAGAGGTTATACACACACAATATGGTAATATTATGGTGAAGCACAGTACGTATCACTCCGCGAGGCTCCTGCCTACGACAGCCGTAACGCTCCAACAATCCATCAAGCGGTGCGGCTTCGTAGCTCAGCAAAGTCGTACTGAAACATTTTACAGATTTGAAATTGACTATTTAGCATAAATGGGAAAAAAACTGTGTATGTAACAAGTATCACCTGGCACTTTTCTGCCTTCTGCCATGTGACTGGCAGAGGAACTTTGAAAACGTAGTGGGTGCATGGGGTGAGGTCAGATCTCTTCTGTGGGAAGTTCCAGAGGCGGTTAACTCACTCTGGTGCGAGTGGGTATATTGTTCGGTAAGAGACTTTTGCCGTGTGTGACCACGAGTTTTAATGGAGGAGTCAATCAAGCGGGGAAATCGATCAATATTGTAGCTATATTGGGTGTTTGTTTTAGATCTGTGATTTTGAATGGTTTAATAAAACCGATGTTTTTATTTGGTAACATTTTAATCTTGTTTGTGTTTTGCAGCTGTTGTTGTGCTGCCTCTGTTGTCCTTTTTTTGTTCTTTTGTTTGATTTGTAATTTTGTTTTGGTTAGTCCGTCCAACCGTAAAGGCTGTTGTGAATGATTGAGGGTCAGTCTTTTAAGGGCAGAGTAACCTCTTTTTCTTTTCGTTTATTTGTTTGTGCCACTTCCCTTTATAAACCCTTGTTGCAGGTCATACATAGCGCCGATTCCCAGCTGTGCTGAGACCCAGATTGTTTGCAGTGCGTGCCACAGGTAAATTGATTGCAGTGTCTCTAATGTGACGGTTTGCTGTGTAGTGTTATTTGCTTCCACCCAGTAGTCCTAGCCTGTTTGGTGCCCTGAGAGAACAGGGTAACTAATGAGAGATTTAATAATTAACATCTGACAAGAAAAAACAACAACAACAAACAAAACAGAAACAAATGAGAGTTCACAGTTCTTAATCATATTAATGATTATTGCATTGACATAAGAAGAACTCTGCACTGCTGCTGTAAAACTCTCAGTCAGCCTCCCTTACAGTCTTATGTTCCTTCGGGTGGCTGTAGCTCAGGTGGCAGAGCAGGTCAGCCACTAATCAGAAGGTCGGTGGTTCGATCCCTGGCTGCATGCCAAATATCCTTGGGCAAGATACTAACCCCATGCTTGTCAGAGGGCCCGGTGGCGCCAGTGTCCGGCAGCTTCGCCTCTGTCAGTGCGCCCCAGGGCAGCTGTGGCTACAATGTAGCTTGCCAATGGGTGAATGACTGAATGTAGTGTAAAGCGCTGTGGGGTCCTATGGACTAGAAAACGCTATACAAATGTCCCTACCATAAAACAATATTTATTTATATTTAAAACATATTGTGTTCAAAAGTAACATCATAGAGTGACCTTTTTCCTTACACATGGCTGCTGTCTAAAGGACCTATACATGATATACCCCTCACAGATGTCATTGCTGCCTTTGTCACTGCCACCAGAACCAGTCTAAAATTCAGTTAAACATATTCAATATTTTTGTATTTTTCTGTGTTTTGTTTATTTTTCAATCATTTTACAACTTTTATTAACTTTTAACGTCATTGAGCTCTGTTCCAAATGCAAACAAGGATTTACACATTTTGCTTCTCACCTCATAATGTTTCAGTTCTAATAAATTAACATGTTTTACAAAGCAAAAGTTTTAATTTAGGCATAAAGTGAATCAGTCTCAACAACTATACTGAAGAATAAGGGCCTATTTGTACTGTATAATGTACTGGTTGCATTTCACAGATGTCAGATTTGTTGTTATGGGTATTATAATGGGGCCCAGTTCACGATCGAAACAAAAATAAAACAAACAAACAAATAAATAAATAATGGTAAAGGAGGCCTAGCAGCAGCTGTACATCCTCCATGTCCGGATGGGGAACAACCAGGACCAAGAGCTGCTGCTGGCCTTCTGCTGCTGGACTGGGTAACCTTCATCTCTCAGGGGTCTCGCACAGAATTTTTGGATTTGACGTTTGAATGAAGGGCTTTTGATGCTGAAATAAAGATTTAAAAACACTGTAAAAATTCAAGGTAAACAAAAAGGACAAATAAGCTTAACGGCATATTTTTTATTACTTAGTTTTTAATGAAGGTTTTACTCTTTTTCTTTTTAAAAAAAACAGAGAAGGAAACAACAAACAAACAAAAAACAACAATAACAAAACAAGCAGTCGACTGAAAAACACAGCGTTTTCCCTAAACAGCAACTCTGACAGTGAGAACATGATTTTATATTCATGAATGACAACACATATACAGATGTATGGGCAGCCTAGGAGAGGCATACAGAAGTTTATATAGATGTGAACAGGCACAAACAGGAAAGAAATATTAATGCTAATTTCGGATAGATTTCAACCACTTGACCGATCTTGTGGTATAAATATTAGATTGCAACCTTTAAAAAAAGGTACGTTTTTCCATTTTATGAATCTCCTCAACAACGCTCAACCAGTCGTCCAGAACAGGGGGGTCAGTACAGTCGTGGCCAAACGTTTTGAGAATTACATAAATATTGGAAAAGTTGCTGCTCAAGTTTTTATATTAGCAATTTGTATACACTCCAGAATGTTATGAAGAGTGATCAGATGAATTGAATAGTCCTTCTTTGCCATGAAAATGAACTTAATCCCCAAAAAACATTTCCACTGCATTTCATTGCTGTCATTAAAGGACCTGCTGAGATCATTTCAGTAATCGTCTTGTTAACTCAGGTGAGAATGTTGACGAGCACAAGGCTGGAGGTCATTATGTCAGGCTGATTGGGTTAGAATGGTAGACCTGACATGTTAAAAGGAGGGTGATGCTTGAAATCATTGTTCTTCCATTGTTAACCTTGTTGACCTGCAAAGAAACGTGTGCAGCCATCATTGCGTTGCATAAAAATGGCTTCACAGGCAAGGATATTGTGGCTACTAAGATTGCACCTAAATCAACTATTTATAGGATCATCAAGAACTTCAAGGAAAGAGGTTCAATTCTTGCTAAGAAGGCTTCAGGGCGTCCAAGAAAGTCCAGCAAGCGCTAGGATCATCTCCTAAAGAGGATTCAGCTTCGGGATCGGAGTGCACCAGTGCAGAGCGTGCTCAGGAATGGCAGCAGGCAGGTGTGAGCGCATCTCCACGCACAGTGAGGCGAAGACTCTTGGAAGATGGCCTGGTGTCAAGAAGGGCAGCAAAGAAGCCACTTCTCTCCAAAACAAAACATCAGGGACAGATTGATCTTCTGCAGAAAGTATGGTGAGTGGACTGCTGAGGACTGGGGCAAAGTCATATTCTCAGATGTAGCCTCTTTCCGATTGTTTGGGGCATCTGGAAAAAGTCTTGTCCAGAGAAGAAAAGGTGAGCGCTACCATCAGTCCTATGTCATGCCAACAGTTAAGCATCCTGAGACCATTTATGTGTGGGGTTGCTTCTCATTAAGGCAGTGGGCTCACTCACAATTTTGCCCCAAAACACAGCCATGAATAAAGAATGGTACCAAAGCACCCTCCAACAGCAACTTCTTCCAACAATCCAACAACAGTTTAGTGAAGAACAAAGCATTTTCCAGCATGATGGAGCACCGTGCTATAAGGCAAAAGTGATAACTAAGTGGCTCGGAGACCAAAACGTTGAAATTTTGGGTCCATGGCCTGGAAACTCCCCAGATCTTAATCCCATTGAGAACTTGTGGTCAATCCTCAAGAGATGAGTGGACAAACAAAAACCCACTGACAAACTCCAAGAAGTGATTATGACAGAATGGGTTGCTATCAGTCAGGATTTGGCCCAGAAGTTGATTGAGAGCATGCCCAGTCGAATTGCAGAGGTCCTGAAAAAGAAGGGCCAACACTGCAAATACTGACTCTTTGCATAAATGTCATGTAATTGTCAATAAAGGCTTCAAAACGTATGAAGTTCTGGTAATTATATTTCAGTACATCACAGAAACAACTGAAACAAAGATCTAAAAGCAGTTTAGCAGCAAACTTTGTGAAAACTAATATTTGTGTCATTCTCAAAGCTTTTGGCCACGACTGTACAGAGCCACTTACAACTATTTGCTTTTTTTGCTGCAGCGGTAAGAATCTTCAGGAGATATTTGTCGTTACTTGTTAATTCTTTGGGAAAATCTCCTAAACAAAATGTTATGAAAAATTGTACCAACTAAATTTAGTTTTCCAAAAGATAACGGGGGCGGATTCTGGGTTCTTCCGTTTTGTCTTCTGCGAGATGAGGAGTTCAGAAGATCAGTCATGTGAGATCTTTATGTTAGTGCCCATCATCAGCCAAGGTGCAATGCTGTAAAAAAAACCAAAACCCAGATCATATCAAAAGAGGGATTAATCATTTTATTTATTTTTATTTAGTTTATATATACTTAACATGAATGTTGAGTGGAAATCAGCAGCTGTGCACAATTAAGGGGTACGGTGTGTGAGGATGGCCGAGCGGTCAAAGGCGCTGCGTTTTGGTCGCAGGAGACGTGGGATCGAATCCCACTTCTGACATTGAATCTTTGCTCTTGTTGTCAAATTCCTGGCCTGGAATTATTGGCCTGTGCTGTATAACTCGTCTAACACTCCACCCTGTCCTCAATTAGTCAGTTTACTGACACCAATGAAGACTCAGTGAAACTGTTCCAGCAGATGAAATACTTCACTTAAAGGAAAACTGGACAAGACGAACAGTTGTTTCTGTTTGTCATGTGATGTACAAAGATGGTAAAAATCCACAAAGAGCAAAAAGTAATTTAGATATCATCATCAGGTAATCTGATCACTATCTGTCTGCACAGAAAATCTGCTGGAGCTCAAAATGTACAAATGTACACAACTCAGTTTAAACTGAGGGATTCCCTCAGGTAGACTGGAATTAAGGGTTCCCCCACAAGTCTAAGCCCCCAAATAACCTTAAATAATGTCACTGGAATGGAGCGAGAAAGTCAGCAATGTTGCATCACACATTTCTGATAGTGAATCTGATACTGAAATATCAGAACATAACCCTCAAAAGTTTGATTCTGTTCATCTGGATGTAGCGTTTTCAGTGGGAGAAACATTTCGTCACTCATCCAACTGACTTCTTCAGTCTCAGCTGACTGCAGGTTTCCCCAATCTTATAAATGCTGTGTCCAAATTCAGGGGAAGGATGCTTCAAATGCCATATTTGGAGGCAACGACGTCACAGCGACAGAAGAAAGGCTGTCCAAATTCAAAGAGTCCTCCAAATGTGGCGACAAATACATCCTTTTTAATATGCCCTGGTAGAGTTATAGGGCATATTATAGATAATTGACTTATATCCCTTAAAGTATGTTTGCAAAATCAGATTAATTATTTAATTAGGTTGTGTATTAATTTCTTTAGTCACTTTTGAGGACAAATGTTGCCGTAATTGTAGGTATCTGAAAAAGTCACTTTTATCTAGCTCATATTGTTTTTGTAATGTTTGAAAACTTTGAAGGCCATTCTTATCCATTATTTTACAATATACATTAATACCTGTATGTGACCAGTTCTTAAATTTTAAATCCAATTGGTTTGGTTTAAACTCAGAGTCATAAGCGACCCACTTAAGTACTTGTGGTTCCTTAGGTTTAGTTCTTTTACTAATTCAAACCATACAAGCAATGTAAAAGATGCCAAGGGGTTCAGTTCTTTCTGACAAGCTGTTCTGATCTCCTATCAGGGCTTGAATTGGAATGACCCCACCAGAGATGGGCAGTAACGCGTTACTTGTAACGCGTTACTGTAATCCGATTACTTTTTTCAAGTAATGAGTAAAGTAAGGGATTACTATTGCAAAAACAGTAATTAGATTACCGTTACTTTCCCGTAGGAACGCTGCGTTACTGCGTTACTAAAACAGTGATTTTCTTGCAAGAATGTCTCATGACAGTGACATAAGCAAGTGCGACGTTAGTGACAACAGCTGTGTGCAGATCAACAATGGATCACATATCGATTGTGGGAGAGAGTATGAGCGTGCAGCGTTTAAAGCGTGGAAGTACTGACCTTACTTTGAGTTTGATTCCATAAAAAGTGACAAAAACATTAGCGTCCGTTGTGCGTGGGAAGAAAACTTCTTTTTACAGCGAAAAAAAAACCCCTAAACTTCCAAACAAGCACCGAGTAGCTACGACGTAATGGGAAACTCACAGAGAAACTCGCGGATTCTTCCACTGACCGCTGCGGCACACCTGCACCAGGGTAAACCTCCGCCTACCCCACTCCTGCTTTACAGGTGAAAATAGAGCAACAGGACCGCTGAGTCTTTGACTTTATTTATTTTCTGCTGTGTTTTACTTGCATCTATTTGAAAGAGTGAGTGTAAACACACAAAATATTTTATTTTATGTGCTGGAATGTGCAGAAAATAGGTTTAAATATTAAAAAAAATTTCTTCCAGTCAGAGAATGTTGCATATAATTAATATTTGCTTGATGCATAAAGTTAAAAGATTAAAACTAATAAAACAAGTTAAAAAGAGACTTTTCCATTTGATTACATTTTGTATGATGGATTATGCAGAAAAAGTAGAATTGGGCTGAAAGATCTATCGCTTTATCACCTCTTCAGGTTGTAAATCGTGTTTTTAAAAAGTAACTAAGTAACTAAGTAATTAATTACTTTTGAAAATGAGTAATCAGTAAAGTAACGGGATTACTTTTTCGGGGAAGTAATCAGTAATTAGTTACTGATTACTTTTTTCAAGTAACTTGACCAACACTGGACCCCACACATATTCTCAATGTCTTTCCACCTGGCCCCACAAGTATCATCACACCATTGTATAACTATTTAGAGTTGAGCAGCAAGGTAGTAATCCCGGAGACCTGGAGGAGAGAAGTGTTAAATCCTCCCAATTCTTTTGATCTTTGGGCTGAAGGAAGGACAATACTCGGTGTATAAATGCTCAATCAACAATCTTTTATTCCATACAATTCAACACTTTATGAGCATAAACCATCCGTATGGGGAGACATGCATGAAGAGGGTCACAGCAAATCTCAAAATGGTGGAGGGTTACTCAACCTCTTATAGCCTCTATTGGCCCCCACCTAGTCATAAAACCTAAACATTCACATTCTTTCTCTCTCTCAGTGAGCCTGACTTATGGCCTTGGCTTCCTGTGCAGTCTGTTCTGTTCTTTTCTAATCAGACAAATAAGGCGATGACTCTCTGAAAACAGTATTTCTTATAACTCAGCAGTATAATGCATCATAAAACAATATAATTCATTTACAATAAATCAGCAGTCTAATGTAATACAAATCAGTTTAATAAATCTAATAGTTATCACCTTCTAAGTCAGGAGAATAATGCAAACTAAAACTATATAATAATTTCACAATCTTTAATTAGGGGTATAACATAGCATAATATAATATAATTATCTCACAGAAGCCACCTTTATCTTTATGAATTAATAATGTGCTATATTTAATTCTAGGTTTTCGCCCCGGATCAGAGGCGGAGCCAGACATTTTATGCACACTTTCTGTAAATCCAATAAACTTCTTAAATATCACTGTGTGTGTCTCCTATATGATATATTTAACTGACATTTTAATAACCAACGATTTATACAGGAAAATAATGACTATGACAAGGTTGCCCAAACGTTTGCATCCCACTGTATAATATTTGTCAAGGATTTTCATATCTCTGACTTAATCCTTCATCACACATGTTGAGGAAGAGGTGCGTCACGGTGGTCGTAAACAAATGTTTTCTAGACTACATCAGAAGTATTAGCTTCCTGGTGTATCTCTGTCAAGAAGAAGACATGTTTCAAGATGTCTTGCTTCATTAGGTGTATAAATGCTAATCCTGGACTCCATCTAATCTTACATCGAGTTTCTCCTGATGAACCTCCCTTTACAAATGGAGTTGATTTTTTTTTACCTTTTGGAGTGAAGCATGGAAAGAGTGTTGTAGGAGTGTTTTCACATGCCCCATGCGTGATGGTGCCACTTTGGGGCTTTCAAAGTAGTGGTAACCTCCCACAGTGGTTAAATATGCTGGGACCAAACAGCTGACCACACATGGCTGCTCGGATGCTCAGAACATCATGGTGTTTATTCATTGACTGGGATTTGAAAAGCAGCCCTCACACCTCATGTAACAGCTGCGTGTATATTGTAGAATACAGTTGGCTAAATCCACAAAGAGCAGTAAACTTTAGCATCATCATCATCATCAGGCAATTTGATCACAATCTGTCTGCACAGAAAAGCTGCTGGAGCAAAGTCATCCCCCAGCTAGACTAGATATAGAGATATGAGAATTTAAGTGAATTCAGTGAAATATCAGAAAAGTGGAAAACAAGAAAGCTTTTCACAACAATATGATAATACCTAACAGCAGACTAACTGGTTTTTGTTTCATTATAAGTCACGTGATAACATTTTGTTTTTATTTCACTGCTTCTTTGTTCCATGTTTTAGAGGAAAATATATGTTAATATTGTAATTCTTTATTATTTCTGTAATTTCCTCAAATGAAACGATAAAAGCGTCTGTAAAACATCATGTTAGCGATGAGTTTATACTCTAAGCAGAAACTTTTCATAATAACTGACTTGTACATTGGATAAAGATCGATAATAAAAATAATAAATAGAAACTTTTTTCTCCTGAAGGCCTTTATTATTGAGACTTTTTTTTTTTTTTTTTTTTAACAGCTCTCACATGACTGATAGTTCAAACCTGTGTGAGTGAGGCTGCTTCTCACTGGGTGCGGTGGCGTGTGCCTGTAATCCAAGCTACCGGAAGGCTGAGGCTGGAGGATTGTTTGAGCTCAGGAGCTCTGAGCTGCAGCGGACTATGTCGATCGAGTGTCCGCTCTAAGTTCAGCATTGGCATGGTGCTCCTGGGGGAACCTGGAACCACCAGGTCGTCTAAGGAGGGGTGCACCAGCCCAGGTTGGACACGGAGCAGGTCAAAGCCCCCGTGCTGCTCTGTAGTGGGATCGCACCTGTGAATACACCTGTGAATGAGCAACACAGCAAGACCCAGTCTTTATACACAACACACACGATCATTATACGTGTCTCTACATCACACAGCAGCCTCATCAGCCCTTCTCTGTCTTTTTCATTCACATCAAAAACACTCACAAACCTGCTGCTGTGCTTGTCCTACACCACCTCCACCTGCAGGAACGCTGCAACTACATCATTCAACATAAACACTTATTTAGTGTTTATGTTGTAGTGTTTGTCTCAGCAGGTGGAGACAAACTCAAACTAGGACATGTATCCAGTCAACTAAAGGTCACATTTGCAAGTGTTCACATTTTGGACAGATCCTGACTCATTACTGAAGTCACACGGTAACTGTGTAAATATTTAAATGTCCACACTTGTCCTCTGTGGACAGTTCACTTCTGATAAATATTGTTAAAACTAGAGATGGACCAATCCGATATTATGTATCGTATTGGTCTGATACTGACCTAAATTACTGGATCGGATATTGGCGAGAAATAAATTAAAAATTAAATATCAAAAAAGCACCTCACAAAACTTGCGAAACTCCGCTCATAACCGTAGCACGTCGGAGCAGTACGCGCCACGTGATAGAGCGGCTGTATTTGTGGCCTCGCTACCAAACCGGCATTTCATCTCCGAGGAAGTTTTCCCAGAGAGAAGTAAAGCAAGTGTGTAAGTTCATCTCTGAATGTTTGTAAAGCATTCCAGCGTTAAGCTTAACAACCAATATATGGAGCAACTGCCACTTCTCTCTCCCTCTCCTGTTGCTACTTCAATAAGGAAACTGATTAATGATCAGCTGATCGAGTTTTTTGTCATCTCTCTTGTTTGTTTATCGCCCTCTTCACGCCAGAAAGAGGAAACCAGCGGCTGAACAACAGCAGCACGTTTAACCTTGATAAGCTGTTGTTAGAATTTATTTAATATTACTTTCTACACCAGGATCTTTTTCTACGCAGCTGACGGCTGGTAACTGTAAGGGGGCACAAAGACATACTTTCCTTTCTTATTCTCATTTAAAATGTCTAGCTTTTAATAAATAATTATCTGAATCTTACACCCAAAGTTTTAATCTGATGTAAAATGTATAGAAGTCCATTACTGTATATAGTAACTGTTAAGTCTAATATACCCTAGTAAGCTATAGTACTTTTTTCTTTGGGAAGGTACCATCTGTGCAGTCTGCACTTCTGTTGAAGAAAGATGTTGAATCTATTTAATTATTCTTGAAAACTAATTTATTTCTGTGCATTTTTTTTCACACTGCATCAAATTAAAGTTGATTATGTCAATTAAGCATCATGAGGTGGAGGGTGGGGGGTGGTTCCCTTTTTTTTTTTTTGCTGGGAGTTTGCAACCCTATTAGTTAGGTTGCTTAATATTTCTGCTAAGTACTCTTTAAAATACCAGAATAGGAAGGATGGAGCAGGTTTAAGTTATTAGATTGATCAGTTTTGCTGAACTATGAAATATTTTGGGTGTAGTATATTTTTTGCATACAGGTATAACAGAATAGCTTTAGTGTTTGTTTTAAACTTGAGTAGGAACTTATACAAAATGCGGCAAGATATAAAAAAGTTTTATTGATTAAAAAACACACTATACATACTATACATATGGGTATCAGCAGATATCTAAATTTATGATATCGGTATCGGACATAAAAAAGTGGTATCGTGCCATCTCTAGTTACAACACAGTCATTCAAACCTGTGATTATAAGATGCAAACATAAAACCCAAAAGTTACCTGAATAAATGTCCTATTCAGGGAAGAACGGTGCACAACTCTCATACACAAGTTTCCAGAAACCTCCTGATGAACTCAAATTTCAAGTGTATTTCATCACAACTGGAAAGCAGCTGCCATTCAGTGGAAATCAATTCACATGTTGGCCTATGGGGGGAGCCATAGGCCAACATGTGGACAAACAGTTGAAAGTTCAAGCAGAACTTTCAACTGTGAACCTCTTAGATCCAATCTTCTGAACTGCTCATCTCACAGAAGACAAAAGTGAAGAACCCAGAATCTCTTCTTTACCTCAATTTTATACCTGCTTACACTTTCTCACGCTTCCATCACTGAAGATCACATCTAATCATTCACTGTCCACACACAACTTATCTATTTGTCTCTGTCCAACTTACAAAATTTAACACAAACTTTTAAGTAAGTTCAGTACATTTTCTTTGAGATCATTTTTATTAATAGATTTTTTTATTTTTGTTTATTTTCTATATACTCAGCAGGAATGCTGAGTATATCCATATCTCCGTTAGCGAGCTACCGCGGATCGCCCCGTGCGTGGGGCTGGACGGAGTCAACACGTTAACGAGCTAACTGCGCTAACACACTAGTTCCCACCAATGTAATTGAGCATTGCGTGGCACATCCGACATACTGTTTTACTTAAGTCCATGACGCGCTTACCTTCAGGGTCATGCTTCACATGAAAACCAAAATAGTTCCAATCGCCAGATCTGAATGAGGGTGGGGGAGGTTCAATTTGCCATGTTGCAAGGTGAATCTGCGTTCGACTACTCCGCCTAGGCTGCACTGTCGAGTGCAGATCCACTGAGCGCTCAACACAGACAGCATCGTCAGAAGAAAAGTTGATAAAATAAATTTTGTATTGTTCGATACACATGTATACCGAACCGAAAGCACTGGCATTCTGGTTCCCACAGATTGATTGTGTGTCCATGTGGCACACAGAGTACAGTCAATCAAGACTGTATATCTGCACAAGAACTTATCAACATACACAAAAAGGAAACACGGGTCAAAACAGTTGAGAAATTCTGACAAACAGGAAGTCATACATAAAACATGATGCCAGAGTAAAATAATCAAAACTGGAAACAACCCAAAAATGATTACTGAACACAAACCCAAGAAACTCACACTAAACGAGATAGAGAGGAACACTTGGGAGGCAAGAGTAGTCATGTCAAAATAGAAACTAAAATGTTATAATACTACAAAACAAATGAATTACAACAATGATAAAGACAAAGTAGGAACTAAAGTCGCAAACATAAAAGTTAAAGAACTTTATTTCCTAAAGGAGAAGTAGAAACTGAAAAGGAACAGACAATATAAACAAGGCTACAGACCTTGGGAACATGAGAACAAAAGTATTTGATGTCTGTAGTAGTGGCATCACTCTGTTATATGTATATGGTTGGTGGATGCTTTTGTATGAGGTCAGTGTAGCATGTACAAAATCCCACCTATCTGAAGCTCAGGCACCAGACTGTTCTACATACTAAGTTTCAGTTTTATTTTTTTGTTGTTTTGTATGAGCTCATAGAGACGGGATGTCCCTAATATTGTTAAAAATTCACAACTCTGATTTTGAAATTTGTTCCTTTTCGTCAAACCTAGGAGCAGCCAATCAGAAGACTGTAGTCTTAAAGTGGAATGGGACGAAACAGTTTGTTTCAAATGCAAGAGGACAGATTGTTATGAAATATGAATCATACAAAGCTGCTCTCTTTTAGTTGAAGGCTGCACCACATGAACCTAACGGAAGTGTTTCGTCAAAATACAACCAAAATTAAATAAACAGGAAGCTGACAGAAAGAATCAATAACTCAGTTTTAGTTTTGTGTCTTTATTTTCCTCTATCAGTTTAAGTTGATCACTTTTGTGCTGAAACAATAATTTTTATGAGCTAGCCACTGTCCCAGTAGTCATAGGTAGAGCACACCTGGACAGATCACCAGTGTGAGGACTAACAGAGAGACAGACACCAGAGTTACAAATCTATTTTAAATGACTGCCAGCTTGCTACAGCTGTATGAATGAACATGTGTTTATGTGCCCACAGTCCACTTCTCAGGGAGCTGCAGTTCATTTGAGTCCCCTTTATTAAACAGACCTCACAAAAGGCTAATGTGGCTGGTCCAGTAAGTTAAGTATGACAGGTTTGGCCAGGGATTAAATCATATACTCACAACATTAATGTAATGGTCCTGAATGGTGTGTACCCTTAATTATTTTTCCCACACCTGACTAAAAAATATTGGCATTTTTAACATTTGTACTTTGGGTTTTGTTTTTCATCTCTTCAAAGTTGAAGACACCAAATGTTTAGTTTTAACCTGAGTCACTGATCACTTACAACATTTCCCAGAGTCTGACAGTAAACGTATAAGCTTCTAGTTTACTCCGTTTAATCCTTATGATTAAATCCTGGCTCCTTTAGTCCTGCAAGATTTAAGAATCCAGACTTTGTTCAGACAGGTAGAATTTTATTTTACATTGACCCGGGTCAGTATTAGTATCGTACAGTTTAAATGAAGCTCTGGAGCTAGCAGAACTATATCGGGATATTTATTGGGAATATTTAATCAGTAATTCAATTTCCAACTAGCCATGTCAGGAGCTAATATTACTGTAATAGCATTGTTTTAATACCACGCAGACCTTCGCACACCAACTTTAGGTAGCACAATAAAGATGACGTAAAACATGTAATAAAATCTACAAATGCATCTCCAAGCTGTTATATCAGCACTCGTTTTACACCTCATTGTCATTTATGAACACTCGGTGACTGATGGATGAGAACAAACTTAAAAAAAAAAAATAAACAAACCCCGGGGATGACTGATGGGGAGGAGCTCCGAGGTCAGGTGGCACATCTGTTTGCTGTAGAGCTGAACTGAGCATGTTAAGATTGTGCAGTCAGGGCGCTAGCTGCGGTCAGTGACTTTCTTCTTCAGCTCATCAGAGAGTTTTTGGATATCATCTTTAAGGTCGGTGATGGTTTTGTTTTCTTCCTTGAGCAGCAAATTATCCTCACAAGTGAGCGCCGATGGTTTTGGAAAGCAAAAGCACTAGCGTTAATAATTGTGATAGTTGAAGGTTCAGGCTGAAGTGTGTAGAGACAAAACAAATAAATAAAATCTGACAGGTTAGAAATAAAAATCTGGTTTCAAAGTAGATAAAAAGATACTTTGTGGCTCCTAACAGCTGGCAGCTTCAACAGGAGAACAAACGAAATAGAAACGTGTAAAAGCCTCCTCAGTATGAGTGTGTTCATAAACGGGTCGAACTGACATACCCTGAGTTTGTTGTCTTGTACAAACAGTTAATAATTACACTTTATGAGCAGAAATTATTTTCTTTAAATGTTCTTTCACTTTCAGTTTTAAATGATTGTGTCAATGGATGTCATAGCGGAAGAGAACACGTCATGTTCTGTTAACTTTGACTTGAAAGCAGATAAATTTTTATCTTTGGATTATTTATAAGGTTTTTTTTTCCTACTGTCTAACAGTCGGCCAGATCATGTGCGCCTGGTTGAAATGAAAAATGTTGGGTCTGATCCAGAGGCACCAGAGTATCACTCAGACAGCCCTCCAAGACAGGAAGTAAAAATATTCACAGTCAGTTCGTTGAAACTTTAACAGCAGGCTGTTTCATGCAGGAAGTTTAAGGCTACGTCCAAACACACACGGGTATTTTTCTAAACGGAAATTTTACATTTTCGTTTAAAAAATAAAAAATACAGTCCGCACGTGCAGTTTTGAACAAATATCTCCGTCCACATGTAAATCACAAAAAACGCAGTCGAGAACATGCCAAATCCTAACCGTGCAGAAATATTGGCCAATCAGAAGTCTATGATTCTGGCAGGAAACAAGTAAACAGGATTTTATGTTTAAGTACTTCTGAAATGTTTTTGTGTTTTTCAAGTGCTTTCATCATTTCAAACGTTAATAACTAAAGACAGTATTTTGGCTGTTGTGTAGACTCACAACTTAGGAACGAACAAAGTGAACACAGCATACATAAATGTAATTTAAAAATATATATATTTATTCAAACCCGACGTCCGGATTTGTTTGTGACAGCGTCTGTGTTAAATGTAGAAGCCACGTCCGAAGTTCACTCTGACGCCTCTGTCTCTCTAAGTGGAGGGATAGTAACTGCGTCTAGTTTTTACGTCATTCGTTTATTTTCGTTTCACCCAGTGTTTTCACCAAATCCAATGCAGACGGATATATTTGCAGGACCATGAATTACACTTTGCCTACACCAGCACAAAATTGGGCTCACTGAACTGTCTGCTTAAAAGTTGCCTGACTTGAGCAACTAGGTGTGGGATTTTTGCCAGGAGTTGTCCTTTGGGTGAAACTGGCACTGCACAGCTCAGGTGGCAGCCTTACTTTGACTGGTTAATGCTGTTTGGCTTGTGTGTTTTATTTCAGTCTTTTAGTGGATATGTGTTTGTATACATGTAATTATCGTAAAATAAAATAAAAATCTTTGTATTATTGTAGAGTCTTTACTTAAGCCCCACGCCCCCGGTACCGGGGGCAAAAAGGAGGAGATCACGTTTAATCGGTTATAACGCGGGTTGAGAAATATAAGTCCAGACATATGTGGTATCCACAGAAACCTCAGAATCTCAGTTAAAATGTCATGTAAACCATTTCTACAACCACCAAACAAACCGAAAACAAGCCGCGATTAAACGAGCAATTACGTAAATGCACAGAAGTCCTCTAAACAAACAAAACCGAACCAGAAATTCTTCAGACTTCGTGTAACCGGCTAAAGATAGGCTGGTTAGCTTCCAGGGCTATCACTGACTCCACACACCAAGTTTCACCACGATCAGACCAAAATTCACTGAATTAGCCGCAAAAGAAGACCACAAAAACACAAAGCGGCGCAAATGCGCTAAGACAGAAATTGGCTTACCGTCCTGATTTCCTCCGTTATTTTCGCCGGTAGCCGGTAACCACGTGATTGCTGGTAGTTACCATGCCTACCTAGCCGCATCAGAGCCATTTTCCGTCAACAACCTCCATTTTAGACTCACCTACAGACACGTGACTGGACAGACGCCATATGCAATAAATTTGGGCCACCGTGGCTTTTGGCATTACAATGTCTGATTGGTTGAAGTGACGTGAACATGGCATCTTTACTTTGAATCTGTTGGCTAAAACGATTAAAAAGAGGTGTCAATCACGCAAATTGACCAAAAGAAACCAAAGTTACAGTCCCTCGGAGTTTAAAGGGCCAGAGGCCAATGAAGCGCTCTATGCGCACGGCAGTAAAGTTCCATTACCATGTAAATGTGTGGTTAATTCTTCCAAAATATATTTTTAAGAGAAGCATTTTTAGGCCTGTTAATAAAATTTATTACTTTCTGCTCTTTAATACCTAAAAATCAACTGGCATGGTGTCCAATTGTGTGCCAAAATTGGACATTTTTGTACAACGTCTGGATATTCATCTATTGACAGGGCTGTAGTTTTTCACTGTTTTACTTTAGAAACATAAATCTTTACACAGATGATGCTTATATGTTGGTTACTGGTTTTCTGGAACCAAATGTGAGCTGAGGCATATTTTTAAAATTCAAATTCAAATTTTATTTGTCACAAAAAATTTGTCACGAAAAAATAAAAGGGTTATATGCTAAAAATTACAGAAAAAAATTAGGCGAGAATAAAATCTACTTACTTTTTCTGTGTTCCAGTCTCAGTAACTTTGACACAGTAATATCTGCTTTATTATTTACACCTCTGATTAAATTTCCCAAGTGTTAGCTTTATTTTGATTCCAAGATTGTAAGGACAGAGTTTGTAATTGCAGAGAAATAGTCAATTTAATTTGGGCATTACATTTTCGAGCAGGAAGCTCAGAAACCCCCTTGGGGCTCAAGAGGTTAACAACATAAAGCACTGTTGATGTGATTTGGCGCTTTAAAAATAAAATACAATACAGTGTTTTTATTTGATGTATGTGTGTTAAGCATTTCGTCTTATCAAGTGAAAAAACAGTTATGACTGAGTATCCATATTTGTAAAGCTCTTGTGAGTAATTATTTTATTTCATCTTTTTAGTTGCTGGATTTGGCGACAGAAGGACGAGCCAGTGGGAGTGAGACCTCGCTCGAAGTGGGTTCGTCTTTCCAGATTTTTTCACAGTACAGTGTGAAGCTGATGTGTACTGTCTCTTTTCCTATCTCTTCATTAGGGCCTTTAGATACTACTAAGTCCATCTCAAAATCTTTTTTCTTTTGATTTACTGAAACTGTTCTCTGATCCATTTGTAGGTTAAAGATGGCGACATGCAGAGATGACGAGTGGGCAAAAAACGTATGTCACTGTATAATTCTTATATAAATCATGTTCACTGAGAGAGACGCTGTCCTCTCAACATTCTGCATCTAATGTAAATCAGTAATTAGTAGTGGCCTATTGTAGCTGACAGTTTTTCAGCTACATCCTCAATTTTTTTAAGATGTGGTCACTTTCTCAATTATGTAATTTTTTTCTAGGCAACATTTCTCGAGTGGCAGATAGAATAAGCATAGATCTAGGCCTGAGGGTGTGGGGGGAGGCCTCAGTGCAGCAGCTCCTGAGTGGGGAAATCCCCCTAAAATTCATCCAAAAGCAGTAGCAACTGAGCATTACAAAGATCTATAAATTAAGTGAAGGGTAGAGATGAAGATCAGGGTGATGTAATCTGACCAACCTCAATGACGATGAGGTAAACTCTTAGAAAAAAGAGTCTCTCCAGTGAGTGAAATGAGATGTCTGACACTGGAGGCCTTCAGTGTGAAGAAACACCTGAGATAATCCAGTAGTTGAGCAGCTGGAACCCATGAATAGCTTGGCAAAATAACTGATGCTGCTGAAATGAGATTTAATTGTGGGGATTTTGATACAAATAAATGTGTGTGTATGATTGGATGGGAGGTGTAGTTTGAAGTGGGAATCCATGGAACAAAATGAATTTCAATCTGACAGGGTGCTGGTACCAGGGCCGTTAATGATGGCTTTTTGAGATAGGTTGATGCTGGGCTTTAAATTTGTTTAAATATGATGTTGCTGAAAATGGAGCTACTGTTGTAAAATCTGCCTCTGCATGAGGAACCAAGGTTCTGAATGTGTGGAGACGAGACAAGGAGTCAGGAACAGTATTGTGGTGGCTTGGATTGTGTCCTGCTCTGTGTGAGGATTGGTGAGTGACCGACTGTCATGTACGACTCTGAATGAAGGAGATGATGGATGGGGAGTTTCTTTAGCCTCTTTTAATTATATCAAATTCTGCAAGGATTTCTAAGTGAATAAGGATAGAAATTTTTTATCAAGTCTCTGTAATAAAAAAAAGCAATGATTTTGTGATTTTTTTTATAAAAAGTTAAAGATGACTGAAAACACTTTTAGAGGAAAAACAAATTCGATCATAACAACGCCTAAAATCAGCAGAAGGAGCAGCATATGTGTACAGTTGAATGTTTGTTTGTTTTTTCTTTTTTTTGGGGGGGGGGGGGGGGGGGGGGTACCTGGGTGAGAGCAGGTGAGACGGTGGGTTTGTGCACCAGGTGAAGTTCAGGCGTTCTAAAAATGAGAACAAACAGCCTGCAGTGTGGGAAGGCATATTATAGTTATACACCTGTTATGAGGAGTAACTGGAGTGGTCTTGCTCCCATCGCCAGTTAAATTCTTAACATAGTTTGTTAAAGATCTCATGACTTTCCATTTTGCCTTTCAGATATACCCTGTGACTAAACAATCCAAATCTAGTCGCATCGCCCTGATGATCAATAATATAAAGTTTCATAACAACAGCTCGGACAGACATGGAGCTGAGAAAGATGACTGGGTCATGTTCAATCTTCTCCAAAGTCTGGGATACGAGGTGGTACGTCATAATAACTTGACTGGAAAGGTAAATTTTTACTGGCAGACAATGTTTATTCACTTTCACTGTCAGTTTTTTAAATTGATTGAATAACCTGTGATGATATTTTGTTCCCACAGCAGATTGATGATGCTCTTACTCAGTTCTCGCAGCATAAAAAGCTCACCCACACAGACAGTGTGTTTGTGACCATCATGTCTCATGGAGACATGGGAATTATCTCTGGCACTGACAGTAAGGCGTTTGAAACTGAGAAAATTTTCCAGCACTTAAACGCAAAGAACTGTCCAGCACTGGTGAACAAACCCAAGATCATCATCATTCAGGCCTGCAGAGGAGGTAATTCTCATCTGTCTTCACATACACGATACAACACGTGCATATATTTACTGTCCAGCATAACTGCTGATATGGACGCAGACCTCCTGAAGATGAAAAGGAAAACTTTAGTCACAAGTAAGTCTGTGTGTTCCTTGTTTCAGCTCAGAAAGGATCGGTGTATTTACCTCTCCAACAGCCTGTGCTCACAGATAATATCAGAGCTCTATCAGAAAACTTTACCAGAAATGCCAGAGTTCACATTGAAAAGGACTTCATCTGTTTTAATTCCAGCACTCCTCGTAAGTTTTCCTGCTTCCTGTAACAAATAATTTTTAATAAACTGCAGTTAATAATCTGTTACCGTCTGTTTGTTTGCAGACACAGTTTCATACAGATCAACATCAGATGGTTCTTTTTTTATCCAAACACTCGCTGATGTGTTCAACAAATGGAGCCACGAGTATGATATTGAGGAACTGTTCAGAAAAGTAAGTCTGATGACTGGAAGCTTTTGTTTCCTCAAGTAAAACCTGCGACTGAAATCGTTTGCCCAATAACCAGGGGCTAGCTATAAAAATCTGATAGACAGTTGTATAACAATCCATAACAAAGATATCAAGGCTTTGATCACTGTCATTAACATGGAGATGTTCTTATCATTCAGTAAGGATGGAATAATTGAGGTTAACCTCTTAAGCACCCATGCACCCAAAGATGGGTGCCAAAGGGAGGAGATCTTCTATGTTTGAGTCACAGTAACTTTGACATAGTAATATCTGCATATCTGCACCTCTGATGAAATCTCACAAGTGTTATCTTTATTTTGATACCAAGATTGTATACACAGAGTTTGTAACTGCAGAGAAATACTCCATTTATTTTGCACATTTAATTTACAACCTGGAAGCTCAGAAAACCGCTGGGAGCTTAACAAGTTAAATATGTCACTGAACTTCAAAAAAGTTTCAGTTTCTGATTAAATAACCAATACAGTCAATACAGAGACAAATGTCCCCCACTAAAAGGCAGCAAGGTCCTTAATTTAATCTTTGTTTGGTCAGTGACCAACTCTATTATTTACCAGAAAATAATATGCAAGAGAATTATTTGTCCAGTTATATATAAAAATTAGTGTTGTCAAAATTAACGCGTTAATGCAAATTAATCCATCATAACGGTCAATGTGATTAAAACAAATGCAGGCGTAGTCAGGAAGTGTTCAGTGTGGATAGTTTATTCTGCCAGCCTCCCAGGTGCACATAAGATTATTTACAAAGAAAATAAACAACTAACTTAATTTAAAACAAAAACAAAAATATATATACAAGACACAAGCGGCTGAGCCAATCTGCATGTTACCCTCACTGTAACATTTCACAGAATGCCCAAGTAGGCCCTGACGGCCTCCTTTTATACCTCATTGCCACTCCCACTAGGCACAATATTCATCCTTTTATCATTTCTTTCTCCAAAACACTCAGGCCCTTTCTCAATTCTCAAGTACACGAGTACGGACTTGCCGAGAACGCGAGTACGGACTCGCGATTTGTACAATTGGAACACCAGCGTACTTGATGATGTCACAGGTCCGGAGTTTTGACTGCCGTCCCCTCTTAATTTAACTGTGAGTAATGTGTTATGAAGCTTAACTTTAATCACAGCCAAACCGGTTTACTCAGGAACAAATAAAACACTGAAATAAACCAAACATTAACATTTAGAAGTGATCTAAGTGACTTATATATCATGTTTAACCTCAGTAGTGAAATCTCTATTAATAAAAATAGTGTACATGTACATACGTGTACATACCTTAATAAAAACAAGCAGGTGAGATGTTAGAACGCTTTTATTTTTATTTTAGTGGACACTCAATACAATAGACAGCTACTGGGGTTTGGGGTTTGTTTAACCTGAGTAGCGAAAAGACCGCGGGGGGGTCCTTTTTCTGGCCCAGAAAGAGTAATATTTAAAAGTTTTTAGCCCCGCTCATCCGCCATTGCCGCGTTTGAGTTTTGGACGAAATGCATTCTGGAATATTTAACTGTACCAAGTCCACACAAGTCACCACCGATACATGCTCGATAAAACGGGCGGAGCGAGAACACATCCGGGACTTTTTCGTGTTCTCGGCTTGATGCGTACTTCAAATTGGAACAGAACTTGGTCTCCGACTGATGACGTATCACGAGTACATGAGAACGCAAGTACGCACAAGTACGCATATTGAGAAAGGCCATCATTTTTCCTCAGCTTATTTCAAACTTTATTCCTACAATACATATATGGCCACTTCCAGACAGCCTACAGTGTTTCACAATCACAAAAAAAACAGAAACAAAAATAATGCAGTTCATGTGACCTTTCCAAACACGCGAACCCACTATTTGAACCCCGGAACACCATACCATCGGCTTGCATAACCATTCGCATAATTAGTGATCACGGAGTGGCTACCCGACCGACTTTATTAAAGGTAAGCAAAAAAAAAAAAAAAAAAATACTTGTTGGCCTCTCACCCCTTTTTCTTTCTTTGCCCAGTCAACTAAAAGACGCACAGCCACGGTAACTCAGCGCGACAATTGTAGAAACTCAATGCTGAATGTCCGGTCAGAGAGCCGAGATGATAAAGAATTTTATTTATCGCTGCCATGCATTAATCACACACTCTAGCTGGTGAGCAGGGATGTGGTTCTGAAATTGATACAATTAGGAAACAATATAAACAGCTATCATTCAGCATCACTTTAAAGTATTTAATTCAATAACATAATAAAATATAATATTAATCCTTTTGTGTTCACCTCCTGCCCCTTACTTTAGTGTTCATGGTCAAAAGTGACTGGTCTGATTTAACTGCTCTTAAATGAGCACAAAAACCATTTTTCGCTACCAAATTTTTATTCACCATTCTTTAGCTGTGAAAAATGTCTCAAAGTGTTTAACATGAATTTATAGAATCATACATAAAATAACTGCAGTGAAAATACAAATAGACACTGAAAACGTATTACAAAATGAACATGTAATGTAAAAAATAAATGGAAAACCAAAGACCAAACTCAACATGAAGTTGTGTGTGTGTGTGTGTGCGTAAGTAAGTAAGTAAGCAAGTAAAATTTATTTATATAGCACTTTTTAAATGAAGTTTTTTCAAAGTGCTTCACATGGGAATAAAAGCATATCAAACAAAACAATAAAAATGGTATAAAAAAGGTATAAAAGCATATCGATACAATAAAACACAATAAATAGGGTATAATAGCATATGTAATAAAACAGTTTGCTACACATGAATATTACCTAACTGCCTGTCTAAGCAGATGTGTTTTGAGCTGTTTTTTAAAAGTAGCTACAGAGTTGATGGTGCTTAGCGGGGGACTGTGTGTGTGTGTGACTTCATGCACATGAGGGGCATGTGACACAAGGGGACACAAGCGTGGGAAAGAGATGGGTTCACATAACAGACACCTGTCTAGTCTGTGTGAAGATATGATACGTTGTTTCATAGGGGACTTGGTTCACGAGGGAGGATTGGCACATAAGCACAGGAAAGACGTGTACCCGCAAAAGACATTGTTCAACCTGAAGAGAGAGAGAGTGTGAGTGAGCAAGCTAGCTAGCTAGCTAGTTAGTTAGTTAGTTAGTTAAGGTAGTGGAAAATGCCTGCATCTCTGTAGGACTGTAATATTTTCTGTAATATCAATCTGTGTCACTGAAATTAAGTGACGTGTCTCCCACAGGTCATGCAACGCTTTGAAGCTTCATCCTCTGACTACATGCAGATGCCAACAAAGGAGAGAAACACTCTCACAAAGCGCTTCTACCTGTTTCCAGGTTAGTTTACATCCTATCTTCAATTTTCTTTGGTGTGATGTGTTTTTAGCATATTTTGGGGGGATGTTTTAGGGAAATGCTTTGTCATATATTTATGACAAAGCATTATATATATATATATATATATATATATATATATATATATATATATATATATATATATATATATTTAAGATTGGAATATGCTCTCATGTGCTAAAATATTTTGAATAATATAGCAAGATTTTCTTCTCTCTAAGTCCCATTCTGGGGATGTATTAGTGAATATGATTGTGTACAATATTATATAAATCAGGCTTTCTGACACATAAATTAAAGTAAATATTAAGATTAGCAACGTCTTGTATTTGTATTGGTCTCTTTGAACTGCATCAGTAAGATGCCTTACATGGTAGTTAACACCACACACTAAGATGACAACAAGATGTAATCCACAACATATAAAGTGTCATAATGGCTTAAAATCTACAGGGTGGGCCATTTATATGGATACACCGTAATAACATGGGAATGGTTGGTGATACCAAAGTCCTGTTTGTGGCACATTAGTATATGTGAGGGGGCAAACTCCTCAAGATGGGCGGTGACCATGGTGGCCATTTAGAAGTCGGCCATCTTGGACACAACTTTTGTTTTTTCAATAGGAAGAGGGCCATGTGACACATCAAACTTATTGGTAATTTCACAAGAAAAACAATGGTGTGCTTGGTTTCAACGTAACTTTATTCTTTCATGAGTTATTTACAAGTTTCTCTTTATTCACACCCATTGACATGTCGAAGAGGTTAACACGTGAGGAGCGGATCAGATTGTGTTGATGTCTTGTGAACGCAGTAACCGGGTCATTGCAGCAGATTTCAATGCAAGACACCCTACGAGACCACCTGTCTCCCATGGTACAGTTAGCAAACTGCTTGCTAAGTTTCGTGAAACTGGTTCAGTGTTAGATTTGCCAAAATCAAATCAAATCAAATCACTTTTATTGTCACATCACATGTGCAGGTACATTGGTACAGTACATGTGAGTGAAATTCTTGTGTGCGAGCTTCACAAGCAACAGAGTTGTGCAAAATACAATAACATAAACAGGCAAAATATACGAATGGCTAAATCTGAAATTAATAAGTATATGTACAATATATAATAGTATATGCAAAAAAATAAAATAAAAAAATTTCTGGATGTGTATACTAAATGTTTTTCTACGTGTGTGTGTGTGTGTGTGTGTGTGTATACGCATATTTTGAAAATTAAATAGAGTAAACAATAAATAAAATATATAAAAATATACAGAGTGAGACATGTGCAAAACAGTGGCATTACTGTACAGTATGGAGTGCATAATGTTGAAGTTCCAGTAGTGAAGCTGAGGTGTCTATGACGTGTTCAGCAGTCTGATGGCCTGATGGAAAAAGCTGTCTCTCAGTCTGCTGGTTCGGGACCGGATGCTGCAGAACCTCCTTCCTGATGGAAGTAGTCTGAACAGTTTATGGCTGGGGTGACTGGAGTCCTTGATGATCCTCCCCGCTTTCCTCAGGCAGCGCTTCCTGTAGATGTCTTGGAGGGAGGGAAGCTCACCTCCAATTATCCGTTCAGAGCACCGCACTACTCTCTGGAGAGCTTTGCGGTTGTAGGCGGTGCTGTTGCCATACCAGGTGGTGATGCATCCAGTGAGGATGCTCTCAATGGCACAGTGATAGAAGGTCCTGAGGATGCGGGGACTCATGCCGAATCTTTTCAGTCTCCTGAGAAAGAAGAGGCGCTGTTGCGCCTTCTTCATTGTTTTGTTCATGTGTACTGACGCGTTACTGTGTAATCTGATTACTTTTTTCAAGTAACGAGTAAAGTAAGGGATTACTATTGCAAAATCGGTAATTAGATTACCGTTACTTTCCCGTAGGAATGCTGCGTTACTGCGTTACTAAAACCGTGATTTTTTTGCGAGAATGTCTCATGACAGTGACGTAAGCGAGTGCGCCGTTGGTGACAACAGCTGTGTGCAGATCAACAATGGATCATATATCGATTGTGGGAGAGAGTATGAGCGTGCAGCGTTTAAAGCGTGGAAGTACTGACCTTACTTTGAGTTTGATTCCATAAAAAGTGACAAAAACATTAGCGTCCGTTGTGCGTGGGAAGAAAACTATTTACGGTGAAAAAAAACCCCTAAACTTCCAAGCAAGCACCGAGTAGCTACGACGTAATGGGAAACTCACAGAGAAACTCGCGGATTCTTCCACTGACCGCGGCACACCTGCACCAGGGTAAACCTCCACCTACCCCCAGTCCTGCTTTACAGGTGAAAATAGAGCAACAGGACCACTGAGTCTTTGACTTTATTTATTTTCTGCTGTGTTTTACTTGCATCTATTTGAAAGAGTGAGTGTAAACACAAAAAATATTTTATTTTATGTGCTGGAATGTGCAGAAAATAGGTTTAAATGTTAAACTAATTTATTCAAGTCAGAGAATGTTGCATATAATTAAATTTTTGCTTGATGCATAAAGTTAAAAGATTAAAACTAATAAAACAAGTTTTAAAAAAAGAGACTTTTCCGTTTGATTACATTTTGTATGATGGATTATGCAGAAAAGTAGAATTGGGCTGAAAGATCTATCGCTTTATCACCGCTTCAGGTTGTAAATCGTGCTTTTAAAAAGTAACTAAGTAACTAAGTAATTAATTACTTTTGAAAATAAGTAATCAGTAAAGTAACGGGATTACTTTTTCGGGGAAGTAATCAGTAATTAGTTACTGATTACTTTTTTCAAGTAACTTGACCAACACTGGTACTGACCACGTAAGATCCTCAGCCAGATGTACACCAAGGAAGCAGAAGCTGCTCACTCTCTCCACAGCAGCGCCGTTGATGGTGATGGGGGTGTGTACTTCTCTGCACCTCCGGAAGTCCACTATCAACTCCTTTGTCTTTGCGACGTTGAGGGTGAGATGGTTGGCTTGACACCAGTGGGTCAGGGCGCTGACCTCCTCCCTGTAGGCCGTCTCATCACCGTTGGTGATAAGACCCACCACTGTAGTGTCGTCCGCAAACTTCACAATGATGTTGGAGCTGTCAGTGGCCGTGCAGTCGTAGGTGTAGAGTGAGTACAGGAGAGGGCTCAGTACACACCCCTGTGGACGCAAGAAAACTGTCACTAATGAAGAAACATCAGTGGCTGTCCTAGCTTCATTCAGCAAGAGCCCACAGCGTAGCACTTGCCGCATGTCACTGGAGAGTGGCATTAGTCGAACATCCCTTCGGTGGATATTAGCTACTCACAAATGGCACCCTTACAAACTCCAGCTACTGCAGCATCTCAACGAGGATGACCCAGATCAGCGCACAGAATTTGCAGAATGGGCAAAACAAAAATTGGAACAGGACCCTCAGTTCACGCAGAAGATTTTGTTCAGTGATGAGGCAAACTTTTATGTGAATGGTGAAGTTAACAAACAAAACCACTGCTGTTGGTCTGACACTAACCCACATTGGATGGATCCCTGCAAGACTGTTGGACCAACAAAAGTGATGGTTTGGTGTGGTCTATGGGGTACAACGATAGTGGGTCCATTCTTCATCAATGGAAACCTCAAGGCCACTGGATATTTGAAATTGCTACATGATGATGTGTTTCCCTCTTTATGCACTGAAGCTGGCACGATCCCTGAGTTTTTCCAGCAAGATGGTGCACCGCCACATTATGGGTGCCAGGTCCGAGCATTCCTAGGTGAACAGTTTCCTGGAAAGTGGATTGGTCATCGTGGGCCAGTTGAATGGCCCCCAAGGTCTCCTGATCTGACACCCTTAGACTTTTATCTTTGGGGTCATCTGAAGGCAATTGTCTATGGTGTGAAGATACGAGATGTGCAGCACCTGAAACTACGGATACCGGATGCCTGTGCTGGCATTTCTCCTGCGGTGTTGCTATCAGTGTGCGAAGAGTGGGAGAAGAGGGTTGCATTGACAATCCAACACAATGGGCAGCACATTGAACACATTTTATAAGTGGTCAGAAACTTGTAAATAACTCATTAAAAAGAATAAAGTTACGTTGAAACCAAGCACACCATTGTTTTTCTTGTGACATTACCAATAAGTTTGATGTGTCACATGGCCCTCTTCCTATTGAAAAAACAAAAGTTGTATCCAAGATGGCCGACTTCTAAATGACCACCATGGTCACCACCCATCTTGAGGAGTTTGCCCCCTCACATATACTAATGTGCCACAAACAGGACTTTAATATCACCAACCATTCCCATGTTATTACGGTGTATCCATATAAATGGCCCACCCTGTAGTATAGTGGAAGTAGAAAGCAACATGACATACAATAGTAAACCTAAATTAAAACTGCTTAAGTAAATGTCTGAAGTTACTGTTCTTATGCACATAATCTTCCACTGTAAGATTAACAATATAGTGCCACTCATGGAGAGTTAACAGGGTAATCATATTTCAAGGTTCTATATGATCCCATACATTCTCTCTGGATTTACATCTGATTGTTTGAACTGTATTAAAATCTTTATTTGGTTTATTTTTTACAGACAGAATTTCAGTCATTATCTTTGGCAAAGGGGAGTTTTTGAAGAAAGCTCTAATAACCAACATCCTGGGCAAAGATTTATCGGAGCTATCCAACAAAAAGTTTCTCACAAACACTGAAATATATGAAAATCATACATATGAGTTCATATGTACCCCCGACATGATCACACAATGTGAATATATACAATACTTTTCTAAAGTCCCACCCCCTGACATGTGCTTGGTGGTAGTTGCGGATGGGTTTTCAGATAAAGATGTGCAGCAGCAGATAGATGATCTGAGCAAGAAAAGTGGAAAACCTCCAGAAGTGTTCACAGTGGTTCTGCCTTTGAGATACAAACTAGGATGTTACTCTTTCAAATCCTGCACCATTCAGCAGGTTTTCAGTGAACTGGACAAACTGGCTGCAGACAGAGGACTGACTCTCTTCAGCATGAGGTAAAGATGCAAGTACACACATGCAGAGTTAGAAAAAGACATAATTTTGTACAACATGAAATTATTGTTTAATTTTCATGTTACAGGCCTGCTGATTGTTCTCAGTTCCAATTTCATCCAATGGATGATGATGACCTGTACGGGTGATGCATGTGAGCAGATTTGCAGATGGTGAGAGAAACATATTGAAACATTTTGAAAAAGCTTTTGGGAACAAAATTAAAGAACAAATGATCATCCTCTTCACCCGAGGAGATGACCTGCAGCAGACAGGAATGAGCGTGAAGGATTTCCTTCATTCCTGTCCACCTGGTCTGAGTGAAATATTTAAAAAGTGTTGAAACTGGTGTGTTGTTTTTGAGAACCACAGACCAGGTTTAGATGAAGTGGGAAAACTGATGGAATCAGTGATGGGAGTCTTAGAATAACTTCATGCATTAGATCAGAGCAGTAAATGTCTTTCAAGTGATTTTTTGGTGTAAACATATAAATTGGTAGAGAATGAAATTATGCCCTGAAGTATAACAGTTAAAATGTAATCACGGTCTGATATATTTGTAAGTGAAGCATTTGTGGAATTTTTTTCCTGAGTGTTGTCTTGTAATTTGTGATGTAATTTGTAACATTGATGTTAGAGTCATCAATAAAAAAAAATAACTTCTTTGTTAATGTCTGATCTAAAACAGCACTTAGTTCACAAAATACCTGGGTGATTTGGTAAAAATCAAAAGGTTTTCCTTCACATGGTTATATAAAACCAAAAACAATACATACATCAAAATAAAAAAGAGTAAACTTCAGAACATTTACCCCTCATGTTTTATGATATAGTGAAATAGTTAATAGTATGTCTTTATTGCATTGTGAAAGTACTGAAAGTAGTCTGCATACTGTAGATTTCACACTTGATAAAACACGGAGTACCAAAAAGGCAAAAGAAAAGAGAGAATACAAATCAAAGTTAAATTTCTATGCCCTATACTGCAAAGATAACTGAAGTGAACAAAAACTTGGTTGTTCCATACATCTAGTGCCCAGTGTCTTAATTCAAAGCTCCTTCACCGACTTTGCTACTCACAGTCTCTCCATCTATGAATTGTTGAATTCATATATGATCTATGAACTGACATCAATCTATTTTTGTGACTCAGTGATTACACAAGACGCAAAAATGCTGAAGACAAATGAATATTGAACTGTGGAGTTTGTCTTTGCAAATTCTAAATCATGGCAGTTTAAGGTGCTTGGAAAGAAACCACTGGACTTTTCGTGAAGATGTTCGGCTTGACGTACATTCAGCTGTATGGTCATACTTCCAAGATCACCACCACGGGTGAAGAGCACAATCATGTGCTGATTTGCTGAAGGGGCAAACACCTTCTACAGTTCCTCTCTTTTTTAGTAAATCGACTGACTTGGTTAAGCAGCAGGAACACATGAGGCCAGGGACAGGAGACTTTGACACATTTCACAATCTCTTTTTTGATGAAGTCCTTTGATTTTCCAATCTCCAGGATACCTGGTGTGTCTGCAAAACTAACTTCTCTGTTACCCCGCCGTATCACCAGTTTTTCACAGGCTTCTGTTATCAACGATGAAGAGGGGCAGGATTTGAAACATTTCTCTCCCAGAATGGTGTTTCCAACAGCAGTCTTGCGCACACCAGTTCTTGCAATCATCACTATCCTCAAATCAGGACCTGAAACAAAACATACAAGTTTGATTCAGCCTACCTGAAAATGTTTAACATAAGTGATCACGAACACATTTTGACACTTTTCACAGGAAACGAATTATACACACAGGATTTAAGTCACTGCTTACCTGGTGGGAATAAAGCTATATTTTGTCTTCACTGTTGTCACTGCATAGGTGAGACAGATGAATGCTAAAGCTACTGTTCAACTTGTTGTTTGTAGCTTCATAGCTGACACACCCTCATTATTTGCATAACAGCTCCATATAATAGGCAGTGTATAAAAGGCCCCAAAGTTCATAGAATAGTTTTACTGGTGTTTATAAGTTTATATAAGTTCATGTAATGTTCAGTCTTCTGTCAGTTTGGGCCAGCCCACCTTCTAGTGACATCATCCGGTTAGTAAGGTGGGCAGTGTAATGTCGGATGTGCAGTGTTGGTCCGGAGGGGGTGCACTGGTTCCTGGGAAATGTTATTTGTGCGTAAATGACAAGTAAGTAGTGACCTGTGTTGTATTTTGCCTTTGTTTGTGTCAGTACTGTAGTATGTTACCATTTAGGAGCTAATGTAGTCCATAGTTGGAGCGGTAGGCCACGCATGCAACGCGTGAGTTCACCCTCATTTCATATGCTAATTTATCTTGTTAGCTTACCCCGGTTTAGCTTTGTTGACGCATGTACGGTCGCTCGTATGTCCATAATGTCATTCCTGTGTTATCAGACCTTCTCTGTATGTTGTATGTGATGCTTGTGATTGTTTACTTCGAAGTAGTGGAGTTTGTAGCGAACAATTAGGTACGTTGATTAATAAAATAGCGAACGAAGTTTGACCGGAAGTATGGCGTCCCGCTTGCCCTTCACAATAAGAGCATTGTTACGGATTATAAGTGGACGCTTTTATTTTGTACAATTACCGGAAGTAGTTCCTGTGTACTGACGGTTGCTTAACCTCGCACTAATGCTGTTTAGTTGCATAGTGTGAGCAGTTTGAAGTGTATTATATTTTTCTGATCTTTATATGTGATTATGTTAACTATGTTGTATTATGTTTATATTTGTGTATTTGACTTGTCTATTCTCTTTATTTAACGTTATTTCCCTTGTTTATTTCCTTTGTAGGAAACCACACACGCACACACACACACACACAAACTTACAGTACACGATAGGAGGATAAATGTGCAGCGTACCTGTGGCTGTTGTCTAGCCTGATCAAAACCACCTAATTTAACCTGAAGATTTATCAGCACACAACACTTCTCGCAGGAGAGAAAGGAGGCATGAATGGCATTTGCCACCCTGTAATTGACTTAGCTAGCCATGTAAGAAACAGAGAGAGAGCAGAAAAGAGTGAGGGCAATAGAGAAAGCCAGAGAGAAAAGGCAGTGGAGAGCGAGTAGCCCATCCGGCTACACTAGCTAGGGTCCGAAGCAGAACCTTTCAAAAGGTTCAGCAGGTTTATTTATATTCACTAAAACCAAACACAAGACTTAGGGGTTACACCTAACAGGAGGGGGCCACAGGAAGGGAAGAAAGGGGAGGTCCACACATCAAAATCACTTGGGAAAGATTTGGATACTCTCTCACAACACACCTACGATGGAACACCAGGGAAGACTGGCACACAGGGGAAAACTGTAAGTAGCCAGAAACAAGAAGGGAATCAAATACCCAAGAGGCTGGGGCTTTACTAACGAGGCAGGTCAACAATCCAGCAAGGACTGACCGTCAGCCACTGCCAAGAAGTGGTAGCTATCATTCATTAGTAACAGGTGGGCAATGATCCTTAGGTGTGCTGGGCAGGGAGCTGGAATGAGTCCGGGCCATGATGTAGACACCAAAACAAACAAAGAATGACAGAGAGAGACAGAGCGAGAGGCACTGAGAGAGTACACAAAGGACTTAGGGACCATTACACTTCGTGCCCTGTGTAGATTAGAGATAATCCTAAATAAATTTTAAGTTGTGCATCCAACTCTTAAAGAAATGAAAAGGAATGTCTTCCCAGAGTGATGATTCTTAGAGGGAACAAGTGTGCTGTCATGACAGAAAGTTGGATAGTGATGTTGAAATACCTGTAACACCTTGGGTGGGTTTCTACAGAGAATGTTTTCACCTCATTATTGTGATAACCAGAAATATTAAAGATGATTAAAGGTTAAATGTATTAAAGCTATTGCGTTTCAGCTGATGTTTTCCATTTTCTTCAAAACATGGTTCAGTAGTTAAGTGTTTGAGTCTGCTATTTTTACTACAGAAGTGTTTAACTATTATTTACATGTTCTTTTAATATGTCTTTAAATATGTTTTCCCAGTCCTGTGAGGACAGACTTTGAAATCCAAAGAAAAAGTAATGAAGCAAATCAATTAAATAGCCAAAATAACTTAAAGAAAGTTCAGTAAATGTTGACAAACTATTAGTAGAAGAGTAAAAGAAAAAAGTAATATGAATAATTTTAAGCCATTACGATTAATATAAAAAAGCTTGATCCCAATGATTGGGAAGCAGTATATTAGAGGGATTTTATGTACATAGATGGATACCTAGAAACCTGTTGATACATGTCATCTAATATTCTCTCATTCAAACAGGCGAAAAAATAATAATGAATGAAGAGGTTGAACATTTGGTTCTGACATTGTCATCTTAGGATCACAAATAACTGATGAAAGTTCTGTGATTGCTAGTTTTTATTAGGCCAAAAGCTTTACAAGAATAATTGTCAAACAATAATGAGCATAAAGGGAAATTTTTGTTATGTTTTAATACAAAACAGCCAGAGCAGAACAGACCCAAAATAAAGACTTCTCATTAGAAACCGAAGTCCCCATTCTTTAAATCAGAAAATAATTCACAGTCCCATTTGCATAAAATATTTAATTGACTAAATTTATCTTGTGTCTCCCAAATTTACAACTAAATTTAAACACTGTAAACTTCAGCTCAAACATAACCACCACGATTTGATGCTCACATACAAATTAGAATAGATACAACAGAGACAAGCAATACTTATAACAGCACCGCTTATATTATGATTATTATATAACAATGATGATTATATGATCATTATTTAACTTTCACATACTTTATTCTTCAAATTTAAAAGACAAATTCACTTAATCAATAATATTTTATTTTATTATTTTTTTTTCATGGGAAATCAACAAACTATCTACACTCTGTGTGTCATCATGAACAAACTGTATATTTCGTGTAGGTAAACAAAAGCTGTCCTATTCAGAATAGAATAATTACAGTTAACCACAACACTTTAATCTTTCCCAAGAATGATGCGAAAAAGTTTGATACGTTTACACAACGACTCAGTGAACCTATACTGCTGCAGTGTTACTCCCTTTTTGCGTGCTTCCTCCACCTCTTTAAACATGGCGTCTGTGTAGTGCGTGCCCTTATTTACTGACACCATTTTGTCGATCTTCTTGATGAGCTCCACCAACTGCTTTCTGTCTCTGCTAGTGTTGTCAAAGACGTGGTACCTGTTTCCACAGCTTTGGATGATGCGTTTAAGCCCTGGCTCAGCGTCACGTACATACTGCTCTATGGTTGTGCCTCCAAGATCACCACCTCGGGTGAAGAGCACAATCATGTACTTGTTTGCCTCGGGGCCAAACAGCTCCTGCAGGGCTTCCACTGAGTTTTTCTCTTCTCTCGTGAATCGGCCGATTTGGATGACCAACAGGAACACGTGAGGACCGGGACAGGAGATTTCAACACATTTAACGATTTCACTTTTGATGAACTCATCTGATTTTGAAGTGTCCAGGATCCCTGGTGTGTCTACAACACTAATTACTCTCTTCCCCCACTGTACCCAAGCTTTTTGACAGAATTCAGTCACTGATGCAGATAAAGGACAAGATCTGAAACGCTCATATCCCAGGATGGTGTTCCCAACAGCACTCTTGCCCACACCAGTTTTTCCAATCGTCACAATCCTCAAATCAGGACCTGAAACACAATTCACTAACTCGATTTAACCCATAGGCTATATACAGGAGTTTTACAAGAACCAAAGTGAAACTGAGAAATTTTGACATTTTTCAAAGGAAAGTAATTAAACACACAATGATTAATAATAAGTCTTACCTGCTGGAACTAAAGCCATGTTTTCTCTTCACTGTTGTCACTGCACAGGTGAGAGATGAATGCTAAAACTGCTCTGCAACAAGTTGCTTTTTATAGCTCAACAGATGACACGCCTCCTGCAGTATTATACAGTCAGAGAACAGCAGTCTGCAGACTTTAGACAGAGTCACACAGAGTTTTGCTTCAACAGACTGAACAGCTTCCACTTAATGTAAGTTGTGCTTGTACATGTATTTGCTTTGTAGCAATAAAAAAACAATTTAAAATCAGTATTTAGAGAAAATGATTCTGATTTTTCTGATTTCAGACAAGTTATTTTAACATTTGTGATGATAAATCTCTTTGTTAACAATAGATTTAAGATTTATGTGAATCATCTGAATACAACTGAGCTGGCATTGTCATTTAAACCCACAGGTTTTTCATTTCAAATCCTGCATCATGGGAAGCTTTTTCAGCATAGTCAGAAGCAACGACACTAAAGACAGACAACCGGTGGCACTGAGGTAAAGCTAAAGTTGAGCACTTTTGATTTAGCATATAAATTAAATTGTGAGCGTAGTTTCTTTACATGGGGTACATATATGCTATGAAATAGTTTATAAATGTAGCTTATAGAGATACTCTGAAATGTTTGCATACTATTATAGTAATAATTTTTAATGAAACAACAACCAGCTTCCTGATGAAGTTGTATTTCTTCTATATCTAACTTGTAGTTGGGACCGTGGATCACAATGTATAACAAGACCGCACACTAATGAGGCAAAGACAGGTAAACCACAATCACTTTTAAGTACTATATAAAGCACATATTAGTGGGTTATTCAGTCAATCAGCATTGTTTAGATGATTTCTCAAACAAAGAGCACTTAATGAAAAACACTGCAATAAAGATTCACTAATGATAACCGCATTCTTTTGTATTTTAATAGTACTGTACAAGATTACATTGATTACTTTTTTTAATGTAGCATAATACGTTTTTTCACTTACATTATTATTGGTATACATTTATGCAGGACGACACACTGGCACCACAGTGAACCTTGTTCTTTTGGGAATGGCTGGGACTGGAAAGAGTGCCAGTGGGAACACCATCCTTGGAAAGAAACACTTCATTTCTACACCCAGTTCAAAGCCAGTCACCACAAATTGCCAGGCTACACAAACTGAGATCAGTGGTGTAGACGTAAATGTGATTGATACCCCAGATATGTTTGATGATGACATTGCTCCATCAGTTAGGGGCAAACATGTGCAAAGGTGCAAACAACTCTGTGAGTCAGGACCATGTGTGTTTGTACTTGTGATGCATGTGAGCAGATTTACAGATGATGAGAGAGACATAATGGAAAAGTTAGAAAAAGCTTTTGGGAGGGAAGTTAGAGGACGAACAATCATCCTGTTCACCCGAGGAAACGACTTGCAGCAGGCAGGAATGGGCTTGGAGGATTTTCTTCATTCTTGCCAACCTGATCTGAAGAAAATGGTTGAAAAGTGTGGCAACAGGTGTGTTCTCTTTGAGAACAACAAATCAGGTCCTGATCAGGTTGAAAAACTAATGAATTTGGTAAACACAATACTCAAAGACCAGAAGAACTTATAACTTAAAGTGTTTGGAAAAGTTTTTTTTTTTACTTTTATGTAAAGATAGAGCATTGAGTTAGTCCGTATCTTGAAGAGGTACATCGGGGGGGGGGGGCTCCTTGGATGAGGGTGGCTAGTGAGAATGGCCGAAACACCCAATGAATCAAAGGTACACTACTGACAATGTGTCCCAAATGTTAGTATGATAATTTGGATCAGATCTCTAATCCCTAAACCCCCCTTGACCAAGGGAAAATGGCAGATTAGCTTGGGTAAAAGAAGGAAAGTTGAGGCACACAACGATGTGCTGCTGGTAAAGTTTCTGAGCTGCTTTTCCTCATAACAGCCATCCCCCAATATTTTCTCCATTTAAAGCAATGCATTGTCAGGGATTGTAACATCTAGTCCTTTTACTGAATCATATGAATTACCATACAGACAAGAAGAGAAGAATGACCTTTTATGGTTTTCTATGGAGTTTTGTCAAATGAGGCAATGAAAGCTTGTTAACCTTTGTAAACTGGAAAAACAAATTCAATAAAGCTAAGATTTTCGTGTCCCGTTGTTCTTTTCCAGGATTCAATCCAATTCAGTTTTATTTATATTGTAAGGCAGTGGTTCCCAAACTTTTTTGCTAAATATTGGTAAAATCTGGGAACTAAATGGGCCCCAACTGGGCAAAGTACACAGAAACCAACCTGGGCCCCACCTCTCAAGTTTTTTGTGGGTACCATGTGGGTACCACATAGGCTAAAAAGTGGGTTTAAAGTGGGATTGTCCGCGGGTTCCATAATGGCCCTGTTTTATAAGCCCATCTCTGTGTTATATTGGTAAAATCTGGGAACTAAATGGGCCCCAACTAGGCAAAGTACACAGAAACCCACCCAGGACGAGCAGGCCGGACCGGATGTGCAGGACCAGACGGCATGGAGACCTCAGGCGCAGACGAAGCTAGACGGAGTGAGGCAGGACCAGGCGACGCTGAAGGCGAAGACACGGAGGCTGAAGCAGAGGCTGCCGCTGTAGCTGAAGCTGGACCAGGCGACTCAGAAGCCGAAGACTCGGAGGCTGGACCAGATGAGGGCGAAGACTTGGAGGCCGGACCAGACGAGGGCGAAGACTTGGAGGCTGGACCAGACGAGGGTGGCGCTGCAGGCGACGGCGTGGGAGCCGCAGGTGGTGGCGCTGCAGGCGACGGCGTGGGAGCCGCAGGTGGTGGCGCTGCAGGCGACGGCGTGGGAGCCGCAGGTGGTGGCGCTGCAGGTGAGGCAGGTTGCTGGACGGGCCCCTCGGACCCTCCAGCGGGAGCAGGGGGCTGGACGGGCCCCTCGGACCCTCCAGCGGGAACAGACGGCTGAAGCGGTCCCTCGGACCCTCCAGCGGGAACAGACGGCTGGACGGGCCCCTCGGTCCCTCCAGCAGGACCAGGTTGCAGAACAGATGATTGAGGAGAGGAGTGACGGTGGCGTCGTTTCCTTCTGGACGAGGGAACTGTAACTGGTGGAGAAACGGAGACCTCCTCAACGTCCGACCACATGGCTGCCAGGAAAAAGGCAGGCGAACAGACAGGTGAACCAGGTCCTGGCTGGCGCGTGGGGGGAGAGAAAGTCCGTGGCAGCGTAGAGGCAGGTGGGGAGTGTGTGTCTGGCTGAAGCAGCGATGGGGGAGATTTAGTGAGTGAGAGAGCAAGCTCACCAGCCCTGACTTGTTCTCTCCAGGCAGTTATGGTGTTCTCCGACTTAGTGTCCTTAGCAAACTGAGAAAGCCGAGGGTTATGCCGAATGATGGCATCCACTGCATCGGCAATGCGGTCGAAAATACAAAAATAAACTTACACAGACTGGCAAACAGACAGGACACACAGCAAGATGAGAGTAGATCGCGACACGGACACAGAGAAACACAGGGCTTAACATATTTGCTGATTATATTGTTTATGTATAAGAGAGGGCCAGCTTTGAGTTTGAGCTAAGCGTACTGACGGGAAACTGCATGCTTTTGCAGAGCACAGGAGCAGAAAGTGAAACTAAGTAGGGTGTTTGATCGAAACTTAAAGTGTGTGTGACGTCTAGATGAAGTATATAAATAACTAAGATTCCTGTTTTTGCTTCAGACTTTGGCTGGCATGTCTGTGTGCCTGCTCAGTCTCCATATTCCAGAATATGTAAAATTAAAGATCATTTCTTGAGCTTTGACCACTTTGAGCCGTGTCTTTCTTTGCCGTGAAGAATACAAAGAACTGGATTTAATACTAGCGACTTCAACCATGAGAATTTTAAGACAGTTCTCCCCAAATTCCATCAGCACGTGAACTTCCCAACCAGAGGAGAGAACTGCCTGGATAAAGCTTACACCAACGTGAACGGGGTGCACGTACTGTTTATAAGGTTGGGGAAAGAAGCAGTCAGCTGACACTGAAGAAGACACTTGGATGAGTGACGAAATATTTCTCCCACTGAAAACGCTACGTCCAGATGAACAGAATCAACTTTTTCAGATTTCCTTATCTGGATGATTGAGCATGCATCAAGAGGCATTCAACATTAATTTTCCCATTTTTTGTATGAATTTGTTAATTTGTTACATTTTACAGATCCTCACAAAGCGAGAAAGTTTTTTTTAATTTGACCAATTCAGTAAAACAATTTAAAATGAACACATTTTAACCAGTATTTAGAGAACCTGTATTGTCTACCAGTTGGAGGCTTTAAATATCATTTTATATTCTAACCCATTTGCATTGTTACAGAAAACATCTGCTTTATTGGTCTTCAAGGTTCAAGGTTCTTTATTTGTCACATGCATAGTTATACAAGTATAACACACAGTGAAATGTAGCCTGACACGCTCCTTGACATGTGCAAAAATTGGGGGGGGGTGTAGGGGAAGAACATTTTTTATATATATATATATATATATATATATATATATATACACACAGACATAGTATATACACTGGGTGAATGTGCAGTAGTAGCAGCAAGCAGGTGAATTCTGTATATTAATATGAATAGACATCTGACTATTTTACAGGATAGACAATATAAACATATTTAAAATTAAAGGAATTGAAATGTACATTGTGCCTTGGTTTAGAGTGTCTGGAAGAGAGTCCTGTCTCAGTCAATTATAGATGATGTGAGAGGGCGGGTGTGTGTGTTTAGGGCACGGATGGCTTGGGGATAGAAGCTCCTCTTGAGTCTCTCTGTCCTTGCCCGGAAGATGCGGAACCTTCTACCAGATTGCAGAAGTTGGAACAGTTTGTTGCCGGGATGGGACGGGTCCTTCAGTATCTGCGCTGCTCTAGTCCGGCATCTCCTGGTGTAGGTGTCCCTGAAGCGGGGGGAGAGCAATCCTGCAGCAGCGTTCTGCTGTACGGATCACTCTCTGGAGAGCTTTTTGGTCCTTCACACAGCTGTTCCCAAACCACGATGTCCTGTTCTGTGTGAGGATGCTCTCCACAGCGCCTGTATAGAAAATCCTGAGGATCTTTGGAGAGACCCTGAACTTCCTCAGTTGTCGTAGGTGATACAGGCGCTGCCTAGCCTTTTTGGTCTGGACCTGAATGTGGGCAGCCCATGTCAGGTCTGAGGAGATGTGGACACCAAGATACTTGAAGGACTGCACCCTCTCCACTGGAGCTCCATTGATGATGATGGGCTTGTAGTCTCTGTGCTGACCCCTTCTGAAGTCCACCACCAGCTCCTTGGTCTTGCTGACGTTCAGCTGGAGGTGGTTGTCCTGGCACCACGATGCCAGATTCTTCACTTCATCCATGTAGGCTGCTTCATCGTTGTTGGAGATGGCACCCAACACCACTGTGTCATCAGCAAACTTCACAATGGTGTTGGAGCCATGGGTGGCCACACAGTCTGAAGTGTAGAGGGAGTAGAGCAGTGGCGAGAGGACACATCCCTGAGGTGCTCCTGTGTTGATGGTGATGCTGTTGGAGAAGCACCTGCCCACCCTCACCACCTGAGTTCTGCCAGTGAGGAAGTCCAACACCCATGCACACAGACGGCTGTTAAGTCCCAGATCCCTCAGCTTTGTGAACAGTCTGCAGGGCACTATTGTGTTAAACGCTGAACTGTAATCAACAAACAGCATTCGCACATAGTTACCCTGTTTCTTGTCCACGTGGCTGAGAGTGGTGTGTAGGACGTGGGCGATGGCATCCTCTGTGGATCTGTTGGATCTGTAGGCGAACTGCAGCGGATCTGTGGTGTCTGGGATGGAGGAGGAGATGATGTTCTTCAGCAGCCTCTCAAACACCTTCATTACTACCGAGGTCAGTGCAACTGGCCGGTAATCGTTCAGGGATGAGGGTTTGCTGTTCTTGGGCACAGGGATGATGGTGGATCTTTTGAAGCATGTGGGGACCACAGACTTCTTATGTGACACCTGAGGTTATATTGCCTGTTATTCTAACAGCCCGATCACTGTGTCAATCAGCTTTTCCACTTCCTGTGAACTTGACCTGCTGTTCTCAAAGAGAACACACCTGTTTCCACACTTTTCAACTATTTCCCTCAGACCAGGTTGGCAGGAATGCAGGAAATCCTTCAAGATCATTTTTGCCTGCTGCAGTTCGTCTCCCCGTGTGAACAGGATTTTTCTTTAACTTCTCTCCCAAAAGCTTTTTCTAACTTTTCCATGATGTCTCTCTCACAATCTGTAAATCTGCTCACATGCATCACGAGTACATACACACAGGGTTCTGACTCACAGAGCTGTTTACACTTTTTTACATTTTTGTCTGTGACTGATGCTTCAATGTCATCATCAAATATGTCTGGGCTATCAATCACACGTACATGTAAGTCATTCATCTCAGTTTCTGCCACCTAGAATTCTGTGGTGACCGGCTTTGAACTGGGTTTAGACATGAAGCTCTTCTTTCCGAGGATGGTGTTTCCACTGGCACTCTTTCCAGTTCCAGCCATTCCCAGTAGAACAAGGTTTACTGTGGTACCAGTGTGTTTCCTGTATTGATGTATGGCAATAATGATTTGATAGTAATCAGTTGTTATGCTATACAATAAATAAATAAATGTGAAGCTGCATTTAATCACAGTAACTTGGCTAGCATCAGTAGAATTTTCTTGCAATATTTTGCTTTCTGTAAGTTCAAACACATCAGCAAAGCACTGGTCTTACTTTTTAAACACTTCTTGGGGTCAGTGAAGGAATCTTTGCCATGACTGCCACCTGAATTAAAGGTCATATAAAACTTACTACTTCAGTTAAACAATCCACCTTCACTGAACACTTCACCTTTTAATATATTAGTAAGATATTGATACTGTGTAAGATGGGGTTTACCTGTCTTTGGCATGTTTGACATAGTTTGTAATCCATGGCCGCTGCTAGAATTGAGTAAACAAGTCAGATTCTCCTTATAAAATACATTTCCAAAATATTCCAGAGTAACATTGTAAACTGTTAAAAAGAAGGTTCTTTAAATCTGGTTTCCATGAAGTTAACTCTGACAATCAGTCAGTCTCTACTTTCAGTTTTACCTGTTATCTGTTGACTCAGGTCGTCTGTGTTTAGCCAGTTTGTCCAGTTCACTGAAAAGCTGCTGGATGGTGCAGGACTTGAAACAGTAATCTGAGGGTTCATGTGTCAGTGGCAGCACGACTGTGAACTCTTCTCTTGGTTTTCCAGTTTTCTTGCTCAAATCTTCTATTTGCTTTCCCACATTTTCTGGTGAAAATCCATCTTCTACCACCAACAAGCACACGTGTGGGAATTCTTACAAAATAGTTCCTGTATGTCATCACAGAATATGTCAAAGTCAGGTGTACATGTGATCTCATATGTTATATTGGTTCTCATATTGGTTTCTCTCTCTTGCTCACTCTTTCTCCTGTCACACTGCCTGGGCGAACCTCATGTTGAGCTCCCGCCTTTGCCTTGAAGTAACATTCGTTTCTGTGTATAGATTCCCCGGACCAGTTTTATATCCTGATCCTTGGACCCCTGAGCGTGTGTATTCACTCTAAAAAAATAATTCAGAGGCTTAGTAAATATCACTATAAATATAAGTTAGATGAGCCTGATAAAATCTATGAATATCCTTTTAGTAATTATTTGAGTGTGAGAAGTTGAAATGAATGTCTAAAATGTTAACGTATGTGTTTTTGTTAAATTAAGGTATGTATTTACATTTATCTCAGACAGAAAATTCAGTATGTGGTTCACAGAATACCTTCTTTGCGTGTACTTAATATTTTTGTTTAAGATTGAATCAAAATATTTGAGAAATATGTATCTATACTCATCAGTATCTTGTACTAAAATCATTAATTATTCAAATCAATATTATTTATTGAGCCTTTTTCACTGTTTTGTTCATTTTGTTTTTTAAATACTCTGAGCTTTTGTGTTTGCTCTCCTGGTTTGCCATTTATCCTTCAAGTATGTAAGGTTTGAGCTAAAAGGGAAAAGGCTCTTGTCTTTTTAGTGCTTGTTTATTTTGAGTTATTGCCATGTTTATGAAAATTAAATTTTCATTTGGAAAAGTGTATAACATGTGGTCATTTTACACACATGTATAATGAAACACACAACTACATATTAGTTTGTTTGTTTTTTTAGACTTAGACTACCAGTGAAATACAATAACATTCATAATTGAATGTTAGGGGGCGATCGTGGCTTAAGAGTTGGCAGTTCGTCTTGTAATCAGGTTGCCGGTTCCAGCCCCAGCACCAACAGTCTCGGTGGCCTACTGGTGATGGTCATATTACGTAAATGGAAAATGATTTTGGATTAACTGACCATCTATATTTCAGTTACAATGACCAAGCATGTCAGTGTTATTTACTCAATTTTTTCATGTTTGTGTAACAACTACTATTTCAACTTTATATGTTTAAGCTTTAGTTATTCAATTGATGAAGTATATTGAACAGATTTGACTGGTTTCCAATCTACTCAATATTTTTAGGTGTAAAAATCAGTTTTAGTTTTTAGAGTGTTGGTTGTTTGGCTTGGATGTGTGTGCGAGGAAGGAATTCGCTGTGAGGAGCGAGTGGAGCTGGTCCCGTGGAATCCTGGAAGTCATTAACATATGCTTCAAAAAGGAGTTTCAAAAATGTTTTTTATACTGAATAATTCCTGAACATTTATGTAGGTTCACTGTAAAACTGTTCAAAAGTTTTACTCCACAAATAAGATAAAATGTTTAACTATTGTTTGTGCATTAACAGTCTTCAGCTTTAACTTTCCCTCTCTATCAAAAACATCCCCTGTACATGTCCTGGTAACATATTATATCTGGCTTTATACATAATTCATGTAGTTTTATATTATAAGAGGTCCATCAACTTCAAGATGGTTTACTTCCAAAGTAAAATGTTAGTGTGGTCTCTAAATGAAACTGGATTAATGCTCCTGATTGTTTTTTTCTGAAGTGTACTTAATGGTTGAAGCGAAGTTTTCTATGTATTACCACACAGTACTGAATAATAAAAGTGAACACTAAAGTACAAGGAGTGAGTTATAATGTAAAAGATGTTTTGCTTTACTTGACTTGTACTAAGAGGACTTAAAATGAGATTCTTCCTGAGTTTTTCTAACAGCACAGCAGCTGCTGTTAGCCCTAACCCCTGTATCTGCTCCCAAACCAACAAAAACAGAAGCCAAAAATCGGCAAAAAGTCTTTAAATATAAAAAAAAAAAAATCAAAAGGAAAGAACAATATAGTGTAGCTCCAAAAAGTTGATTCTGTTCATCTTCTTCTTCCTCCTAGCGTTTTTCCCGCTCGGTTGCAGGGTCCGCTTTTCTGCAAAGTCGTCTCCACTTGGGTCGGTCAAGGGCGTCGGTCAGATCGGCTTCGATCTTCTTCATGTCGTCCTTGATTCGGTCCATCCATCTCCGCTTTGGTCTGCCTCTAGGTCGACGTCCTTGGGGGCTGTTCATCTGGACGTAGTGTTTTCAGTGGGAGAAATGTTTCATCACTCATCTAAGTGACTTCTTCAGTCTCAGCCGACTGCTTGTTTCCGCAGCCTTATAAACTGTGATTCTATTGGCTCAAATGATTAAAAAGAGGTGTCAATCATGCAAATCGTAGCCAAAGTTACAGCCCCTCAGAGTTTAAAGCTCCAGAGGCCATTTAAAGGCTCTGTGCGCAGGGCAGAAAGGGCCAGCTGTGGCTAATTCTTATATTCAAAAAACAAGCTTTTTTAGACATGTTAATGAAATTAAATAATTTCTGCTGTTTAACACCTAAAAAATGCAACTCATATATGGTGCCCAGCGTGCTGAAATTGTACATGGCTGGACAATGCCTGAATATTTATTTATTAAATGTGCTGGAATTTGACTGTTTGACTTTAGAAACATAAGTCTTTGCACAGATGATGTTTATGTGTTGATTACAGAATTTTTGATTAAAAGGTGAACTAAAGCATGTTTTTAAAAGGGTTATATGCTAAATAAATAAATATATTAGGCGATGAAAAAAATCTACTTAGTTTTTCTGTGTTCTAGACTCAGTAACTTTGACACTTGAACGACTTATTGCGTATTTGGATTAAAATAATAAATAATTGTTATAAATGTGTTATTATTTTGGAGACATCACATTAAAATGAAGTCCCTTCATTGACTGAGAGATTCTCCTCACAGGAGTGGGTGAGATTTAAAGAGCAGACCAGTGGTGGTCATGTCATCCACGAACTTCAGAGGTTTCATAGATGGTTCCCCTAAGGTTCTCATGGCTGTGTGCAGGCAGGCAGGGAAAAGGACCCAATATGCAAACTCGTGGAGACAGAACTTTAACTCAAAGTCCACAGCTTTGCACGCATAAATCAAAAATCAAAACTAGGAGGGCTGGAAACTGAACTGGAAACAAAATGAGAGTACACTTAACAGAAGAAAACAAAGACAATAGGGACCGCGACAGGGGTAGTCTGATTAAAGTACTAAATAATTAAATATTAGTTATAGTTTTGTTATCTTTCAAAATAGGGGAAACATCTAACTGATATGTTAGTAAAGTCCCTTCACTGAATCAGAGATTCTGCTCACAAGAAAAGGTGAAACATATTCTAAGTTAAAAAAAATTAAATAAAACTTCCACAGCCAACTCTGAAGTGAAACAGTGGCAGCAACACATGCGCATCAGCTGAAATCAAACAATTAGTTTTGCTGATTAAAACATTCACACAGAACTTTGTGCTTTTCTCCATAACAACATTGGTTTGACCGAACATTTGACTGACAGAAATATTTCTTGACAGCAGCCCTTCCTCAGTAATTGTGGTTCATTGTTAGCTCATTAACACGAGTGAATGAAAACATTTTGGGTGTAACCCACAGGTCTTACAGGTATTTTCACAACACTATCCAACCTTTTGTGATATTTCTTTCAGTCTCATGGCAACATGAGACGAGATGTTGGTGATAGGAGACCAGGGTTGGGTCAGCTGTAGAAAGATAAGAGCCGACCTGACTGAGATCAAATGCACACATTGAGTTGGTTGTTTGACTCTCACGAGATAACGTCTTCTGTCCAAACATTAGAATGATCACATCACTGTCCAACTTTCTGTTATATTTGTTTCAGTCTCATGCCAGCATGTTTGTTTATCTCTAAGATGACTCACGAGATAATTTTCTCATATGGTGATAGGAGAGCAGGGTTGGGTCAACTGTTAAAATAGCAGAGCCGATCTGAATAAGTTGTTTAGTGACAGGCTTATTATGTCCAACAAAAACAAAGAAATGCTTTTCTAATGAAAAGTGAAAGCTGTTGTCCCAGGTTACTCCTGTCACAGCCTGGCTGAGGCAGACTGTACGTGATGTGAAAGAGGACTCGAATGCAGACCAAAAACAGAATGTGAAACGTGACGTGGATTAACAGAAAACGAGCAGTTTATTAAGGCTGGCAAAATAAATACAAACAAAGGGCAAGGGCGAAGCTGAACAATAACCTAAACTGGGTGAACCAAACCTTAAACATGGCGAACTGACACAGATACCTGAAGACACGACGTGGAGCAGACAACCTGACAAGGAATGACTGAAAACACACGGACTAAATACACACAGCAGGATAATGAGGGAAGTGGGAACACATGAGCTGACACACATGAACATAACGACATCACAAGGGGAGTGTAAAACTAAACACAGTGTTAAAGTAGGTTCGGTTTGGGTCAGAGAAGAAAGCAAGTCTCAGTCCGATGGAGGTGTCAAAAATAGTGATCTTTATTACACACCTTTGCGCAATCAGTGTGGGAAGACAATTTGCAATACAATCCTTCGTCGAATGGAGCGTCCCGTCTCCTTATATTACCATTATGACATCACAGTTATATCTTTACTGGAAATGATAACAATTACCCTCCCCTTCAAAGCATTGTCCTAATATAGACATGAACTGCTACTCTTAAAAGAAAAACAAGTGTGTATTACATTGTGCATTTTGTGAAAGTGTATCTATCAGAAAAACTGTCCTCAGACGACCCTCCTATTATTACTAAGTGTGTATGTAAACGTGCATGTGTTATACAAGTACGTGCAGAACTGAACGCAGACAGGCCCGAATCCAACTGGACTGGTGTGATTGCAATGTAGTGCAACAACTTTAATCATCTGTGTGCATTAATATTTGCTCAGAGTAACATAGATGTGATTCAAAGATTATTCTATCAACTAATTCAACAATGGTAAATGATTAATGATTGATACTTCTAATTATAACTGTGATCATAAGAATACAAAATAAAATATCTCCTGGTCACAACAGGAACACAGGACCTCTTCGAAGTCAAACAGGAAACACATTGACTGAACTCAAGACATGTAAACTTAACAGACTGGGAAGACAAAACATAGGGTCCTGAAACATGGGACAGAAAGGCACAGGGAACACAGCAGGGAACACAGCAGGGAACACAGGGAAGCCATCTCACAAAACATAAGAACTAAACCCTCGACAACCATAACTGAAACCTAGGGAAATGACAATAATTAAAACAATACAACCAAGGACTTAGAACATAAACCATAATCTAAACTTACAAGAACTCAAAATACTGGGTCTCAAAGACCCAGAACCGGGACAACTTCCTTTATAGTCACCTGACCATAGTAGAGTTTTTCTGGATGTCTACAACTTTAACTCACATCATCTGAACCAAATGCAGAGTAAACCAAATCATGAAACAATAATTCCTATGAAATGCACAATACATATAGAAACATTAAGTAGCAGATTGTTGTTGCAATACGGCCATACAAATAATATTAAGTTGAGTTAAACTTGAGAAAAATATGGTTGCTTTGTGGCTTCCTGTTCTGTCATCATCTGAATTTTGAACAACATGACAAAAACACATAAGAGATCAAATATTTTCATTTGAGCAATCCAATTGCCTCAACATTATTTAGAAAAATATAACATATATAACGAAAAGAACATATTGTGAAGTTTTCTGTCTTTTTTTTTTTTTGAGAAAAGAAAAACAGGTGTTATATAAGATAAGTCATAAACTCCTTGTCATGCTTATATTATCGAAGTAATGTACACATCATGTTAAAATGGTGAGCTTAATAGTTAAGATACGGTCCCCCATACAGTCCATACACACTTTGTCATAGTTGTAAGAAGACTGGAAAAAAGGTGTAATAATAAATAAAACCATAAATGTTAATTAAGTCATTTTATTTTTTCTAAATTCAAAAATTACTTTCTGTCCACCGTGTGTGACTAACAGTCTCACTACCAGCTGGCTGTTGTTGTAATTTGGTGATGTATAGATAAAAGTGAATTGAAACTTCTGCTGTACAGTTTACTAAGCGACGCTGTCATGGGCAGTGTGCAACCACACAAAAGAACAACTTACATTTCAGCATAACCAATACTGGAGAAAGGACAGTTTGGAATTCTAACTGACATTACAACTGGTGCACATTGCTCTAAAATCAGTGCTGTGAGATTGACTTTAAGATCACAACCTGATTTAAAAATTGTATCTAACATTCTTCCCCCTTGAAATAGCTCTAAGGTATTAAGAGAATATGGCAAATGAGATCACAAGATGGACAAAAATGTACTTTAAAAAGAGATCTTCTTGTTTCATTGGAACAGTAAAGTACCGTAGCAAAGAATAAGCGCACCTATGTAAGATGCAAGTGAGTTTACATTATTATCGAAGTTTGATTTTGCCATTATTTACCCTTTCTAGTCTTTGGGTTTCTTAGAATTCTGTCTTCTGGTTTCGGTCTCTTTGTTCTCTGGTTATTCCATCTCCACTGTCAGCTCTATCCCCTTGTCAAGTCCACGTCTCTGTGTTATGTTTCCTGTTTTACTTTGAAATTCTGTGTCTCATGTTAATGTAACTGGTTTTGCTTCCCTTGTCTTGTTAGCCCTGGTTCCACATGTTTCCCTCCTGTCTCCTATTACCTGATTGCTCCCTCTGTGTATTTAAGCCCTGTGTTTTCCTTTGTCTGTGCTGTGATCTACCCTCATGTTTGCTCTCATCCCACACTGTGTGTTCCGTTTGTCAGCCTGCCTGTTTAGTTTATTGATATTTTCACTTAGTTATTTTATGTTCAGCAATAAAGATCTTTTGAGTTCACGTTTTGCCTCCGAGTGTCTGCACTTTGGTTCCTGCCTGCACGTAACACATAACAGAAGGTCACGACCAGAAGATGGACCCCGCAGACTGCTCCGCTTTGGAGTTTGAGGCTGAGATGGAGAGGTTGGTTAAATTGCTGGATGGCATCCCTCAGTCTGATAGCTTGCAGGTTATGTCTGAGGGACTGAGAGCGTTGGAAGCAATGGTGAAAATCAACCCCCAGATTCAGCAATTTGCTGAGATGAGAAGCAGGTCTCCATTTCTCCACCATTTCCAATTCCTTCATCCAGGAGCAAACAGCACCCTCGCCGCCGCCACTCCTCTTCACAGCCCGTTCCCAAGATTACAGAGCAGCACACAGTGGTGAATCACGAGAGCACTTTTCCTGTTCAAATGCTGAGACTGTTGCTCATGCTGTCCAGTCAGCTAACTCCGGGAGAGAATATTATGTTTTGGCACCTCCTGAGTTTGCTGGACTGCTGAGTTTAGTAAGCTGCCCCCAAAGACTCATGAGACTTTGTGCACAGAGACTGTTAAGGTTTCTGTGGAGTCTCAATCCCAGACTGTTATCATTTCTGAGCCTATTATTTCCAGCTCTCCAGATTTTAAAGACTGTTTTTCATCTGCTCAGTCATCGAACATTGACGACTGAGCAGCACCATCGAACCTGTTCATTGACCTCAAAGTTTGATCTCAAAAAAGCATTGACCCACTTTAGCGTCTGGCCCTGGAGCAACTGAACAAAATGGCTATTTTGGAACCATCTGTTTTATACGTCCAGGGTTGTTGTTGAAAAACTAGTGAGCACTGAGTGACAAAACCTGTACTTTTCTCTAACTCATCAGGAGTTGGCACAGTCTTCTCTCAGTGCAGGATGGTCAGGGTTCTGCTGGTAGCTGTTGAGGTGAAATGTTGGCATTAGATGGAGTTAGAGATTGCTTGAGCATATCTGCAATTTTTAGAACCATGGAGTCCTGTTTGCCAGAGAAGAGGCAGAATAATTGTTCATGCCTGCTGAGCTGCGCCTCCTGGGTGGAGAGGCGTACAGGGTCAGAGCCTGAGTCCTTGATGTGTGGCTGGGTTGTTCTGTCACATCCAATGCAAGCTAGCAAGATTCGGAAGCGGGACTTTTCCAAAAGTTCAACAGGTTTATTTAAATTTCCTAACACCAAAGACTTAGGGGAATGTACACCTAACAGGAGGGGGCCTGATTAGGAAACAAACGGGGAGGTCCACACATCCACATCACAATATAAACCTGTGGACACACTTTCACCAAACACCTAGGATGGAACTCCGGAGAACACCATCACACAGGGGAAACATGGTAAGCAGTAAATACCCGAGGGGCTGGGGCTTAACTAACGAGGTAGGTCGACGATCCAGTGAGGAGTGACGGCCAAGAAGTGGTAGCGATCACTCAAGGGAGTGATTTGTAGGGAGCTGGAATTAGCCCTGCCTATGAAGTAGACATCAAAACAACCAAAGAATGACAGAGCGAGGGAGAGAGGCGCTGACAGCACACAGGGAGGACTAGGGATGGGTACCGGTGTCCGGTGCCATGATGGCACCGGTTCTGACATAAACGGTAGTAACCAGACCGAAAAGCAGCGCACATTTCGGTGCTTTATTTCAGTGCTTTTATTCCCTGAGCTGTGATACACTTCTAGCCAATCATTTTACGTTTCCGAGGATAGTAGGCGGGTCCAGGTACGTACGTTCTTTTAGAGCAGAGCTACTGATTAAAAATGCCCAAGGCGAAGCGGTCAAAAGTCTGGCTGTACTTCACAGCAAAATATGCAAACTCAGCAGCCTGCAACAAGTGCTTTAAGCTGATACTGTGATACTTTCAAAGGAAGTAACACCTCGAATCTGATGAAACACCTGGCGACGCATAGCGTTTTTTTTAAAAAGCCAAGAAATGCGCTGTATTTGATAGCTTGCTGCGAGACCTCACACCGAGCACATCTACTGCGGGTGTGGTGCCTGTTATCTGACCCGGAGTTAGCAACATCCCCCAAAAACCCGAAGAGGAGAGTCCTGGCCCCTAGCCCTGCCAGTGTAGCAGAAATGATGAGGATGATGATGGCAGCAGCAGCCGTTCTTCTCTGTGTGAGTAGCTTAATGTTGTTCGTGTGTAATTTACGTTGAGTAGGCTAACCACGTTATTACATTAATGCATGTAAGGTGAACTAGCAAACATCATCATAGCTACATGCGGCTGTCTTCTTGTTTGATGGCAGATACTCCCTTCACCCTGGCCAAAAAGGCTAAAATGACCAAAGAAAAAGTGGGAAACAGCTGAACATGAGAGGTTTTTGGATAAAGTTTGTGTTTTTTCCATTGTTTAAGCACTGCTTCCAGCCAAGAGTGATACCATATATGCCCCATAGCTGCAGAAAAGGCTAACATTGTTATCTTTTTACAAAAAAACCAGCTGAACATGAGAGGTTTTTGGACAAAGTTTGTGTTCTCCATTCTTTAAGCACCGGTTTGAGCACCGTTTGAGCACCGGCACCGTTTCAAAAGTACCGATTTGGCACCGGTATCGGATAAAACCTAAACGATACCCATCCCTAGGGAGGACTGGGGAACCCTCACACTTTGACCCTGTGCAGATTAGAAATAATCCTAAATGAATGTAACCTTGTGCATCCAACTCTTAAACTCTTAAAAGAACAAAGGAATGTCTTCGCAGAGCCAGGATTCTCAGAGGGAACACCTCTGCTGTCATGACCGGAAGTTGTATCGTGATGTTGAAATACCGGTAATACCTGTTTCCATAGAGAATATTTTAACCTGCTTGTGCTGATAACCAGAAATATTAAAGATGGTTGAACGTATTAAAGGTATTAAAACTGTTGTTGTTCACCTGATGCATCTGTCTTTCTGCAAAACATGGTTCAGTATTTAAGTGTTTGAGTCTGCTGTTTCACAACAGAAGTGTTTAAATATTATTTACATGTTCTTTTAATATGAACATGTTTTCCCACTCTTGTAAGGACAGACGTGGAAATCTGAAGTCAAACCTGAAGTAATAAAGCAAACCAACTAAATAGTCAAAATAATTTAAAGGAAATTAACTAAATATGTCAGTAGAACAGTAAAAGAAAAAGGTAATATATATAATTGTAAGTCACTATGATTAATATCAAAACAGTTAAATCATAATAAGTGAGAACCAATAATCTTTATAGATGGATACCTAGAAACCTGTTGATACATGTCATCTGGTTTTCTCTCATTCAAACAGGCAAAAATAATAATGAATGAAGTGCTTGAACGTTTGGTTCTGACATTGTCATCTTAGAATCACAAATAACTGGTGAACGTGGTGTGATTATTAGTTTTTATTAGGCTAGAAGCTTTACACGAATAATTGTCAAACAATGAGCAATTTTCACAATATGTTTTAATACAAACAGCCAGAGCAGAACAGACCCAACATAAAAACTCCTTATAAACCGAAGTCATCATTCTTTAAAAGACAAAACTATCCACAGTTCCCAGTTATATAAAATATGTACTTGACTAAATTTAACCGTTGTCCCCTAAATTGTTCAATAGATTAAATTAGTGTACAATTAAACTCAGACATAACCACCATAATTTCATTCACATATACAAATCAGAATAGATGCAAGAGAGAAAATAAATGCTTTGATAGACAGCTTACATGATCATTATTTCACTTATAAATACTTTCTTCTTTAACATCAAAAGATAAACTCACATAATCAATAATATTTTATTGTGTTATTTCTTTACGGGAAATCAACGTATATTGATCCTACACAGCTATCTACACTCTGTGTATGATCATGAACAAACTGTATATTTCATGTAGGTTAAACTAAAGCTGTCCTATTCAGAATAGAATAATTACAGTAGAATAACAACACTTTAATCTTTCCCCAGAATGATGCGAAAAAGTTTGATACGTTTACACAACGACTCAGTGAACCTATACTGCTGCAGTGTTACTCCCTTTTTGCGTGCTTCCTCCACCTCTTTAAACATGGCGTCTGTGTAGTGTGTGTTTCTATTTACTTCCATCATTTTGTCGATCTTCTTGACCAACTCCACCACCTGCCTTCTGTCGCTGCTAGTGTTGTCAAAGACGTGGTACCTGTTTCCACAGCTTTGGATGATGCGTTTAAGCCCTGGCTCAGCGTCACGTACATACTGCTGTATGGATATGCCTCCAAGATCACCACCACGGGTGAAGAGCACAATCATGTACTTGTTTGCCTCGGGGCCAAACAGCTCCTGCAGGGCTTCCACTGAGTTTTTCTCTTCTCTTGTGAATCGGCCGATTTGGATGACCAACAGGAACACGTGAGGACCGGGACAGGAGATTTCAACACATTTCACAATTTCTCTTTTGATGAACTCGTCTGATTTTGAAGTGTCCAGGATCCCTGGTGTGTCTACAACACTAACTATTCTTTTCCCCCACTGTGTCCAAGCTTTTTGACAGAACTCAGTCACTGATGCAGATAAAGGACAAGATCTGAAACGCTCACATCCCAGGATGGTGTTCCCAACAGCACTCTTGCCCACACCAGTTTTTCCAATCATCACAATCCTCAAATCAGGACCTGAAACAAAAATGACTAACTCGATTTAACCCATAGGCTATATACAGGAGTTTTACAAGAACCAAAGTGAAACTGAGAAGTTTTCACACTTTAGGAAAATAATTTAAAAAACAATGATTAATAATAAGTCTTACCTGCTGGAATTAAAGCCATTTTTTTCACTGTTGTCACTGCACAGGTGAGAGATGAATGCTAAAACTGCTCTGCCACAAGTTGCTTTTTATAGCTCAACAGATGACACGCCTCCTGCAGTATTATACAGTCAGAGAACAGCAGTCTGCAGGCTTTAGACAGTGTCACACAGAGTTATGCTTCAACAGACTGAACAACTTCCACTTAATGTAAGTTGTGCTTCTACATGTATTTGCTTTGTAGCAATAAAAAAAATCTAAGTAATGAGAAAAAAGGGCTCTGATTTCTTAAAGAGTATCAGAGAAAGGCTATTTTTACATCTGTCATGATACATTTCTTAATAGACCTTTGTTAACTTTAGATTTAAGATTTATGTGAATCATCTGTAAACAACTGAGACATACTAAGTTGTTAAATAAGGATACTTAAACAAAAAGGAAGAGTTCAGAGTTGTGCTGGCACTGACATTTGAACCCACAGGTTTTTCGTTCAAATCCTGCATCATGGGAAGCTTTTTCAGCATATTCAGAAGCAACGACACTAAAGACAGACAACCGGCGGCACTGAGGTAAAGCTGAAGTTGAGCACTTTTGATTTAGCTTTAGCATGTAAATCAAGTTGTGAACGTAATGTCTTTACATGGGTACATGTATGCTATGAAATATTTTATAAATGTAGTTAATAGAAAAAACTCTGAAATGTTTGCAAACTATTATAGTAATAATTTTTAATGGAACAACAAGCAGCTTATTGATTAATTCGTATTTCTTCTATTACTAACTTGTAGTTGGGACCGTGGATTACAATGTATAACAAGACCGCACACTGACGAGGCAAAGACAGGTAAACCACGATCTCTTTTAAGTACTATATAAAGAACATACTAACAGGTTATTCAGTCCATCAGCATTTTTCTCATGATGGTTGAAGCAAAGAGCACTTAATGAAAAACACAGCAGCAAAGATTCACTCATTTTAACCACATTCTTTTTTCACTTTCACTTACATTATTATTGGTATACATTTATGCAGGACGACACACTGGCACCACAGTGAACCTTGTTCTTTTGGGAATGGCTGGGACTGGAAAGAGTGCCAGTGGGAACACCATCCTTGGACAGAAACACTTTGTTTCTAGACCCAGTTCAACGGCCGTCACCACAAATTGCCAGAATGTACAAACTGAGATCAGTGGTGTAGACGTAAATGTGATTGATACCCCAGATATGTTTGATGATGACATTGCTCCATCAGTTAGGGGCAAACATGTGAAAAGGTGCAAACAACTCTGGGAGTCAGGACCATGTGTGTTTGTACTTGTGATGCATGTGAGCAGATTTACAGATGATGAGAGAGACATCATGGAAAAGTTAGAAAAAGCTTTTGGGAGGGAAGTTAGAGGACGAACAATCATCCTGTTCACCCGAGGAAACGACTTGCAGCAGGCAGGAATGGGCTTGGAGGATTTTCTTCATTCTTGCCAACCTGATCTGAAGAAAATGGTTGAAAAGTGTGGAAACAGGTGTGTTCTCTTTGAGAACAACAAATCAGGTCCTGATCAGGTTGAAAAACTAATGAAGGTGTTAAATACAATACAGAAGAACTTATAGCTATGAGTGCTCAGAAATTGTTTTTTTCTTTTACGTAAAGATAGACCATTGAGTGAGTGAGTATCATGAAGAGGTAGATGATGCAGTACAGTTTTTTTTCTTTAATAGACTAGATAAGAATTAACAGACAGACGAGACAAGATAAATGATCTTTTATGGTTTATTATGAACTTCTGTTAAATGAGGTACTGAAAGCTTATTAACCTTTGTAAACTGGAACAAACTACTTCAATAAACTAAGAAACAAAGTGTCTCATTGTTCTTTGGTCCAGGATTCAATCCAATTGAATTTTATTTGAGCCCGTTCTCATTCCGATGTATGCTCAACTCTTGTACCGTTATAAGTGCACCACAAAACCAACCAATCACAGACCTGGATGCAAAAACTCTGATTGGCTGTTACAGTTACAGTCTAATATACTGATGATTTGATAAGTCCCGAGGCCTTCCTCAGTAACGCAAAAGGTAACCTTCCGCGTTCCCGCTTTCAGTATGAGACATGGCAGGTTGTGGATGGAATCCAATAGATTGACGCTCCCAGTGGTAACACATGTTCCAGCCCTGTATTACAGCCCTAATCCTAACCTTAATCCCAATCAACCACAACCTTATGCCTAACCTTAACCGCCTTTTTAATCGTGTTAGTGTTTTCCAAAGCAATTACAGTAAAACAAAAGTACATGTGTACATTCAGTCCAAACAGTTCTCATGTCTGGATAGTCATGTTTGGAGAGTTGTAATGAAATTGAACAAATTTCTTGTAATGACAGCTGGTCCATCTAAAGTGTAATGGATGCATTCTCTCCTAACAGAAAGTGTCCCAACTATCTTTAAAGTCTTTTTGGGACACCACTCAGACAGCCAGATATTTAAGAAGAAGAGAGATGAGAACATTTAGCAAAACATGTCACTCCTGGTCTGATTGGGGAGGAACCAGAGAAAACTCCAACATTGTTTTGGCAAAGTTACACACCTATTCAATATTAATTTTTGTGACCTCAAATTCCCCACTCGGTGTGTCGCAGAGTGGGGAAAAACGCCCCCTCCTACTGTCACCCAGCAATCCTGCTTTTCCAGCTTCTCAGCACAACCTCCCAGGGGACTACGCTACCTTTGATACACTGACTACAGGAAACCTGGCTAGCTACGAGTTTTTCAAGGGTACAGTGCTGGGTCTCCAATTCAGTGATCCTGGCCTCCAGAGTTATAGAACAGGCAAATTCATTTATTAAAATAATACTATTATTTTAAGTGTCATTATTACTAAATGTTGCATGTTGAGAAGAAAATTATTTTCAGCAAACAAAATTCATTGCTGCATGCAAGAAATGTATTTGAGTGTTTGCTATTATCCATATACTGTCACAATACTGGGTAGTGTGACACAGTGTTTGAGTTTGAGTGTGTCGCTCTCGCTCTTGCTCTCAACATCTCTGCACCGCGCATGCTCAACTCTTGTACGGTTATAAGTGTGCCACAAAACCAACCAATCACAGACCTGGATGCAAAAACTCTTATTGTCTGTTACAGTCTTCAATCAGCTTGCATGGTCCAGAATATAGCTATATCTTCTTTGGCTTAGTGTGTTTAATTTTTTTATTTTAAATATATAGTTTTTCAAGACCATTGTTGTTTTTTATATAGTTTAAACTAAACCACTCCGCTGGATTTAGCCACATTCTGGGCTGTTATAGTGTGTGTATATTTGCACTTGCAATTTTTTTTTTATATGCGCTCAGAATAGAGGCACAAAAATAACACTATAGAAGACAGGTGGTTACTGACTGCTGAAACTCATTCAAAGAGAGGAATATGAATAATACCAAACATGAAACACAGCATGTCATATTTCCAAAAAGCTAAACATGTATTCCAAAACAGTAAAAATCTAAATGTTCAATAGTTGAAGACACATAGCAACAAGAGTTATTGGTTCGCTGCAGCACATAAGAATAATCATTGAAAAAAAAAAAGACAATAATTCATAATTTAATACTCCAAGACACACTGTTTGCCACCGGTGTCTCCCATATGTGTTGACTTTTTTTATTTCATGTCTACCTGTTTTCTCTCCTTCTTTTCTCTTGATTTAGATATATTTATGTGCAGCTGTTGTTAGATGCATGTACTTAAGTGCACAAAACTAGGCATCATGTACTTTGATTATTGTTGATAGACTGATGATTGCAATCACCTGTGTTCACCATAAACTAGGTCATGGTGGTGCTTTCTCAGGAGTTACTCTCACATGTGTATCAGAAACATGGAGGGAAGCCACATGCTGAAATGTGTCAGCGTCCATTTGCTTTTCCAGGAAGAGTTAAAGTATTTTATATACACCTGTGAGTGCCGATGTTCTCGTTTATCCATTTTTGTGGTTTTGTTCAATTGAGAATTGTAAGATATGAATAAATATAAATATTAATAAATAATAACAAGGTTCGATAGTGGTTAGATCACTGGAAGAAAACTGAGACAGCTTTCACTTTTCATTACAGAAGAATTTTAATGTTTTTGTTAGAAACAAGAAGCTACTAAAACAACCAACTTATTGTGTGCAATTGACCTCAGTCAGGTCTGCTCTGCTATTTTAACAGTTGACCCAGCCCTGCTCTCCTATCACCACATCATAAACTATCTCGTGAGAGTCGTCAGCTTCTTAGAGAGAAACAAACATGCCTGCATGAGACTCAAACAAATATTACAGAAAGTTGGACTGTGATGTGAAAATACCTGTAACACCTGTGGGTTACACCCTAAATGTTTTCATTCACTTGTGTTAATGAGCTAACAATGAACCACAAGCACTGAGGAAGGGCTGCTGTCAAGAAATATTATGTCAGTCAACTGTTGTGATGGAGAAAAGCACAAAGTTATGTGTGAATGTTTTTTTCTGTAAAACTAACTTTTTGATTTCAGACGATGCTCATGTTGTTCTTTGTTCCAGAATCCACTGTTTCGATTCAGAGTTGGTTGTGGAGGTTTTTTTTTTAACTTTAAATATGTTTCACCAAATCTTGTGAGGATAATCTCTGATTTAAAAAAAGAGACTTTAATAACATGTCAAAATCACCCTATTTTGAAAGATAACTAATAAAAAAAAACTAATAATAAAAACCCTAATATTAGTAATTACTAAATAAATAACTAATAATTACTAATAAAAACTAAAACTAATATTTGATTATTTAGTATGTTAATCAGAGTAGATGTGGGAAAGTTTAATGCAGTTTTTTATAAATGTTAAGAGACATGCTTTTATTTTAATCTAAATTCTAAAAACATAAGAACAATAACACCCACAACATCATCACCTCTGTAATAACACGAAATAAACCAAAACGCAACAATTAAATGAGCTTTTATTCCACTGTTTCCAGAAGCAGGTGAAATATCTTGTGTCACTTAAAGTTGGTCCAATCAAGGCCATTATGACTCCATCTGAATCCATTCATTGATTAAAATCTTATCAGCAGACAGTGGAAGGTAGGAACTTTATGCATCACAAACATTTGCCATGTCCTTTTCCACCTTGGAGGCTTGATCAAGATCTTGAATGCATCGTGACATGCACCCTGAAGTTTTCTTTTTTTGCTTTACTAAATATACACCACAGGTGTGCAGTAAATAATGGAGTACAGTAGTCTCTAAAAACAGCTATTTCAACATAATCTGAGCAGATGTAAAATTACAGGCAAGGATATCTGGTTGTACTTACAACACAAACTCTGCACATTCTCAACATCATCACCACAGAGATCGCATGTCCTCAATATCCACCTGCATTCACAAAATTTACCTCTTCATCTCCCACACAGAAGAAGAGAAAAAATCCTCAACTGAAGCACTTACTCTGTGAACAGCTGTTGTGAGCCAGCACTATGACGCAATCGAATAACTGAAATTTCAGCATCTATCAAAATATCAATAAGACTCTCGTCTATCATATAACCAGTACTCTACTTGTGACTTAGAAAGATCATCCATGTACAAACTGAAACGGAACAGGTGACAATATCTCACCTTTTTGAAACTCGGATGAACAAAGTCACATTTTCTTTGTCAGACGTGGAAACAAGGTCATTCAGAATATATGTGCAGAAATCTTTGTTGTTTATTTTTGTCAGTAGTTTTCATGTCCTGTTAAAGTCTATCCAGAAGAATTTGTTCTAATACTTTTGATGCAAGCCAGAGAACTTGACCTATAGTTTTCTCTTTTCAAGAAAAAACATTTCTGGAATCACGTCATCATATTCTCAAATTTCCAAACCAAACCAAATATGCAAATGAAGTTCAACAAACTTCAAAACAACATCAGTGCTGTCAGGTCACACACAAAAACTGAAAATGACAACACTACTGAGCTTTCAGTGTACACTCCATCTGTCAGGGTGTGGTGAAGGAGGACCCACAATTGCAGACACATTGGCAGCAGGAGGTTTAACTGAAGGCGAGCCCTTTAATGGCTCATCAATCAACTAGACATCAGCAGATAAACAAAGACTGGAAAAGAACAATACACTCTGAAAAAGCACAAAGGGAGACAGGCACAAGAAATTCACTCGAGGGTGTAGACACATGGGAACACAGCTGGAGTAAAGTAGACATAACGAGACAGAGACAGCAACACTGAACACAAATCACATAAAACAATGACTGTCACAAAACACAGTAAATCACAAACACTGAGGAATGGAAACAGTGACAAATGCAGAGACAGTCAGAGACAGCAAAACTGATCTTGACATCCATAGGGAGACATGTTAGACTGGTGACACTGGGAAGGACACACATGGGTGAGACGACAACAACCTGCACACAAAAAGGAACTGACTAAATTACCAAAAGACTATGAACTAGAAACATAACTCACTTCTCATAACAAATTACAACATATATTTTTAAAAAACAGACACACACACACACACACACAACACTGGGAACAGCATCAGAATACCCAAAACGCAGAGTTTACAACCTCTAGCCCTTTGCTCTTTTCAAAGTGACGTATTGAGGTAAAGATTACAGAGACACTGCTGAAACTGTCCACGTTCTCCTTCTACATTCAAACAAGAAAGTTTAATATTACAAAAGATCAAGTAAATACTTTATGTGCATTGTATGTTTCATGTGAATTATTGTTTTGTTTGGTTCAGATTATGTTAATCTTCTTAATCTTGTAGAGATTCAGAAAACCTGCCAATCCAGTTAGATCACTATGCAGAAAAGAATCTGGGACAGCAGCTTTCGGTTTTCATTGGAGAAGAATTTCTTTGTTTTTGTTGGACATAATGACCCTGTTACTAGACAGTGATCTCTGATTATTCAGATCTGCTCTGATAGTTTAATATTTGACCCAACCCTGCTCTCCTATCATCACATCATAAAAAACATGTTCTCATGGGACTGAAACACATACAACAGAAAGTTGGACAGTGATGTGAAAATACCTGTAACACCTTTGGGTTACACCCTAAATGTTTTCATTCAGTCAATCAAATCTTGTGATGGAGAAAAGCAAAAAGTTCTGTGTGAATGTTTTAATCAGCAAAACTAACTTTTTGATTTCAGACGATGCTCATGTTGTTCTTTGTTCCAGAATCCACTGTTTCGATTCAGAGTTGGTTGTGGGTTTGTTTGTTGTTTTTACTTTAAATATGTTTCACCAAATCTTGTAAGGATAGTCTATGATTTAAAAAAAAGAGAGACTTTAATAACATATCAAAATCACCTTATTTTAATAGATAAAAACTAATAATAAAAACTCTAATATTAGTAATTACTAAATAAATAACTAATATTTACTAATAAAAACTAAAACTAATATTTGATTATTTAATACATTGATCAGAGTAGATGTGGGAGAAAAGCACAAAGTTCTGTGTGAATGTTTTAATCAGCAAAACTAATTGTTTGATTTCAGCTGATGTTCATGTGTTACTGCCACTGTTTCACTTCAGAGTTGTTTTGTTTTGTTTTGTTTTTTACTTTGAATATGTTTTACCAAATCTTGTGAGGAGAATCTCTGATTCAGTGAAGGGACTTTACAAATATATCAGAGGGATGTTTCCCCTCTTTTCATAGATAACAGAATTAATAAGTAATATTTGATTATTTTGTACTATCAGAGTAGAGAAGTTACATTTACGTAAAATGCTGTGAGAACAGTACTCATGGCCATTGATCAGTGGTCTTTGATCAGTGGTCGTTGATCAATGTTCATATCAATTTGCATATTAATGATCAAGGAACTGACCTCCCAGCCCATTGTTCATTCAGTGTGCTGGTTTCAGTTATTATGCAAATGTACTGTTTATAAGGTTGGTAATGAAACATTTCTACCACTGAAAACGCTACGTCCAGATGAACAGAATCAAGTTTTTGGGATGGACAAGTTACAGTTTAATATAGTTGTTTGCAGGTCAGACTTTGGTGAAGTACCCCTCACTCCTCACGTCTCTTGGAAACTAATGAACATTCCACAGCTGTGCAGCTAAGTTTCATAGAAGAAGTTTTCAAGAACAAGAACAAGAGGAGGAAGCATAATGGAAGGATATGCTCCTGCATGGTATATACCACCCGCAGACAGAGGAAGTGGCTGACATCCAGAAATCCTACCAGTAGACGGATAAAGCTGGATGGATAGGTAGCACAGCAACAAGCTCTAAGTACAAGATACATAGATGCAGGGGTCTACCACACTATGCAAGACCCCCAGGTGCAGGCTGTGATGCCCCTGAGATAATCCAACACATAATAGCAGGGTGCAAGATGCTAGCAGGCAGGGAATACTTGGGACGCCATAACCAAGTTGCTGGCATACCATACAGGAACATCTGTTCCAGGAGCATCTGGCATGGAAGTCCTGAAGCAAAATTAGGACACGTCCCCTAGGGTGGTCGAGAATAATCAAGCCAAAATTCTGTGAGATACAAACAGACAAACTAGTGATGGCTTACCAACCTGACATAGTAGTGGTAGACAAGCAGAGGAAGATGGTAGTAGTGATAGGTGTAGCAGTACCAAATGACAGCAACTTCAGGAAGTACCAAGGGCTGAAAGAAGAGCTGAAAGAAGAACTCAAGAAAATGTGGAAGTTGAAGGTAACTGAGGTTCCAGAGATAATCGAAACACTCAGTGCAGTGAGTCCCAAGCTTGGCGAGTGGCTCCAGTAGATCCCAGGAACAAGATCTCAGGGTTGACGGGGGAATTAGTTTATGTATATATGTTATGGGTCAAAAGTTTGGACACAGCTTCTCAGTGAATGTCTTTTCTTTATCTTCATGTCTATTTACATTGTAAATTCTTACTGAAGGCATCAAAACTATGAATGAAAACATATGGAATTATATAGTAAACATTAAAGTGTGAAATAACTCTTGATGAGCTTCATGAGGCAGTCACCTGAAAAGGTTTTCCAACAGTCTTGAAGGAATTCCCAAAGATGCTGAGCAATTGTTGGTCCTTTTCGCCTGCACTCTGCAGTCCATCTCATCCCAAACCATGGGCGACTGTGAAGGCCAGGCCATCTGGCAGAGAACTCCATCACTTTCCTTCTTGTTGTTTCTTGACCCAAACAAATCCCTTCAGCTTGTTGCTTTTCCTTAGTAGTGGTTTCTTAGCAGCTATCTGATCATAAAGGCTTCTTGCAGTCTCCTCTGAACAATTATTGCAGAGCTGTGTCTGCTGCTGTTATTATGTGTGCTAATTATTGGGGGTCTAATCTGAGGTGCTGTCAACTTGTGATTTCTGAGGCTGGTGACTCGTGTTAATTTATCCTCAGTCTGCATCACTGCAGCCGGTGCACCAATCCGTCTGTCGATCTCCCGCTCCCTTCTCCCATCACTCGTGAACAAGAACCCGAGATACTTAAACTCCTCCACTTGGGGCAGGGTCATGTAGTGGGCACACCACCTTTTTCCGACTGAGGACCATGGCCTCAGATTTGGAGGTGCTGAGACAGAAAACTCTCAAAATCTGATTTTCTGTCCAGTGTAATTTCTACCAACAGTCACAAGTTCTTTTTAAATGTTTATTTTTAACTCTGTGATCAACCCCTGTTCCACTGTTCCTATGGAGGCTTCTTCTACACTTTCTGAAAATGTTTTGAAACACTTAATTGAAAAAAATCTCCTCTTTAAAGCCTCCACATTCACCGGCAGTGTTAGACCTAGATCTGCCCTACTGTTGAAAAACAGTTTGAGCCTTTAACTTTTTCCACCTTAAAGGTAGCAATCGATCACTTAAGATCATCTTAAGTCTTAAGAAGATAGGAAGTAGCACAGTAATAATAAGAACTACCAGTATCCAGAATCAACCTTTCCCAAGGTAATTAAAAAATGGGGTCTAGGATTTTGAGAAAACATTTGCTGCAGAAGTTTCTAGGTATCGAATATTTTCAGTTTGTATGACTGATTGCATGTCGTTGAGCCAGACATTGAAGGAGGGAGGAACAGCGGACTTCCATTCCTTTAGAATAAGTCTTTTCGCAACCATCATTCCGAGATCAACTGGCACCCTCGTAGTTGCAGAAATAGTTCTGGAACATACGCAGCCAAAAACTACTATTTCTGGATTGGGTGGGAAGAAGATTCTATAAGCTTTAGAGTATTAATCAAATATTCTGGATGAGAAATTAGTCAATGAGGGACAATGCCAAAAAGCATAAGCCAGAATGCTATCTGAGATTTTACATCTGTCACATATGGAGGAAGTCGATGGATAAATTCTGTGTAGTCGAGACTTGGAGTAATGTAGCCAATGGAAAACTTTAAATTATATTAATTGATCTCTGACATTGATGTTAACAGAGCAGGAATGAATTTCTGAAAAGCACTTGTCCCACATTGATTCCGATATTTCTATACCCAGTTCCTATCTAATCTGAATGAATATAACAGTAAATACTAAATATTGAATATTATTGTGCAGCACGTAAGATCGACAGCGCACAGTGTGCTTTGAGGTAGGAGCCAAAAAGGGTGTATTTTGTGTCTGTGAGCACGCGTGTGTACGCGCTTGTATTTAAAAGGTTCCTTCATGTAATTCATGTAATGATCTGCTAGAGGGTGTGGGGGGCCACAGCCCCGTCTTCCAGGGCATGAAGCAGGTATGGGGGAGATCCAGGCTCCAGACATCCAGAGGCCCCCAGAGTACAAGAGACCAAAGAAGACCAACGGAGGGGCAACCGTGGCACTCTCCCGGAAAGAGCTGTGGAGAGCCCCAGATAAGGGATCACTCAGCAGCCGCGGGGGGTTGCAGTGACACGCCTTTGAGCTCCGCCGTCAGCCAGCTGTGCCAGAGTTACCAAGCCCCAGGCCCAGAGGCCGAGGGCACCCAACCCCGGGGGGGGGGGGCAAGCAAGCCCCAGGCTCCAGGCCCCGACAAGCAGCCACCAGAAGTGAGCTGGTGTGTACCTGGACTCCATACCTTGGAGGACCTGAGATTTTTTGGACCATTTTGTCTTTGTATATCTCGATGACATCCTGGTTTTCTCTAAGAATCTTGAGGAACACAGAGTACATGTCCAGGCTGTGGTCCAGTGGCTGCTGTAGAACAAATTATTCGTCAAAGCTGAGAAATGTGAGTTCCACTCTCCTTCCGTGTCGTTCCTGGGTTACATCCTCGCAGGGGGACAGGTGACCCAGGACTGACCTAGCTAAGGTTAAAGCAGTTGTCGAGTGGCCCGTTCCAACATCGCGAAAACTCTTACAACGTTTTCTGGGCTTTGCCAATTTCTATCGCCACTTTATAAGAAATTAGAGTCAAAAAGCCACTCCCCTTACCTGCCTTACATCTTCTAAACTTCCCTTCATCTGGAGTCAGGAGACTGATGCTGCCTTTTCTAAGCTGAAAGAACTATTCACGTCTGCGCCAGTGTTAATCCATCCTGATCTCAGTAAACAGTTCGTAGTTGAGGTGGATGCATCAGATGTTGGGGTGGGGGCGGTGTTGTCCCAGCGCTCTGACCCGGCCGGAAAGCTTCAACCCTGCGCCTTTTTTTTTTCCGCACCGCTTCTGCCCAGCGGAGAGAAATTATAACGTTGGGGCTTGGGAGTTGCTCGATCTAAGGCAGGGGTGTCAAACTCAAATACACAGTGGGCCAAAATTCAAAACTGGAACAAAGTCGCGGGCTAACATTAATATTTATTGAAAAAAAAAATCTTCCTCCAGATATAAGAATAAATCTTTTCTTATGGACTCAAACAAGTTTTGCTGAAAAACTGAATATGGAACAAGCAAAGCTTAATACTAAACGATATATACATTAGCTGTATAATACCAGTAGGCCAGCTCTAATAGTAATTTGGCATGGCTTCGTGGGCCAAATGTAATTAGGCTGCCAAATTTGGCCCGCGGGCCAGAGTTTGACACCTATGATCTAAGGTGATTGATTGGGCTCACAAAGGCAGATTTGCTTGTCATCCAGGAGTTTGGAGGACCAGCTCTCTCATTAAAAGGTATTTCTGGTGGTACTCAATAGATAAAGTTGTCAAGGAGTATGTGGCCGCATGCTCAATCTGCGCCCGTAATAAATCAAACCCACGCCGCCCAGCCAAATACCTCCCAAGATTGTGTCTGACAGGGTTCCCCAATTCACGTCGCAGGTGTGGAAAATGTTTTTTATACAGCTCTTGGAGCAAAACCTTGCCTAAGCTCAGATTATCACCCGCAAACAAATGGACAAACTGAGAGGCTCAACCAGGAACTGGAAGCTACCCTCCGCTGCATCACTGCCTCTAATTCAGCTTCACAGTCCTCAATCTTGGGGAAACCTGCAGTCAGCTGAGACTGAAGAAGTCACTTGGATGAGTGACGAAACGTTTCTCCCACAAAACGCCACGTCCAGATGAACAGAATCAACATTTTGGAGACAATAGAATCAAAATAATGATGCCACGTTCGCGTCACTTCAACCAATCAGACGTTGCAATGCCAAAATCCATGGTGGCCCAAATTTGCTGCATGTGGCGTCTGTCCAGTCACAAGTCTGTAGGTGGGTCTAAAATGGAGGTTGTTGATGGAAAACAGCTCTGATGCAGCTAGGTAGGCGTGGTAACTTCTGATAATCATGTGGCTACAGGCTACCGGAAAAAATAATGGAGGAAATCGGGACGGTAAGCCAATCTCTGTCTTAGCACATTTGCGCCGCTATGTGTTTTTGTGGTCTTCTTTTGCGGCTCATTCAGTGAATTTTGGTCTGATCGTGGTGAAACTTGGTGTGTGGAGTCAGTGATAGCTCTGGAAGCTAACAAGCCTATCTTTAGCCGGTTACATGAAGTCTGGAGAATTTCCGGTTCGGTTTTGTTTGTTTGGCGGTCTTCTGCGCATTTACATAACTGCTCGTTTAATCATGGCTTGTTTTCGATGTGTTTGGTGGTTGTAGAAATGGCTTATATGACATTTTAGCTAAGATTCAGAGGTTTCTGTGGATACCACACATGTCTGGACTTATATTTCTCACGCCATGTTATAACCGATTAAACGTGATCTCCTCTTTTTTGCCCCCGGTACCGGGGACGTGGGGCTTCTTTTACTTACTTTCAAAGTTTTAAATGGTATAGCGCACAGTTATTTAAGCAAACTCCTCAACACATACAACCACAAAAGAGCACTGAGATCATCTAGCCAGATGCTTTTTAGGTCTAGATTGAAGGTCTTGATTGAAGCATAGAAGAGATGGGGCCTTCACAGATAAAGCGCCTAGACTCTGGAATAACTTGCCAGTTGATATTTGTACTTCAGAGTCCATTCAGTCTTTCAAACTGAGTCTTAAAACTCCCTTTTTTATGTTGGCTTTTAATTCAATTTAAGTTTGAGTACCATCAAACTTGTTTTATGTTTGTTTTGTTTATTTTGTTTTGTTTTTATGTTAGTATATGTGCTATAGAAATAAAAAATGATATTGATAACTGCCTGACGAGACTTGGGCTCAAATTTAAATTTTTTTCTGGAGTTTGAGCCCCAGTAACTCTTAGATACTATCCAGAAAGCAACACACTCCAGGACAGATCTGTCCTCAGGTCAGCAGATCCGCCCCACTTTCTGGCCATCCAAACAGGATCCATCCGCTTATGGAGAAGGCATCATCAAACAACAGGAACAACGAGAACGTGTTTTTGTTGTTGTTGTTGTTTTTCTTTAAATTCTCAAATTTCACTATCTGTTCTCACACAGAAACCATTGCACTGGGTTTGCTTTGTAGGTACTGTAAACTTTCTTTCCAAATTTTCTTCATTCGTGGAGTTACAATTTCAGCAAAAATTATACTTATATGAAATGATGTGAGTAACTGCTTTTTTTGCATTTTTATTTAGAAACATGAGATTGCTTTGAGCAAAGTTAGCTTAGAGCACATTACCTACCAGCATATTAGCTAATATAAAATGAAATGCTAAGAGGTTAACCGTTTAAAAAGCACCTCAGTGATTTATTTCAGTGTGGCAGGTGCTGTTATTGGGTTCTCTAGTCCAGTAGTTGTCACTCTAAGGCTGAACAGTTTTCTTTCCAAGACAATAAGACTTTGACTGAATAGCAATTTCTCCTGAGTAACATCTGCCCTGACCTTTAACCTAAACCTTGGTGAAGTTTAGATGGCCTCATCCAACAGATAGCTATGCTGTCAAGCCAATGAGAAACTTAGAAATTGGGGTTCTGGATTGGAATGACATTGATGTAAATACATTATTTGTAATGAAATAAAATTCTCTGAATAACTGACCATCAGCCCAGAGAACAACTTGTTTTTCAACTATCTTCATACAAACAGACAGGGAACAAAAAGAAATAAAAACAAGCAAACCTGTTCTCTAAGAAATACTACAATCCACATTTATTTTTATTCATTGATGTTATTACCAAAAACTACTCTGACTAACTGACAAACTTATAGTCCCTCAGTACTTCTTGGCTGTCTGCTCCAGGTTTTGATTTTTTCTGTTTTCCTCTCTCCTCTCTTGTCTCTTTTACTCATTTGTTTGTGTTTATATTCATGGATAGGACTTATCCAAGTAACGAGTAAAGTAAGGGATTACTATTGCAAAAACAGTAATTAGATTACCGTTACTTTCCCGTAGGAACGCTGTGACGTAATGGGAAATTCACAGAGAAACTCGCAGATTCTTCCACTGACCGCTGCGGCACACCTTCACCAGGGTAAACCTCTGCCTATCCTACTCCTGCTTTACAGGTGAAAATAGAGCAAAAGGACCGCTAGTCTTTGACTTTATTTATTTTCTGCTGTGTTTTACTTGCATCTATTTGAAAGACTGAGTGTTAACACAAAAAAAAATATTTTATGTGCTGGAATGTGCAGAAAATAGGTTTAAATATTAAACAAATTTCTTCCAGTCAGAGAATGTTGCATATAATTAAATTTTTTTCTTGATGCATAAAGTTAAAAGACTAAAACTAATAAAACACATTTTAAAAAGAGACTTTTCCATTTGATTACATTTTGTATGATGGATTATGCAGAAAAAGTAGAATTGGGCTGAAAGATCTATCGCTTTATCACCTATTCAGGCTGTAAATCGTGTTTTTAAAAAGTAACTAAGTAACTAAGTAATTAATTACTTTTGAAAATAAGTAATCAGTAAAGTAACTGGATTACTTTTTTAGGGAAGTAATCAGTAATTAGTTACTGATTACTTTTTTCAAGTAACTTGACCAACATTGATCACGGGTTCCTGCCTCTGGGTGAACACACCTTTTTCACAGAAAAACTGTGTTGGTAAAGAATAACAGTGTTATTCAGCAAAATGATCCCTCTTTGAACAAGACTGCTGTGTTTACTGTATTACTGCAGGAACTGCAGGACTGTTTTGACTCCACTGATTGGACTGTTTTTGAAGCTGCATCTGAGAACCTAGATGAGCTCACGGACACTGTGACATCATACATCAGTTTCTGTGAAGACGTGTGTGTGCCAACAAAGACCTTTTGCACATACAACAACAATAAACCATGGTTCACTCCTAAACTCCAACATCTTCGCAAGGCCAAGGAGGACGCCTACAGAAGTGGTGACAGGGTCCTGTACAAGCAAGCCAGGAACACACTGACCAAGGAGATCAAAGCAGCTAAAAGGATCTACTCCCAGAAGCTGGAAGAACGGCTCTCAGCCAACGACCCTGCGTCAGTGTGGAGGGGCCTGCAGGAAATCACCAGCTACAGACGCCCCCCACCCACTATTGAAGCAAACAAAGACCTGGCCAATGAGTTAAACACTTTCTATTGCAGGTTTGAGACGGACAGACTCCCACGCCCCACCCTCCCCTCCCCAGGGACATTGCTTCAGACATTGACCCCCAACACACCTTCCACCTCTCCCCCCTTCACCCTGCCCCTCCCCAATCAAGACTCAACGACCACCCCCACCCTCCCCAATCCAGACTCAACGACCACCACCACCCTCTCCAATCCAGACTCAACGACCTCCACCACACCTCTCACCCCCCTTTCCTCCTCCCTGAAACTAAGAATACACACTCAGGATGTGAGCCGACTATTCCAGAAACAGAAGCCCAGGAAAGCCCCCGGACCAGACTGTGTCTCACCCTCCTGCCTCAAAACCTGTGCTGAACAGCTGGCTCCCATCTTTACTCGCATCTTCAACAGATCCCTGGAGCTGTGTGAAGTTCCCTCCTGCTTCAAACGCTCCACCATCATCCCTGTTCCCAAGAAACCCACCATCACAGGACTGAATGACTACAGACCTGTCGCCTTGACGTCTGTGGTCATGAAATCCTTCGAACGACTGGTGCTAGCCCATCTGAAAGACATTACAGGCCACCAGCTGGACCCTCTGCAGTTTGCCTACCGGGCAAACAGGTCAGCGGATGATGCAGTGAACATGGGGCTGCATTACATCCTGCAACACCTTGACCGCCCGGGAACTTATGCCAGGGTCCTGTTTGTGGACTTTAGTTCGGCTTTTAACACCATTGTGCCTGAACTTCTTTCCTCCAAACTCTCCCAGCTCAGCGTGTCACCAGCTACCTGTCAGTGGATCACCAGCTTCCTGACAGACAGAAAGCAACAAGTGAGGCTGGGGGAGATCACCTCTGAAACCCGGTCCCTCAGTATTGGTGCCCCTCAAGGATGTGTCCTCTCACCACTACTGTTCTCCCTCTACACTAACGACTGCACCTCCAATAACTCTGCTGTCAAACTCCTAAAGTTTGCAGATGACACCACTGTCATTGGCCTCATTCAAGATGGTGATGAGTCTGCATACCGGCAGGAAGTTGAGCGGCTGGTACTCTGGTGCAGTCAGCACAATCTGGAGCTGAACACTCTTAAGACTGTAGAGATGACAGTGGACTTCAGGAGACATCCCTCAACTCTGCTCCCCCTCACCATATCAGACAGCCCTGTGTCAACTGTGAAGACCTTCAAGTTCCTGGGTACAACCATCTCCCAGGACCTGAAGTGGGAGACCAACATCAACTCCATCCTCAAAAAGACCCAGCAGAGGATGTACTTCCTGAGACAACTGGGGAAGTACAGTCTTCCACAGGAGCTGCTGATCCAGTTCTACACTGCGGTCATTGAGTCTGTCCTGTGCTCCTCCATCACAGTCTGGTATGGAGCAGCCACTAAACAGGACAGGAGCAGAATGCAGCGGACTGTACGGGCAGCAGAAAGGATCATCGGCACCCCCCTGCCCTCCATCCAGGATCTGTACCTCTCAAGAACCAGGAAACGGGCAGGGAAAATCATCACAGACCTCTCACACCCTGCACACAGACTTTTTGATCTGCTGCCCTCTGGCAGACGGTACAGAAGCCTGCAGACCAGGACCACCCGACACAGGAACAGTTTCTTTCCCCTCGCCATCTCCCTTCTTAACAGTTGACCTGTCACACTGCTCCCACTGCCAGACTGCAGCTGCACCTTATGTACATTTTGTAGTATTCATTCCACCTCATTCATTTCTGTATTTTATGTATATAAGTTTAGATTAGTTATTTATAGTTGGTTTACACAGCTTTGTGTATGTATGTGTAATGTGTATATATAGACACGTGTGTGTGTGTGTGTGTGTGTGTGTGATTTACATTGCTGTGCTTGAGAGCCACCATCTACCGGAACCAAATTCCCTGTATGTGTCTGCACATATACTTGGCCAATAAACACGATTCTGATTAACTACACAGCTGTTTTGAGATATTGTCACCAGAAACATCAGTGGTAATAAAAAAGGAATAGAAAAAATTCCTCTGTCATAAGAAGTAGATAACCTGTAATTAATAAAAGCTAGAAAAACATGCATTTGGCAGTGTGAATATATTCCTTATGGCAGGGCAGTGTGTGACTCAGGGTTAGAGTGAGGATAAAGTCACTTGATTTTCTGTTGAAAGTAGAAAAAAGTAGAGAAGAGGCAGACCTGAAAACGCCTTCGGTTTTATTTTCTCATCGAAAGCAGAGGCAGCTTTTATTGAAGTATTTTAATGAATTTACAGTGAGTGTACCGCTCTCTCTCTCTGCTGATAGAGTTAATTCCAGCAGTCTCTGTCTCACGCTTTCTCTCATCTGTATGACAGTAATCATTCAAATACGACCATTATCACAAATCGGTCCACACGGCCATGACAAAACCTCAGAGATGCATAGGAATGGTGTTCAAAAACCATTTCATCTTATGTAAATAAAACAAAAACAAAAGAAACCTTACACTAACCATGGTGTGTAGTCATTACAGTCAGTGGTTTAGGGGAGTGTTTGTGCGTAAGAATGGTGTATGCATTATGTTGCTAAAGGCAACCAAAGTCCAACAGGGTGTCTCATGGGACAGTGCCCACCAGCAACTGAGCTCTGAAGGCTTTTAAAAAACACTGCCCCAGGTAATGTCAGTTTCATTTATTGTAAATGGGAACTCCACCCCTCTAATGACTGCAGACAAAACACACAAACAGGACAAAAGGAAGGCAGGGTGGAGTGGGCCATCACACCATATTTTTTAAATTACCCTTTGGATTCCAGTCTTTATGGGACTAATAAAGGTTTACCTTATCTTATGTGATAGGACTGTCTATGTTGGTCTCCCAAATCCACAAAAAAATAGTTAGAGATGGGGTATTTTCTTTTACAAATGCATGTGTAATTAATAGAAGCCGTAGTGTCAAAAAAAAAAAAGGGAATCCTGGTGCCTCCCAGTGGATAATGGCAGCAGATACACCACCTGTTAAAAGTGAGGTTAAGTGCACGAAAACCTTTAGAATGTCATAATAATTTCCCTGGTGTTTCTAACCACAGCAGTGTTTAGAAAAATCTACACTACAGAAGCTCGACACAGCATCAAAATGTCAGTATCGAGTGTCCCATCCCTACCATTTGTTTTTCAATCTTGTGTTGCATAAGGTCAGACAGAAAATTTATTTTGTACTTTGGTCAGCAATCCAAAGAGTAACTTCTTAACACTCATCAAGAGAATAACATTTATTGTACGAGTTTTTGTAGAAAACAGTAGCATTACATGAACATTTATGAGATTTATAATAGCTCAGGTTGGTTTTAATTCAACACGAGTAACTTAACTCATTCACTGCCAGCCATTGGCAGTGAATGAGTTAAACCCATTGACTCATGCACTGCAATTGACGGCTATAGACGTCAATGGCAGTGAATGAGTTAATATTTGAAATACATAAAAAATGAAAAAAAAAACCCGCTTTTTTTTAAAGAGAACACATAAAATTGACCTGTGCAGAGTCTATTTTTCAATAATAACAAAAACACAACAAATTAGACTGTTAGGTATAGATATTTATTTAATTTGACTTTCATTTACTAGACAAAAAGAACACTAAACTTTTTAAAGCCACATTGGGATGAACATTCTATGAAAACATTATATGATACATACATCATATCTATATAGATAGATAGATAGATAGATAGATAGATAGCTAATATACACAATAGATTTGAGTTCGGACATATAGACTACATTTAGAATGGATACAAGAAGTACTTTTATCTAATAATTAGTCTTAGGTCCAAAACTTGTATTATTAAACTTTTATTATTAAACCCTACTGACATCCAAGGACACGCTGAAAGATGTGTTTTTATTTTATATTTGTTCTGATAAATTAAAGCAAATTAATGCTACACAATTATCTACACAAAGTGTGCATCAGAGATTTTTAATATATTTCATATGTTCACATATGGGTACACAGGCTGTCTTGTTTCCATTATGCTGATTGTGTTTAGACAGTTTATCACATTGATTTAATCTCTTGCAAGAATGGAATGAAAACGTAAAATGCTCTGGTGCAGTGGAGCAAGGAACCTGTACTGAGCGACTCGCATTCCCATTTTCCGTGCAGCTTCCACCTCTTGAAACATCTCATCTGTGTAGTACGTACACCTGTTCTCAGCCACCATGCGATCAATCTTGCTGATTAGCTCCACCACTTGCTTTCTGTCACTGCTTAGGTTATCAAAGACATGGAACCTTTTTCCACATCTTAGGATAATGTCTTTGAGACCTTGGTGGCCTTTATTTACATACTCTTCTATTGTCATGTCTCCAAGATCGCCACCGCGGGTGAACAACACAATCATGTAATGATTAGCCTGTGGCCCAAACAGCTCCTGCAGGGCTTCCACAGAGTTTTTTTCTTCTTTGGTGAATCGACCGACTTGAAGGACCAGCAGGAACACGTGAGGACCTGGACAGGAGATTTCAATACATCTCACAATTTCTTTTTTGATGGTTTCTGCAGTTTTTCCCGTGTCCAGAATGCCTGGTGTGTCTACCACACTAACTACCCTATTACTAAACGTCTTCACATGTTGTTCACAAGATTCAGTCACTGACTCTGAACTGGGAGAAGAAAAGAAATATTTTTCTCCCAGGATGGTGTTTCCAACAGCACTTTTTCCCACACCAGTTTTTCCAATCAGCACAATCCTCAAGTCAGCCTCTGCAACACAGATTGCACCAAAACTATTTATCATGTCAGAAATCAATAGCTCAACATCTCAGAATCTCAGTTTGGGATATTAACTATACACAGGTAGAGCTTACCTTGTGGAAATAAAGCCATATTTTATTGAAGTATTGCCCCGGCAGAGGTGAGAGCGATGAATGTGAATATTTCTGTTGAACTCAATATTTATAGCTCCATAGCTGACACGCCTCCAGTACTTGCATAACAGGTTTATGAAATATTGACAGAGCAGCACAGCATAAGTGAGGAAACAGTAAGGAGAAGAAAGATTTGTAGTTACTTAAAGTATGAGAACAACTGTTTTTCACAGAAAACTATATTTCAATTGCCCTTGGCAACTTTTTTGTATAAAACTATATAAACACTTTATAGGTGTTTGTGTAAGTTTATAAAAATTGTGTTTCACACTTTGAATAATAAACCCCTTGCATTACTACCAAGACAAAGACTACATTAGCACTACTTAGTAAGTTGTAGTTCTGAACCATAAATAAATATAAATACCATCAAAGGCCACCTGTGCTGGAGGTGCGCAGGACAAGCCCAGAACACCTCACCCAGGAGGCACCAAGAAGATATTCTGTTCGGATGTCAGTGCAGCAGGATGGATACATTTATTTATATATCTTAAACACTGTAGTTCAGACAGACAACATGTGTCTGACAAATTCATAGGTATAAAAATATCAATCATATTTTCTACTTAAATGATCAAAATTGGTCTCGGTGGGTCAGCCAGAGTTGAATCTGTCCAAAAGAATCAAAGGCTCTGTAAGGAATCAGGAAACCATGTCTGATGGGACAGATACATCATGGATTCAGACCAGATCAGGGCAAGATCCAATTCATCTTTTGTAATTTCCCAGCTCATCCTATCCAAATCATTCATAACAATTTAATTCTTACTGGCACAATTTAGTTGTATTTCTTATAGCATGTTCGCTTTTACTGATAAAAACTTTAGGTTAAAAAAAGAATTGGAAACTCTACTGCATGTTTTAAGATAAAGGTGAAACTATTACTGAACTCTGACTATTAACCCTCTCAAGGCAGACATTGCTGATTTGCAACAGTTAAAAACTAACACCCTGATTACCCCACATACATATTTTATGATTTTTTTTTACTCAGAAGTACCACTGCAGGACTTGGTTGTGCATTAGCAACAAAAAACTTAATTTGAGCCTGAGAGGGTTAACAGTAACTGAGTAAAAGATGTAGGGAACCAATTACTTATCAGTGAAAACTGATGTTGGATCAGATTAGAAATGGTTAAGTTAGGGAACCTTAAAGCAGAGTTTCTGTCAATCGAATTAATGGCAAAAACAATTAAATTCTCTATTAAATAAGCTTAGGTTGCTACATTCTATTAATTTGATTTTTTTAAGATTGTTCTTTAGACAGTACAACAATGAAGAGTAGACAAAGGCAGTGAACTGGAGGTAAATTACATGGTTTACCCAACCATCCAAATTGTTTGATTCAGGTGTTCCAATCTCTTCTTTAGCCACAGATGTATAAAATCAACAACCTACGGATGCAGACTGCTTCTACAAACAATTGTGAAGGAATGGGTCGTTCTCAGAGTGGTACCAGGATAGGATGCCACCTGTGCAAGTCCAGTCTTGAAATTTCCACGTTCCTTAATATTCCACTGTCAACTGTTGGCAGTGGTATTATAACAAAGTGGAAACAATAGGGAATGACAGGAACTAAACCATGAAGTGGTTGGCTACACGAACCTGTTCATTTGTCTAATTATTTTTCTTCCCACTGTGAGGTGTGTCTCTTCTAAGTCCCTGTTTGTGCATGGATTAATCATCAATGTGTCTTTTAGATCCCAACAAGACTGCTCAAAGGAGGGCTACCATTAGTTAATGCTTCAATCTTAATTATGATCAACCTCTCAACATATCTCTCAAACATCCTTGAAAGAGTAGTTGTGAAACAGCTAACAGATCATCTGCAGAGGCTTATTTGAAGAGTTTCAGTCAGGTTTCAGAGCTCAGCACAGCACAGAAACAGCTTTAGTGAAGGTTACAAATGATCTTCTTATGGCCTCTGACAGTGGACTCATCTCTGTGCTTGTCCTGCTAGACCTCAGTGCAGCGTTCGATACTGTCGACCATAATATCCTATTAGAGCGATTAGAACATGCTGTAGGTATTACAGGTACTGCACTGCAGTGGTTTGTATCATATCTATCTAATAGACTCCAGTTTGTGCATGTAAATGGAGAGTCCTCTTCACACACTGAGGTTAATTATGGAGTTCCACAGGGTTCAGTGCTAGGACCAATTCTGTTTACACTATACATGCTTCCCTTAGGCAGCATCATTAGAAGACATAGCATACATTTACACTGCTATGCAGATGACACCCAGCTCTATCTGTCCATGAAGCCAGATAACACACACCAATTAGTTAAACTGCAGGAATGTCTTAAAGACATAAAGACCTAGATGGCCGCTAACTTTCTGCTTCTTAATTCAGATCAAACTGAGGTTATTGTACTCGGCCCTGAAAATCTTAGAAATATGGTATCTAACCAGATTCTTACTCTGGATGGCATTACCTTGGCCTCCAGTAACGCTGTGAGGAACCTTGGAGTCATTTTTGACCCGGATATGTCCTTCAGTGCGCATTTTAAACAAATATTTAGGACTGCTGTCTTCCATTTGTGCAACATCTCTCAAATTTGAAACATCTTTTTTTAGAATGATGCTGAAAAATGTGTCCATGCATTGTTAAAGAAAGTACATTTGTGGGTTGAACAGTTTAATTATGTGGGTTATGCCTAAGACAACTTGTCCAATCGTCTGTGCCAATGTGAACAGCTTATTCTGCTACTGAATCTTGTTATGTGTCATTTATCGGATTGGATGATTGAAGTCTGTATTGGCAGTTTAACAATTTATTCACTTAACAAACAGGGAACTTTGTAGAATTTTGACTAATCATCACCGCAACAGCCTGGCACCTCCTCCTCCTCACAAGAGGATGAGGATAAATGTCTATGTATTTAGTGCTAAGTTGATGTATCGTGGAGTGGTGTTCCCTGGAGGAGAGGGAGAAGGAAGGTGACACAGCAAATGAAAGAGTGTGGCCTGCACCTAAGTAATCCGGAGACAGAGGAGTGCATGAGCGCATGAGTACTTAAGTATGCTGCCTTACAGGAAAGGTGAGCCTAACATTCACACACACACAAACCCAATTGTAAGAGACAAAGAGAAAGAGAAAGGATAGCAAACCACAATGGAGATCAGGATATACCAAGGAACATAACATGCAACCTCAAATAAATAAAAAGAAGAATATTCTAGTATATACTAAAATATCTGGGATAGAATTTTCACACAGGGAATGTGATGGAATGAAGACAGCAAAGCAAACTGAGTCTTTTCATAATCGTACTAGTGCATTTCATAACAGTACAATATCATGAAAAGGTTCTTTGTTCTGATAATTTCATGAACTTTCCTATATTCTTATTCACTTCAGTCTTTTACATTTTAAGTTTTATTCCCAAATTCTCTGCAGGGTTTGGATTCAGCTAGCATAAATAATCAGCAGGACATGAGACTCCAGCACATCACACAATTTATTTTTGCTCGTGACCTCTTCAGTTTGTCTGGTTTGGGTGTTAGTGGATGAAAATCAAATGTTTCTGACGAATTCTCCACCACAAAGATGACACAACTGAATGTTAAAAACGTTATATATAGCTTCACACATGACACACCTCCAGCATTTGCATAACAGGTTATTAAAACAGACAAAGATCGGCACAGCTTACAGACGCCACACAGCTCGTCTTCTTCACTTTGCTAAACTGGACTGAAGGACTGAAGGACTATGTCTTCTAGTGGGTGAAAATGTTCTGTAAATAGAATTTTAGTTGTTTTGCTGAAATTAAAAGAACTGCATAGCAAATGGGAAAATGAACCATGTGACTTATTGTTTTCACAGAAAGGAAGATTGTAGTTGTTATCCTGGGAAGAGATGAAGTCTTGAAGAAAGCTCTAATAACCAACATCCTGGGAAAAGATTTATCCAAACTAGATAAAAGACAAGCTTTGAAAAAGATTGAGATCTATGTAAATGATATATATGAAGTCATGTTTACGCCAGACTTGTATGCAGAATTTAAGGACATACAAGACTTGTTGTGTATTAATCGATATCCTGACATGTGTCTGCTGGTGGTAGAACATGGCTTTTCACCAGACGATGTTCGGAAGCAGATAGAACATCTGAGCAATAAGACTGAAAAACCTGCAGAAGAGTTTACGGTTCTGCTTCCACTGAGTTATAAACCCACAGATTACTCGTTCATATCCTGCACCATGGAACAGGTTTTCAGTGAGCTCGACAGACTGGCTGAAGGCAGAAATCTGATGCTAACTAAAACAAAGTAAGGATGAAAAATAACATAATGCTTTATGGTATTTTTTCATGTATTTGTGGGGGAAGGTTGCTATGCTACTAAAACACAGGTATTATGGCTTAATTTGAACATTAGGTCCACAGGTAATCCTGTTGTGGTGAAGGCGTGTTCCCGGGCTCAGCTGCAGGGGAGGGTGGTGCAGTGCACTCAAGGGACAGTGTTGGTTGGAGGATCAGGTGGACATGATTGAACTAATGAGGTTTCACCCTTTTTATAGTGAGATCAGAGATCAGAGACGGGAGAGTGCGCAGACAGCTGGAAAGCCAGCGGATGTGTGTGCCGAACCAGGAAAACAGCCTATAAGTGAAAAATCAATCAAAACCATTAAACAACCACAGGAACAGAGTGTCGGGTCACGGTCCTTTGTACCTCTTCCACGTTTGTCAGCACCACGCACTGTGATGGCAATGCCAGGTAAACCACAATCTATACAGTGTCTTTCAGACTTGTTCAGACTGGTATCAGTTGGAAGTTCATTATTCAAAACTATGTCGATGTTTCTGAAATTCATTACAGGAATCAATACAACACAACACTTCCATACAGGAAAGCGTACCAGCAACAAAGTGAACTTTGTTCTCCTGGGAATGTCTGGGACTGGAAAGAGTGCGAGTGGAAACACCATCCTTGGAAAGCCAGTCTTCTTCTCTAGACCCAGTTCACAGCCCGTCACCAAAGATTGTGAGATAGCAGAAACAGAGATAAATGGCAAACATGTGCGTGTGATAGATACTCCAGACATGTTTGATGATGACATTGAAGAACCAGTTAAGAACAAATATCTAAAACAGTGCAAAGAGCTCTGTGAGTCACACCCTTGTGTGTATGTACTTGTGATGCATATAAGCAGATTTACAGATGGTGAGAGAAACATCCTGAAAAAACTGGAAAAAGCTTTTGGGAGGAATGTTAAAGAACAAACTATCATCCTGTTCACTAAATCAGATGATTTGCATCGTTCTGGAAAAACGCTGACTGATTTTCTGCATAGTTGCCAACCTGATCTGAAGGAACTGATTCAACAGTTGGGCAACAGGTGTGTTCTCTTTGAGAATAACAGATCAGGTTCAGCTCAGGTGGAAAAGCTGCTGGACACAGTGATCATGGTGTTAGAAAAACAGCAGAAGTTATAATGTCATGTGTCAGATCATTTTCAGTGTAAAGATATGAAAAATTATAAAAACTGGGTTTTCCTCTATATTTCCTCTATATGTATTATTCAAGGGTCTACCTGAAACTATAAAGTGCCTTGAGGCACCTGATGCTGTGATTTGGAGCTGTATATATAAAACTGAGTTGAACTAAATTAAATTGAAAAAGGTTTGAGCATGACATTATTTGATGTATTAAACCAGTAGATCTTATAAATCTCATAAATCTTATAATTTTCATTTTTAGGCTTTATTTCACTTTTTTCCTACAAATCAGCAAATGAAGGAGTGATGGATTTAAAAATTATGTTGGGATTTTTGTAATTGTTGTTTGTGAATCTTGGTCAGATTAATCAAGCTCATAAAGTTTAACAGCAACAAATTATCGCTGAATTCAATAAAAGTTATCAAGTGCATCTGGTGTCTCTTTGGATAAACAGATCATTGTTAGATCCTTAGTTGTTTTGTTTGGTCACTGTAAAAACATCTCAGGTATTTATGTTATTATGTAGAAGTGATTGAGCTGCAGATTTTCCAAGAAACCAACTTCCGAAAAGACTCCTGTGATGTCCCATAAATACATAAATATCCATATGTTGGACTTTAAAATGTAATGTGGTGAAAACCTGTTAAAAGTTTAAATTTAAAGAATGTGTATAGAACGGGTACCTTATATTAGACAATGAAAATATAAAATTAACTTAATTTCCCAATGTAAGTACTGCATATTTCACAAACAAATAAGTAATTAAGTAATTATTAATAACAATCTATTCCAGCGTGAGAAAATGCACCCAAACGCATTTTAAAATCATTCTAAATATGATTTATACTCCAACGGCCTTATTCAATGAATCCTTTGATGGCATGAACCCTCAGTTATATCTTTTAGTCGTTTTGTTTCTCATCCATTTATTTATCTGTTAATTTATTTAATTATTTTATTTTATTTCATTTTATGTTGTTGTGTTATATTTTTCTGGAACCAAAACTGTATCCAGGTGCAGTTTCAACAAGCATCACTATTATTGTCGATGTGTCGCCATCTATTGGACATATCATGAATAAGCCAGGATAAAGAACTTTAGTTGTTGCAGCACTATTTTTTTTAAAATTATCATTATTATTTTTTTGCCTGTCCTGTTTGGTTCTTTAGTCATCAGAATTGTTCTCTGAATGCCAATAAAAATATCCAACAAATTTACTTACCAAGTGGATCATCAAGTTGATCCATTTGATCAACGTTTATTTTATTTTATTTTATTTTCAGTTGTTACGAAGCGCAAGGATGAAAGGCCCAAAAGCATAGAAACAGCTGCGTTTTCAAAAATACCCGTGTAGGTGCGGACGTAGCTTAAAAGAGTTAGTACTGCATTTTATTACTACCTGTAATTTATTGCAGATTACTTGTATTTGATTAATTGTTTACTAAATGTTTGAGGTGTGGAATAAACTGCAATGGTTATTGCAAACAAAATATGGGTGTGAGTTCCCAAAAACGTTTGGGAACCACTGTGCTAGATGGTGTGGGGAGCCATAGCCCCGTCCCCCAGGGCATGAAGCAGGCATGGAGGAGATCCAGGCTCCAGACATCCAGAGGCCCCAGAGTGCGAGAACCCACGGAGGACCATCAGAGGGGCAGCCATGCCACCCTCCTGGGAAGAGCTATGGAGAGCCCCAGATGAGGGGTCACTCAGCAGCCACGGAGCAGAGGCCAGAAGTGGCTGCAGTGACATGCCCACAGGCTCTGCCAGCAGCCAGCTGCATGAGGCCTGAGGGCTGGTACCTACCTGAGCGTCCAGCCCCGGACACTAATAGCCACCAATGCACCGAGGCCTGAGGGCATCAGCCACGAGCAGGGGTTGCGGTGAAGGGAGATAAGCCTCCATACTTTGGAGGGCCTGAGATGTTTCCAGAGAGGTGGAGTCTAAGACCCGACCTGACATATAGACACAGGCAAACATGAACACACAGACACAAACGTGCATTCCCACCCTCATGCACACATATACAGATAATCAGCACTCACCCGTAAAGACAGACACAAATGGAAATTGTACACACAATCATACTCCCCAAACATACTCAAGATAATACCCCAGGTCCAGGTACCCTCGCCCACAGAGGGGGAAACTGCACCTGGACCCAGGAGATGTTACCCTTTCCAAGCAGACTGCCGGTGCCCGGCAGCAACAGGGAGACCCCGCATTTCAGACCCCAATCGGACGGCCAGCCCCTTCACCCAGATGTCTAACAGAGAACAGGGGTGTGTGAAAACTCCATACCTCCCTCCTCCCGCTCATGTGTAGTGTTGCTAGGGTTGTTCTAAAGTGCATTTAAAACACAGAAGGTGCTTCCTGGCAGAGAGCAGCAGGTGTTAGCACAGCCCGTCCCGAGAACCCTCAATGTCTACATGCATTTAAAATTGAGAGGTGGGCACCGGCGCCAGAGGTGAGGTTGAATACACAGACCGACCTCTGGACGCTGTACTACGTGCCCATCCCGAAGGCCCTATATGTATGTGTTATGAGAGTGTGAGTAATGTGGATGTCTAAGTTGTGAAATACAAATTAGACACAGGTGGCCAGAAGGGGACAGGGTGGGATGCTTCCCCTGCACCCTAGTGACACACCTGCACCCCAAGGCCCTGCATGTCTGGGCGGGTTTGGTGGAGCGGGAAGAGGGAGGCAGTTGGGATGGCTGAGCCCCCGTGGATCCACTCGCAGCACTATTCAATTCAATTCATTGTAAAGTGCAAAATCACAACAACAGTCACTTTAAGATGCACTATATTGTAGGTCGACCATACAATAATACGTACAGAGAAAAACCCAACAACATATGACCAAGCGCTGTGGCGGCAGTGGGAAAAGAGCTGAATTTTTCTCAGTGTCGAACTCTGTCACTGTCTTTAACTTTCAGGTACACACAGAAAGGTACAGTTGCTTTATGTCAATTTCGTGGAATGGAAATGAGTTATGAGTTGTACAAAAATGCCAGTGTGCCATCATCTACTGAACATTCAATGGATAATCTCTTAAACATCAATCTAATATTCAGCTTAATAATTTTATTCTTAGACTTCTCGATATACAGATTAGAAAAGGTGTTGCATTTGGGTAATTGAATAAACTGTGCTGAATGATGCAATTTACTTAATCAAAAAGGACATTTTTAAGCCTAATCTAAAAAGTAGATTGTGTGTCTTGGAACCCAAACTGGAAACTGGTTGCATATAAGAAGGGCCTGAAAGCTGAATGCTCCGCCTTCCAATTTCAATCGATTGCATGGTGGCAGAAAATGTTGGCTTATGTTATAGAGGCGCAATGTATGAAGATGTTGCCTCCCTAAGATAATGACCAGAGGGGTAACTGGTTTCCTGTTCAACAACTTGTGGTGCTGCAAGAATAGAAAAAGGGACACACGTTGAGCTGAAGTCAGTTTCACAAAAGTAAAACTTTGTCAGAAAAAAGAATTACCCTTATAGCAGTCTTATTGCACATGTGTGGATGTGTTAGATCAGTTGAAGTCTTTGTTGTGGAGTCTGACAGCAGTGGGGAGGAAAGACCTGCGAAATCTCTCCGTCCCACACCGTGGGTGCCGCAGCCACTCAAGGAGCTGCTCAGTGCTGTCAGTCTCCTGCATGGGGTGGGAGATGTTGTCCAACAGGGATGACAGCTTAGCCACCGTTCTCCTGTCACTCACCACCTCCACTGGGTCCAGAGGGCATCCTAGAACAGAGCTGGCCCTTCAGATCGACCTGTTCAGTCTCTTCCTGTCCCCAGCAGAGATGCTGCCGCCCCAGCAGACCACACCGTAAAAGCTGGCTGAGGCCACCACAGAGTCATAGAAGGTCTTCAGGAGTGGACCCTCCACTCCAAAAGACCTGAGTCTCTGCAGCAGGTACAGCCTGCTCTGCCCTCTCCTGTCGAGGGCGTCTGAATTATGAGTCCAGTCCAGTTTGTTGTTCAGATGAACACCAAGGTACCTGTAGCTGTCCACCGCCTCAATGTCCATACCTTGGATGTTCAGTGGTTGCAGTGGGGGATGTTTGTGCCTTTGGAAGTCTACCACCAGCTCCTTGATTTTACTAGTGTTGATCTGGAGGTAGTTCAGCTGGCACCAGTCCACAAAGTCTTGGGTCAGTCCTCTGTACTCCTTGTCGTCCCCATCAGTGATGAGGCCGACTATTGCAGAGTCATCAGAGAACTTCTGCAGGAAGCACTGGGTGGAGTTGTGGGAGAAGTCTGCAGTGTAGATGATGAAGAGGAACGAAGCCAGAACGGTTCCCTGTGGGGCCCCCGTACTGCAGACGACCCTCTCCGACACACAGCCCTGAGTCCTCACATACTGTGGTCGGTCAGTGAGGTAGTCCAGAATCCATGTTGTGAGGTGATGGTCCACTCCTGAGTTCTCCAGCTTGTCCTTCAGGACCGTGGGAAGAATAGTGTTAAAGGCACTGGAGAAATCAAAGAACATGATTCTCACAGTTACAATAGGAGGAAAGGGGGCAGAGAGTGCTATTGACGTGATTATTGACAAAGTTGCCAAAAATGACAACTTCAGGTTTGTTTTAATTTAGCTTTGGAAACTTTAACGACATCCACTGTTTGATGTCATCAAGGCAGCGTAATAAGAGCTGGGGACGGTCTGACCCTGATTTTAAAGGCAGATAAATCTGCAAATCATCAGCAAACCAGTGGAATGAAATGTAACGTGAAAAGATGGAACGCAATGGCAACAAATAGAGTGCGAACAGGGCAGGACCCAAAATAGAACCTGGAGGTACACCGTATTTAAGAGGTGCAATTTTAGAGGTATGGGAGCCCATATTAACTTAAAAAGACCTTATTGACAAGTAGGACCAAAACCACTGGAGGGCAGATCCTTTTAGGCCAGCATGAAATTCTAGCCGTGATAACAGGATGTCATGGTCGACAGTGTCAAAATCTGCTGAGAGGCCAAATAATAAAAGGGCAGCAGGGCTGCCAGAGTCCAGAGTTAAAAGAATATTGTTAAAAATCCTTAAAAGTGCCGTCTCAGTGCTAGGTAGAGATTTAAAACCAGATTTAAATTTTTCAGAGATCTTGTTAAAATAAAGGTGGGCCTGCAGCTGTAAGTAGACCACTTTCTCCAAAACATTAGACAGAAAAGGAAGCTTTGAGATTGGCCTGTAATTAGGCAGAACAGTTGAGTTGAGGTTGGGTTTTGTTAGAAGAGGCTGAACTATTGTTTGTTTAAAGCATGATGGGACGCAGCCTGTAGCAAGGGACATATTAATTAATCTCAGGATAAAAGGCCCAACAGTATTAAAAGTGTTTTTAAGCAAGCTTGGGGGGAGACAATCAGAGGGGCAGTGTGATGATGTTAGGTTACAAACTACCACAGTCGAGTCATTAAGGGAGACAGGATTAAACTGCTCCAAGACAGCTGAGCACATAACAGAAAGACTAGGATCTGAGGCAGCAGTCGACGAGACAAGGGCCCTAATGGACAGAACCTTAATGTTAAAAAATGCGAAAAAATCATCACAAATACTTGGTGAAGAAATGACTCCGGCACTATCACGGACATTAAAAACTGAGGCCTGTGACTGTTTGCTGACACTGCCCTCTGGTGTCCCAGACCTGGTTTGCCAGAGGTGGCCCACACATGGGCCAGCACAAGGCCAGTTGCATGCACCCTGTGGTCCTGTGCTGGCCCATGTGTGCCACCTCTGGCAAACCAGGCCTGGGCCACCAGAGGGCAGTCATTCTTTGTGGTATGTGGGCCATTTGTAAGTGGTGTGCAGCCACGGGCCAGTTGTAGACACACTGCTGGCCCAGAACAATGTGTACCGTAATCAAGCCATGTAATAACATCATGTGCCAGAACATAATAGTGCAACATGACGAAAACTCTGTTCAAACAGTGAATGGACTGATTTGTATATAGTGCTTTTGTTCTCTCCCAGATAACTCAAAGTGCTCTATACAATATGCCACATTCACCCAGTCACACATTTTCTTTTAACTGAGTGCTTCCTAACTACATTCACACACTTGACATGCAGACTGGAGGAGCGAGAGATCAAACCACTAACCTTCTGATCAGCAGGTGACCTGCTCTACCTGCTGAGCTACAGCCACCCAGTGGCAAGGATGAGTAAACCGTTACTAGGTTTTGGATTAAGTGTACACTCACAAACCTTTGAAACCTGCATTTGAAACATTGGCTACCATAGCAGTATAGTATTGCAACATGGCATTTGTGTCTTCTAACTAAAATGGGAAAATAAGTGCCAACATTGCCAGACCTAGCCCTCAAAATAAAATAGGCATTATGCTTGAATCATTTAGTTGCATGTGCTCAGGACAGCAGCACATAAGGGCATTAGTAAACAATAACATTACAGGTCACAGATGGATTTTTCCATTTCAGTGCAGGAACCCAATAATGAAAGAGAATCTTTGGGATGCGAACATGTCATTAATGTATACAAACACACACATGCCTTGTGTTTATGCAAAATATTTCTCCTCAAACTGTGTTTTATTTGTCCCTGCATTATGAATAAAATTAAGTAAATATAATTCAATGAAATATAATATGTCCTGATATTTCTAATAAAGAAAAAGAAAAAACTGAGATTTTGGTTCCATCCGAAGAGACAGCAGCAGGCAGAATTTCATGGTGGGATCTTGAAGTTGAAGCTGAATGAGGCTGATTTTTTAAATGTATTTACAGCCCAATGCAAAGCCACATACTGTAGCTGTTGCAGCAGCATGGTTTTGTCAGAGAAGAGTCCAAGTTCTGAAATGAACTGCCAATTTGAGTTGATTGATATTGATCTTCATATTGATATATTTATATTAATACTTTCCATTCTGTTCTGCATGTTGCCTTCACTTCTCTAAAAGTGGCATCTGTGTCGTGTGTGCCCCCGTTTGCTGCAAGCATGTTGTCCATCTCTTAACAAGCTCCTCCACTTGGTGGAGCTAAATCAATCTTTTCACAGATGTGGAACCTGTTGCCAGCGCTCTGAATGATATGTTGAAGCCCTGACTCAGTTTCACTGGCGTACAGCTGTATGGTCAGGTCTCCAAGCTCACCACCACAAGTGAACAGAAACAGTCATCTGCTTATTTGCTTCTGGGCCAAACAACTCTTTCATAGTTTTTGTCTTCTCTGGTGATTTGACCGACTTGGATGACAGACAGGAACACCTGAGGACCTGGACAGGAGACTTAAATGCATTTAACAATTTATTTGTTGATCAAATACTTGATTTTCCAGAATCCAGAATCCCTGGTGTCTTCCACACTTAGTAAAGTGTGTCACAGTTTTGTTTTTACAATATCTCAGTCACTGATAATGAAGAGGGACAAGATCTACATTTTTTCCCAGCAAGGTGTTTCCACAGCACTCTTGCCCACACCAGTTTTTCCAGTTGTCGCAATTCACAAATCAGGACCTGAATCACAATTCACAACTTCAGTGTAATCTGTGCATGTAAACCTCAATGAATCTGAAAGTATTTCACCATTTTTCATACATGAGATAATTAGACATCATGCAGAAAGAGAGGATTAAAAATCGTTCTTACCTGAGTGAAATGTAGCATTTTTTTGTTTTTATCTTGACTGCTGTCACCGAACAGATGAGAGAGATAAATGTTAAAGCTGTTAACTGCATTGGTTATTTATAGATACACCTCTGACATGCCTGCATTGGTTGGATAACGCCCCCACATAATAGAAACACAGTGCAGCTCAGCTTCAGACACCACACAGAGCTTTGCTGCTTGTCTAAGGGAATGTCTCACGGTAAGTTCACTTGTAGACTTTTCTTTTATTTGCATTAGTTAAAAACCCATTGTTAATGAATAAAATTTAGATATAAGGAAAGATGTTTAATGATTACCTAAACATGAGATACAGTATTACAGACAAATGATTTCATGTTTGTCTAATGAGCTTGGAAAGACGTTTTTCTTTCCAGTCTCCTTAGACGTATAACCTTCTCAGACGAGTTCATGTTTGTTTTCACAGACAACATACATGATTTTTACTGCACAACACTAGGGGAATACTTATCATAGTAACTTACAGTTTACACTGCTAAAGTGTTTGACAAAGCCTTGAAAACTGATATAGCATCTTGTGTAAAGAGTTATCTGTTTTTTTTACCCAAAAGAAAACTTATGAAATATAAATAAATGAAGGTGAAGAGTTCAGAATTCTGCTGCCACTGACATATGAACCTACAGATTACTCCTCCTAATCCTGCACCATGAGCTGCCTGCCCTTCAAACTGGAAAAAAGTGCTAAACAGACAAAATCCAGACCATCAGAGGCAACTAGCAAGAGGTAAAGGTGAAGGTGGAGAGTAGAGAGTGGCTGATTTATAATTACAGTTAACTTCATGTAAATCTGCTTTCAACAGAAGATGCTATTAAATAATTAATTGTTATGAAACAGCAAACAGTTTACTGCTAAGTTAATATGTTCACTGTTACAAAACTTCAGATTTGGCCATAAATCACAAACCACAGCTAGGCTACACACTCACACTGACACAGCAACGAGAGGTAAACCACAATCTCACTCAGCACTTTCCCTTAAAAATGATTTGTGCGGTGGCTTATTTGAACAAACCACTATGCTTCATAGAAACTGATACAAAAACTCTCATTTGTCTATTTTATTCAGGTGGCAAACATAAAGAAAAGCCCTACAGTGACCCTAAGAAGAGTTCAAAAAGTATGAACTGTGCTTATAATGTGCCTAAAATTAAAGAAAGTAAGTGTTTGTTTTAATGTAACTTTCATCTGTTTCTCTTAAATTATCATTATCGTAAATCAATTCAGGAAGACATGCTGGCACCACAGTGAACCTTGTTCTTCTGGGAATGGCTGGGACTGGAAAGAGTGCCAGTGGGAACACCATCCTTGGACAGAAACTCTTTGTTTCTAGACCCAGTTCAAAGCCGGTCACCAAAAAGTGCCAGATGGAAGAAACTGAGAAAGAAGGTGTACACTTATGTGTGATTGATACTCCTGACATCTTTGATGATGACATGAAATCATCAGTTAGGGACAAACATGTGCAAAGGTGCAAACAGCTCTATGAGTCAGGACCCTTTGTGTTTGTACTTGTGATGCATGTGAGCAGATTTACAGATGGTGAGAGAGACATACTGGAAAAGTTAGAAAAAGCTTTTGGGAGGGAAGTTAGAGGACGAACAATCATCCTGTTCACCCGAGGAGACGACCTACAACAGGCAGGGCTGGGGTTGGAGGATTTTTTACATACCTGTCAACCTGATCTGAAGAAAATACTTGAAAAGTGTGGCAACAGGTGTGTTCTCTTTGAGAACCACAGATCAGATTCAGCTCAAGTGGAAAAGCTAATGGACAACGTGATCAGGGTGACAGAAGAAAAGCAAAAATGATGACTTCATTTATCAGATCAGAGCACTAAAATACGTGCCATTTCCTGTCTCAAGTAATAAATATGTTAGAGCATTAGTCTGTTTCTTAAAGTGCTGTATATTGGATTTATAAATAGCTTTATGTGTCTTATTTTACAATGTTCTAAAGTAGCCTACATCCAACCAAGATGCCACGTAGCCTGTTTCCTGCTTCATGTCTTCCTTGTGTTTTCTAGTCTCATTGTTTTCACAGTGTTTCTTTGTATTTTTATGGATTTTGGTTTTCCTTCAATAAAAGATCCCTGTCTGTCTGCATTAGGGTTCTGATTCCACAGTCTAACCTGACAAATGGGATTTTATTTATTTATAATAGTCACACCAGTTTTAAGATGACACATCATAAACGCATATTCGTCTTCCTTTGATGATTGTAGCGTATGTGTCTGTTCACCAACTCCTGTGAGATGCCTTGATCAGATACACTATGATACCAGAATTATCAACAAGCACCGAGAATCCAGTCTGACAAATGAATATTTTAAGATTGTTAACAATATTCTGAATTTCAGTTTCAAGTTAGCTTGAAAATTCAATTATACTTTATGCAGTTCTACCTCTGCTGCTGAGTGGAAATGTAGGTACTAGAACACAAGATACACACCAAGAATACTTCTTCAGACTAACAAATTAATAAAGTTTGATGTGCTTCAAAACTGGAGTTATTCTGTGCGTCGCCAGGTAATGGTAAATGGTAAGTGGCCTGTATTTGTATAGCGCTTTACTAGTCCCTAAGGACCCCAAAGCGCTTTACACAACCAGTCATCCACCCATTCACACACACATTCACACACTGGTGTGCCAGGTGTTTCAACAGACCTCCTTTGACAGTATCAGCTTAAAGCACTTGTTGCTGCTGAGTTTGCATCTTTTGCTGTGAAGTACAGCCAGACTTTGACCGCTCCTCCTTGGGCATTTTTAATCTGTAGCTCTGCTCTAAAAGAACGTACGTACCTGGACCCGCCTACTACACTTGCAAAGGTAAAATGATTGGCTAGAATCCAAAGTGTATGACATCTCAGGGGAAAAAAGCACCGAAATTGTTGTGGTCCTGAGTTGGTGACCCAGTGTTTTTGGTTTTTGTACTTTCACTTTTGATTTCATCATGGTTTGTGACTGTTTGTGTTTTGGGTTTTCTGTCCTAGTGTTTCTAGCGCCCTAGTTTCGTGGTACTTCCTGAGTTCTGATTTTTAGGTTTTGTTATTTGACCTCCCAGTGTTTACTCTGTGCTCCCTCTGTTTTGTGTCACCCCCACCTGTGTATCCCTCTAGTGTAGCTAGGTCTCTGTGTAAAGCCCGCGTCTCTGTGTCTGTGTCTTCGCATGTGTTTTGAGTTTCCTCTTTTATTGTGAAAGTCTGTCTTGTGCCAGTGTGTTCAGTTTGCGTTTCCCCTGTCTCGTCTTGTTGATCACAATCAGCTGTGCCTCCCTCCTGTGTGTAGTTGCCTCGTTTCCTTCTGTGTATTTATAGCCTGTGTTCACTCATGTTAGTGTTTCTCCTAGAGGCTTCCTTTCAGGTCCGTTTTGTTAGTTTCTTCCAGTCTAGGTCACCTTTAGGTTTTGTTTCTGTTTGCTGCATTTCAGTTTGTACCACCAGTGTGTTAATAAAAGTTCGCTCACATCCAAGCCAGTGCCTGCGTCTGGATTCTGTCTCACACTCACCACACGTCTGCCCCCGCAGCCGTGACAGAAATAAAGCACCGAAATGTGCGCTGCTTTTCGGTCTGGTTACTACCGTTTATGTCAGAACTGGTGCCATCATGGCACCGGACACCGGTACCCATCCCTAACTGTAACCACTGTTGCTACCATGATATTACTTGGATATTTACTGATTTTTACTTTGGTAATTGAGTATAACCTTTTCCTACTTTAGAAGGCCTCATGTAAACTCTGCACATATATTTTTGAATTCAGCTGAACAAACCTACAATGAGCAGTGAATATTGGAGAGGCACATGTCAGCTGCTCACAGCCTAATCCTTGGGCTGCCTTTTTTTCCTTTACAATCCAATTATGTCACGTCTCTCATACCTGACATTGTCATTTCAAATTTCAAAATGAAGATCTCTATGTCTATGTTATTATTATTTACTGATCAAACTGCACAGCTTCACATTTTTCTCATGTCACATCATTATGAAAAAATGTGAAAGATGATGCTTCATCATCTTCAAAAATAAATCATAACCTGACACAGGATTTACCTTCTCTCTTTCTCCCATGCCTTTTCAAACTTTGTTTTGTTATCTACCAAAATGTGGTGTGTCATAGTTGATTAGGCTTGTTCTCTTTTGAATAGCCTTTGTCTTTTAACCTTTATTTCACTTTCTATTTCTCTATCAGTGCATCCAAACTGAAGGTAGCCATGTGACCGCAACTATGGACAACGTTAGAAACAGGAATATTTCAGGAATTCAATGGCCTGACGTCAGTAAAACATTTAGACAAGTTAGACTGGATGTTGGTTTTGTTTGTTATTATCACATTTGTTTTTCTTCTGAACACACATATCGATTTTTGTTGTGACTGAAAGGAATCCATTTCATCGGCATTATCTACATTTTCTGTCATGGAAGACAGAAGCCACTCAAATCTCTACTGAACATCACTGATTCAAATCGTGGAATTCTGTGTGTACTCACAAATGTTTGTCTCCTTGTGTTCTACAGTATACATAATAATTCATCTCATTTGATCATATACACATTATCTTATACACACACACATAAGTTAACGGATAAATGTGAGTAACTTGGAGGTTATACACAGATGGGACAAGATGGGACAACATGACCTGGGAAGAGTCAAAAAGTTGAGCTGGCAATAACATTCGAAGTATAAACACCATCATCATTACATACATTACTCTTTAATTGGCTTTATATGACTGTAGGATCTTTAGCTTTCAAAATAAAGCATCTTGAGGCAACTGCTGTTGTGATTTGGCACGGTATAAAGAAATAAAATAAATACATAAATACGTCCATTTTGTGTCAAGTAGATCCCAAAGAGAAGTTCTTTCTTTGAAAAGTCTATTTTTAACAAGTTGAATGAAATCAGGAATCTTAGGGATATTTCTTACTAAACTTTGTTACGTTGAGGCACCTTATTTTTCTTTACAATGCATATCATTCAAGTCTTTCCAGCTTGACATGGTTGTTTTACAATTCAAAATTAATCTAAACTGATATCATTTCTTGACTGCCACTGGCCTCACCAGATTGAGTTACCCCAAAAGGTTGATTCTGTTCATCTGTGTGTTTTCAGTGGCAGAAACGTTTCGTCACTCATCCAAGTGACTTCTGTTAGACTCCGAGTTACATTTGCAGGTGATTTACTGAAACATCAAAGCACAGAAAAGATTCAACACACCATCTGCTAAGATGAAACTGTTTGACTTCTACGAGTCACATAAGATGAGGACATAGAAAAGCAAAGCTTCATGTTTAATATGTATACAAAGGATCATTAACTTATGAAAAAGTGTGAAAGATGACACTTCATGATTGCTTGCTCTCTTTCAGATAGTCGTCTTCTTTTAATCTTTATTTCAGTTTCTACTTCTCTGTACATCCAAACTGAAGGTAGCCATGTGACAGGTACTATGGGCAACATTAGAAACAGGAATATTTCAGGAATTCAAAAGCGTGACTTCAGTAAAAACCTTTAGATAAGTTAGACTGCATTTTGGTTTCCATTTGTTATTATCAGATTGGTTTTTTCTTCTGAACGCACATATGGATTTTTGGTGACGGAAAGGAATCCATTTCATTGGCATTATCTTATCTTTTCTGTCAGTGGAAGACAATGCACATGAAAGCCAATGGCCTTGGAGTTACTCAAATCTTTACTGAACATCACTGTTTCAAATCTTGGAATTTTCTGTGCCCTTACAAATGTTTGTGTTCTTCTGTTCTATGGCATCCATAACATCCATCCTCTTCAGGGGCACCGGGGGCTGGAGCCTATCCCAGTTGTCTTAGAGTGAGAGGCAGGGTACACCTTGGACAGGTCGCTAGCCTACTAGCAGAGGCAGTATATTAAGAACAGGAAACAGATGCAGACAGAAAAAGCGGAACTAGGCAGAGGGTAGCACACGTAATCACTCCACCAGCAACACAAACATACACATATCAAGTAAGGGCAGAGTGTAGCGCAGAAGTTGTTTTGATCTAAACTGTGTATGACGTGAGTACCAAAATAACACGGGAGGGACCTGACTATCATACAGGTCATAGGCTTCTGATGCTTCAGATCTGCAAGTGACTTAGCGCTGTGCACATCTCTCTTCCGGAAGATGATTGAATAAAATGATTATAAATACATTGACCACTCTGACTCTGCGTCTTCTCTGTCTAATAAAAGAATAAAAAGAACTGGGTCCAGTAACCCAAACTCTTTCATGGCACGCATTTTCCGTTTCTCTTTGCTAATTCTCTTTTGCTGTTTGAACAGCATAATGTCCTCATAAGCTGATATCAGGCCCTTGTAGAGCAAAATTTAGTAGTTTGGTCTAGACAACCCAAAACGTGATGTCCACATATGTGGACGCCAGCTTTCTTATGTTGGGCCGTCTTATTTTCCCTTAGACTGCATATAAGTCGTGTCAGGAGTTTCCTTCTCTCCTTCTTCCATGCCTTTTCATACTTTTTATGTACCAAAATGTGGTGTGTCATAGTTGATTGGGCTTGCTCTCTTTCGAATAGTCTTCGTCTTTTAATCTTTATTTCACTTTTTACTTCTCTATCAGTACATCCAAACTGAGCAAACTGAAGGTAGCTATGTGACAGTAACTATGGACAACATTAGAAACATGAATATTTCAGGAATTCAATAGTCTGAATTTAGTAAAACATTTGCACAAGTTAGACTGGATTTTGGTTTTGTTTGTTATCATCAGATGGTTTTTTATGGGTTTTGTTTTGAACACGTATGTTGATTTTTGTTGCTGACTGAAAGGAATCCATTTCATCGCCATTATCTTATCTTTTCTGTCAGTGGAAGACAATGTGCATGAAAACAAAAGCCCTGCGAGTTACTCGAATCTTTACTGAGCATCACTGATTCAACTTTTCTGTGCCCTTACAAATGTTTGTGTTCTTCTGTTCTATGGCATCCATAACATCCATCGTCTTTAGGGTGCCCGGGGCCAGACAACATTCAATACATCATCTGCTAAGGTTTAATTATTTGACTTTCTCCAGTCACATAAGGTGAGGAGATAAAAAGTTTTATATTTTATATGTTTGCTACATCCCCAAGGTGAAAGGCTGGCAGTGGGTGTGAGGGGCAATACTGAATGGAGGCTGGAGAGAAAGAAAGAAGCAAAAACAAAAATCATAAATCATAAATTGTATTTATGTGTCTGAACACAAAGAGACTCCACTGGCATTATGTCAATATCAGTAAAAACCCTAGGTTGTGCCTCAGAACTGTAGCCTAACTGACAAAAGTTCAGAGCTCTGTTGAGCCAATCATTCCTTTAAGTTAACTAATAATGAATTTCTTCACAAATAAAATTGTAACCATTAGAAAAGAAATTACTCATAAACCTCTCACAGATATAACATTATGTACAGCTACTTTCAATAACATTGATAGTTTTTAAGTCTTTTTCTCCAATTAATCTTTTTGAGTTAACTTCAGTAATTGTTCTCCAACCAATCAACATGTGTTTCAGACCCCATTCCTACAAGACTGCTTTAAAACGTCCTACTATTCATTAATGCTTCAATCTCAAATATGATCACTCTATCTCTATTATTTGTCTATGCATCACAGGCTTTCAAGCTGGCAGTGGTTATAACTTAAACAGCCATCTCCAGACCCAGCTGCCTTAGCTAATTAAAGACCAATCTCCAACCTTCCTTTTGTCTCAAAAATCGTTGAAAGAGTAGTTGTCAAACAGCTAACAGATCATCTGCAGAGGAATGGTTTATTTGAAGAGTTGCAGTCAGGTTTATTAAACCCGATTCTTTGATCCCCATGATAGAACAGAGAAAACCCGACTCAGGAGTGTTAAATCACTTATAATTCTTCATTCAGTCATCTTCCGGAAGAGAGAGCCCTGCACAGCCCAAAGCCAGTTGCAGAATCTGTAACATTAGAAGCTAAAAATGTGTCTCATATAGGTGTTATTTTGGTACTTTACACGTCACACACAGCCTCGATACAAACAACTCCTTATATGTTACTAGTTCCTGTTTTTTCTGTCTGGTTTCCTGTTTTATTTATATGCTTGTACAGCTCTACAGTAACTTCCTGTTTTTCATTCTGGCTCACTTAGTTTGTGAGTCAAAAGTGGCCTTGCTTTACAAGCCTTCAATATTAAAATACATAAAACAATATACTCAGAAAATAAGCACAAAGAATATATGTTTATTCCTTAACAGGTTTCAGAGCTCATCACAGCACAGAAACAGCTTTAGTGAAGGTTACAAATGATCTTCTTATGGCCTCTGACAGTGGACTCCTCTCTGTGCTTGTCCTGCTAGACCTCAGTGCAGCGTTCGATACTGTCGACCATAATATCCTATTAGAGCGATTAGAACATGCTGTAGGTATTACAGGTACTGTGCTGCAGTGGTTTGTATCATATCTATCTAATACACTCCAGTTTGTGCATGTAAATGGAGAGTCAGATAACACACACCAATTAGTTAAACTGCAGGAATGTCTTAAAGACATAAAGACCTGGATGGCCGCTAACTTTCTGCTTCTTAATTCAGATAAAATTTTGTGAATTTTGCTTTGGGATCAATAAAGTTATTCTTATCCTTTTTCTCAGCGGTCCATCATTAGCTGAGCCATCTACAAGGCGGATGGGCACTTGGGCAGGGTGATAAAGTGAATTGTCTTGGAGAAATGATTCATGATGCTGAAACCTAGAAACCTGTCAATACCAGTCATCTAATTTTCTGTCATTCACACAGGCAAAACATAACAATGAATGAAGCAGCTGAACATCTGATTCTGACATTGTCATCTCAGAATCAGAAATAACTGATGAAAGTGGAGTGATTAGTTTTTATGAAGCTTGAAGCTTTAAATGAATAATTGTCAAATCAGATTCAGATTAAGGGAAACTTTCATAATGTTTTAATACAAACAGCCATAGAATAGACCCAAAGTAAAACTTCTCATTAGAAACTGTAAGAGCCAATTAAAGGCTGGTTTAATTGGTTTAAAAAAGGAAATATAGATTTTTGTTGATAAGTGTGTAATTTCCAGTTAATTTCCAAATACTGTTGTGTTAAAAGGGTAGAATATAGAAGCGCGAAATTCTAGTGCGCTTTTTCGTATTTTGGGCTTCTGCCACGCTGTAATTACGTAGTTCGGGAGTTGGATAAGCTGGAGGCAACACAGTCTTTCGACCGAGTCTTGCCATGTTAATTCAAAGTTTCATTAAACAGCTTTTTAAAAAGAAAAGTACCTGGTCTTGCTTGCCTTTCAAATGCCTGTTGCTGGACTGACTTCTAAAGGTGGTACAAAAGAGTGAAACAGAGGCAGAGTGCCACCGTTATAGAAACTGAAGTCATCATTGTTTAAAACAGAAAACAATTCACAGTTCGAATTAACACAAAATATTTAATTGACTAAATTTATCTTGTGTCTCCCAAATGTATGATATATACATAACCACCATGATTTGATGCCCATATACAAATCAGAATAGATGCAACAGAGACAATAAATACTTTAATAGCATAGCTTATGTTATGATTATTATAAAACGATGATTATATGCTCACTATTTCACGGTCAAATACTTTCTTCTTCAAAGTCAAAAGATAAAGTCACATAATAATATTTTACTTTATTATTTCTTTATGGGAAATCAACATATATTGATCCTGCACACTCTGTGTGTGATCATGAACAAACTGTATATTTCATGTAGGTAAAAAAGCTGTCCTATTCAGAATAGAATAATTACAGTAGAATAACAACACTTTAATCTTTCCCCAGAATGATGCGAAAAAGTTTGATACGTTTGCACAATGGCTCAGTGAACTTGTACTGCTGCAGTGTTACTCCCTTTTTGCGTGCTTCCTCCACCTCTTTAAACATGGCGTCTGTGTAGTGCGTGCCCTTATTTACTGACATCATTTTGTCGATCTTCTTGACCAGCTCCACCACCTGCCTTCTGTCGTTGCTAGTGTTGTCAAAGATGTGGTACCTTTTTCCACAGCTTTGGATGATGCGTTTAAGCCCTGGCTCAGCGTCACGTACATACTGCTGTATGGTCATGCTTCCAAGATCACCACCTCGGGTGAAGAGCACAATCATGTAGTTGTTTGCCTCGGGGCCAAACAGCTCCTGCAGGGCTTCCACTGAGTTTTTTTCTTCTCTTGTGAATCGGCCGATTTGGATGACCAACAGGAACACGTGAGGACCGGGACAGGAGACTTCAACACATTTAACGATTTCACTTTTGATGAACTCGTCTGATTTTGAAGTGTCCAGGATCCCTGGTGTGTCTACAACACTAATCACCCTGTTACCCCACTGTGTCACACCTTTTTCACAAAACTCAGTCACTGATGCAGATAAAGGACAAGATCTGAAACGCTCACATCCCAGGATGGTGTTCCCAACAGCACTCTTGCCCACACCAGTTTTTCCAATCGTCACAATCCTCAAATCAGGACCTGAAACACAATTCACTAACTCGATTTAACCCATGTACACAAGAGTTTTACAAGAACCAAAGTGAAACTGAGAAATTTTGACATTTTTCAAAGGAAAGTAATTAAACACACAATGATTAATAATAAGTCTTACCTGGTGGAAATGAAGCCATGTTTTTCACTGTTGTCACTGCACAGGTGAGAGATGAATGCTAAAACTGCAACAAACATGTTGCTTTTTATAGCTCAACAGATGACACGCCTCCTGCAGTATTGTACAGTCGGAGAACAGCAGTCTGCAGACTTTAGACAGAGTCACACAGAGTTATGCTTCAACAGACTGAACAACTTCCACTAACTGTAAGTTGTGCTTCTACATTTATTTGCTTTGTAGCAATAAAAAATCATTTCTAATCAAGAGTGTCTAAGAGTATCAGAAAAATGTATTTATTTAACGGAGATATACTAATTTGTTAAATGAGGATACTTAAACAAAAGTGAAGAGTTGTGCTGGCATTGACATTTGAACCTGCAGGTTATTCGTTCAAATCCTGCATCATGGGAAACTTTTTCAGCAAATGGCAAGACGGAAGCAACGAGACTAAAGACAGACAACCGGCGGCAGACAATATGAGGTAAAGCTAAAAGTCGAGCACTTTTGATTTAGCTTGAGCATGTAAATCAAGTTTGTAGCGTAGTCTCTTTTCATGGGGTACATATATGCTATGAAATATTTTGTAAATGTAGCTCATAGAGATACTCTGAAATGTTTGCATATTATTATGATTATAACTTTTTATGACACAACAACCAGCTTCCTGATGAAGTGCGTGGGATTACAATGTATAACAAGACCACACACTGATGAGGCAAAGACAGGTAAACCACTATCTCTTTGAACTGCTACATAAAGCACATACTAGTGGGTTTTTCAGTCAAGCAGCATTGTTCATATGATTTCTGAAGCAAAGAGTACTTGAAAAATAATGCAATAAAGATTCACTAATGGTAACCACATTCTTTTGTGTTTTAATAGTACTGTACAAGACTCAATCTTAAATTATTTCATTCACTTTTAATTGATTCTTTTTTTAATGTAGCATAATAAGTTTTTTCACTTACATTATTATTGGTATACATTTATGCAGGACGACACACTGGCACCACAGTGAACCTTGTTCTTTTGGGAATGGCTGGGACTGGAAAGAGTGCCAGTGGGAACACCATCCTTGGACAGAAACACTTTGTTTCTAGACCCAGTTCAACGGCGGTCACCACAAATTGCCAGAATGTACAAACTGAGATCAGTGGTGTAGACGTAAATGTGATTGATACCCCAGATATGTTTGATGATGACATTGCTCCATCAGTTAGGGGCAAACATGTGCAAAGGTGCAAACAACTCTGGGAGTCAGGACCATGTGTGTATGTACTTGTGATGCATGTGAGCAGATTTACAGATGATGAGAGAGACATAATGGAAAAGTTAGAAAAAGCTTTTGGGAGGGAAGTTAGAGGACGAACAATCATCCTGTTCACCCGAGGAAACGACCTGCAGCAGGCAGGAATGGGCTTGGAGGATTTTCTTCATTCTTGCCAACCTGATCTGAAGAAAATGGTTGAAAAGTGTGGAAACAGGTGTGTTCTCTTTGAGAACAACAAATCAGGTCCTGATCAGGTTGAAAAACTAATGAAGGTGGTAAACACAATACTCAAAGACCAGAATAATGTATAAATTGAAGTGCTTGGAAATTATTATTTTTTGCATATATGTAAAAATAGAGCATTGAGCGAATCAGTATCTTGAAGAGGTAGATGATCTAATACAGCTAAAAATGTGAATCTTTGGTGTTTTCTTTAATAAATTTCATTTGAATTAACATACAGATGAGAAGAATGATCTGATGTTTTTTCTTGGACTTCTGTCAAAGGAGGCAATGAAAGCTTGTTAACCTTTGTAAACTGGAACTAATTCAATAAAACTAAGATTTTCAGTACAAAGTGTCCAATTGTTCTATGGTCTAAGACTCAATTCAATTTTATCTATATGGCACCACATCACAACAACAGTGGCATTAAGGTGCTTTCTATTGTAAGGTATTTTAAGTACTACTTAAATATCCTATTAACAACAAGTAAGCAATGGGGGTGAGTGAGTAAGCTCAGGAGGTAGAGGGTGGTGGTTCGAGTCCCGTCTTCTACTTACCCCAAGTTTCTCTCCAGTGCATCTATCACAGTATGAATATGTTTGAATGTTAGATAGAAAGCACAGAAAAAGGTGCTTGTATGACTGGGTGAATTAGGTAAGTTGTATAAAGCACTTGAAGTGTGCAATGGGAGTCCATTTACAATTTACCAATCTGAGAGCAAAGTCCTCTATTTAGGTGATACAGTACTATGATATGTTCAAGAGAAGATGAGGCCTAATCATTCAAAACATTCCACGTGAGGAGAAGGATTTTAAATTTGATTCTGGATGTAGAAGGGATCAGATGAAGAAAAGCCAATTTGCTAATGGTAAATGGGCTGGTTCTTGCATTGCGATTTTCTACTCTGAGCACTCAAAGCATTCATATAACTTGCCTTATTCAGTGCTTTCTATCCATCATTCACACACTCTCCTTGTTCTATCTTCAGATATTTAGATATATTCATGTGGGGCTGTTGTTGGATGCATGTATTTATGGAAATTCTGTATGTGCAAAAAACTAGGTATCATATATTTTGATTATTGTTGATAGACTCATTATCGCCATTGCCTGTGTTCACCATAAATTAGGTCCTGGTGGTAGTTTCTTAGGAGTTACTCTCACTTGTGTATCAGGCACACAGAGGGAAGCCACATGTTGAAATGTATCAGTGTCAATTTACTTTTCCTGTAAGAGATATATACTCTGAGGAATGTACCAATTCATGACCGATAATATTCCATTGGTCCCCTGGGCAGACTCTTTTAGGCGGACTCGTTTCCAGTAGGTGTCAGACTCCGCCAGAGCTGCCCTTTGTCACTGATTCTGTTCATGATTTTTATGGACAGAATTTCTAGGTGTAGTAAAGTGGCAGAAGGCTTTCACTTATGTAGTCTCAGAATCTCATCTTTACTTTTTGCAGAAAATGTGATTCTGTTGCTTGATCGAGTGATGGCCTCCAGCTCGCATAAGTATCTCGGAAATCCTGCTCACGTGAGTACATTTACCTTTGACAGTTTGGAGGCAGATCCAAAGAAGAACTAAGACTAAGAACAAGAAAAATAACTCACTTCTCAAAACACAATACAACAAAGATTCAAAAATCCCAAAAAACACAAAACACTGGGAACAAATTCAGGGACCTTAACAGGACTTTTTTCTATAAAAATAGAAATGGATACCCCACCTCTAGCCCTTTGCTGTTTTCAATGTTCTGAAGTAAAGATACTAAAGATAAAAGATTATAGAGAGACTGCTGAGACTGTCCATGTTCTCCTTCTCCGTTCAAATAAGAAAGCAAAATAGGGCAAAAGATGTTGTAAATGTTGTTATGTGCGTCGTATATTTCATGGAATTATTGTTTTATACTGTTGTTACGTCCCCACAACAGTATAACAGTATTTACTCATCATTTGCTTCAGATATTGTGAGTTAATGTTGTAGAGATTCAGAAAACCTTCAATGTGGTTAGATCACTATGCAGGAAGTAAACTGCACAACAGCTTTTACTTTTGATTTGAGAAGAATTTCTATGTTTTTGTTCAATGTAATGAGCCTGTTACTAAACAGAAACCCTGCTTAGTCAGATCTGCTCTGATAATTCAGCTGTTGAGCCAACCCTAATCTCCTATCACCACTTGATAAGATATCTCGTGAGAGTCATCAGCTTCCTGTAGAAGAACGAACATGCTGGCATGAGACTCAAACAATTATAACAGAAAGGTGGGCAGTGATGTAACACCTGTGGGTTACACCCAAAATGTTTTCATTCACCCGTGTTAATGGGCTAACAAGTACTGAGGAATGTTCATGTTTTCCTTTGCTCCAAAATTCAGTGTTAATGCCACTGTTTCACTTCAGAGTTGGTTGTGGAAGTTTTTTGCTTGCTTGCTTGTTTTACTTCGAATATGTTTCACACACTTGTGAGGAGAAACTCAATAAAGGGACTTTACAAACATTTCAGTTTGATGTTTCTCCTTTGAAAGACAACAGAATTAATAGCTAATATTTAATTATTTAGTACTTTATTATTATTATTGTCTGTATGTCATATTTATGATTAAAAACGGAATTGAGCAGGAATTGATCCTGCAACATGAAATACTGGTATCGGAAGTATCGGTATTTCAGGATTGCTCCTCACATCACTACCCCTCAGTCACTGAGTGAGACGGTAGACAACGGTGAAGAGGAGAGTGCAAGTGCATTGCAAAAACACATAAATGTGACTGACACCCATAAACGATGCAGCACCTGGCTTGAGTTTAAAGAAGCAGACACTAACTAAAAAGAGAAACCAAATCAAACCAGCCAATCTGAGGCATTTGATTTTTCTGAATGTCAACCTGCACTGAGGACATACTGTTTTTGAGTTCGGTCCTTTTTCTGTTCTGTGGATTTGTTAGCAGTGTTTAAACCATGACCCTACTGAAAATTGCAAAACATGAATGTCTTGAGCATATTGAGCACTCAGTTCACTAGTTAGCTGGCAGCCCTATCTGATAACTGTTAGAATTCATATTATGGCAAGAACCTAAATCACCTAAATAAATAGAAACGACAGTCCATTATTACTTTAAGAACTGAAGGTCAATCAGTCTGGAAAATTGCTATAACTTTAAATGCATCCCCGAGCGCAGTCACAAAAACCATCTGCACTAAAACGAAATTGGCTCACATGAGAACCGCCCCAACAACAACTGTTCAGAGGAGACTGGATAAATCAGGCATTTATGGTCAAATAGCTCCTAAGAAAGCAAATAGCTACTAAGGAAAAGCAACAAGCAGAAGAGATTTGTTTGGGCCAAGAAACACCAGGAAGGAGGAGATGGACTTCTCTGACCAAATGGCCTGGCCTCCACAGTCACCTGACCTAAACCCAATCAAGATGATTTGGGATGAGATCGACCGCATAGTGAAGGCAAAAGGACCAACAAGTGCTGAGCATGTTTGGGAACTCCTTCAAGACTGTTTAAAAAGCATTTCAGGTGACTGAAAGCTCATTGAGAGAACACCAAGAGAGTGCAAAACAGTAAACAAAGTAAAGGGTGGTTATTTTGAAGAATCTAAAATATATATTTAAATAATTTCACACTTTTTTGTTTACTACATAGTTCCATATATTTTCACCCATAGTTTTGATGCCCTCAGTAGGAATCTACAATGTAAATAGTCATGAAAATAAAGAAAAGACATCAATTGAGAAGATGTGTCTAAACTTTTGACTGGTAGCATATATATATATATATATATAAGTTAATTTCCCTCTCACCCCTGCAGGCAGTCTGTCCTTCAAGCTTGGGTCCTCCCCCAGAGACCTTGTCCTGCACAGTAACTTTGCTGTTCCTGGGACCGCACTCTTCTGAACAGAGATGTTGTTCCTGGGATCTACTGGAGCCACTTGCCTAGCTTGGGGGTCACTTCACTGAGTGCACCGATTACCTCTGTAGCCACTCTGTAGCAGGGTGGCTGCTGTGTTTCTTCGGATTACTCCTCACCCCCCACCCACCCCTGTGGCTTGTCATGTCTTCACAATGTTGTGCTGTGGACATTTATGTGCTTTTTTTGTGCAAAGGAGTTTTTTTTGTTTCCTGTTCTCATGCTGTCCTACCATGGAAGCACAGCATGAGTAGGGGTCTCTTTTTTCCTCTCGTACTTTCCCCACTGTAGTGTACATTTCAATGTTTTTCTCTGATTCTACCAATCTCCGACCTGTATCCCCATGTAATGTTTGTGCTATATGTGTATGGTCGGGGGGGTCCCATTTCACTGCAGGGCAACCTGCATGTGACGAATAAAGCTTTGATTGATTGATTGATTGATTGATTGATTGATTACCTTCAACCTCCACGTTCTTCTCTCAGTTCTTTTCTGAGCCCTTGGTACTTCCCGACTGTCGTTTGGTATAACTTCATCTAGCACTACTGCCATCTTCCTCTGCTTGTCTACCACCACTATGTCCGGTTGGTTAGCCATCACCAGTTTGTCTGTCTGTATCTGGAAGTCCCACAGGATCTTACCTCGGTCATTCTTGGCCACCCTTCCCATTTTTGACATGGGACTTCCAGGCCAGATGTTTTTGTATACTATGCCAGCAACTTGGCTATGGCATTACAAGTATGCCTTGCCTGCTAGCATCTTGCACCCTGCTGTTATGTGTCGGATTATCTCAAGGGCATCTTTACACAGCCTGCACCTGGCATCTTGCCTGGTGTGGTAGACCCCTGCCTCTATGGATCCTGTACTTAGAGCTTAATCCTATGGTGCCATGGTTATTTCCTCTGTGCTGTCTTTCCATCCAGCTTTATTCATCCACTGGTAGGATATCTGGATGTCAGCCACTTTCTCTATCTGCCAGTGGTATATACCATGCAGGGGCATGTCCTTCCATGATGCTTCCTCCTATTGCTCCTTTCTTTCTTGGGTTTCTGTTGCTGAGGTATTCACTAAGCGCTCACTAGTATTCAGCCTACTTCCGTTCACTTAGCTTACAGTGCTACAGTACAGGGTAATAGGTGTTGATAGCCCAGATCTTGTTCTTGCCATTCAGTTGACTCATCAGGACTTGCCTTGCAGGTATTTGGTGGTTGTAGCTTTATTAGCGGCCTCTTCGTTATTCACATTTCCCTGTGAGATTCCCAGGTTGTCAGGGATTTGGGTTTTTACGATCCAGCATTCTGAGTTTTTTTCGTTTTTTTATTTCTTAGGTTATATTTGAATATGTTAAGTTATTGCATTATTTTTAGTTAAGGTTTAGTCTAATCTATGATATCATCAAAGTCCTTTTAGTTTTGAGTCTTTGTCTGTTCTCTGTGTAGTCTGTCTTGTCCTCTATGTTTAACTTTTAGTTATGCCTGTGCTTTTGTTTCCCTTATCTGTTCTGATGTGTCTCTCCTTGTGTTCCATGTCTCCCCAGACTGTCATGTGATTCATATCTGTGTGTTCCATGTTGCCATATCTACTTCCCATTATGTTTCCTGTTTTTTATTGAAGCGTCCCATTTTCCATGGTTAGTGTGTTTAGTTTTCTTTCCCCTTTGGCGTCATGTGTTCCCCCAGGTGTTTGCACTTCCCTCATTACTCTCATGTGTATTTAAGTCTTTTTTTCTCCCTCTGTTCATTGTCAGGTCGTCTGTTTGCCTCACCTCATGTTCCTGGAATTCATGTCATCTCAAGTCCCGGTTTTCTTAGGTTCATGCTCATGTTCCCGTTTATATTTTACGTTTATATGTCTAGCTTTAGCTTTCCCAGTTTAGGTTGTAATTTAGTTTTCACCATTGCCATTTTGTTTCTATGTTTTTCTAACAGCAAGAATAAAATTCTTGCTTTTTCTTTAGCTTCAGGTCTGCCCCTTGTGTTTCCTACTTTTAGGTCCGCTCCTTAAGCACACTGGCCATCCCAGCCATGACACAGGTACTGGTAGCTGTCCTTGATGTCTGCAATGTTGCCTTCTGGTAGTGCAGTCCCCTTACTTCTGACTACTTTCCCTCTCTTTGTTACCATACAACTACACTTCTCCACTCCGAATGACATTCCAATGTTGTTGCTCTATATCCTTGTGGTGTGGATAAGTGAATCAATGTCTCATTCACTCCAGGCATATTCTCCTGCCTTTAAGCTCTCTGATGTACCTCCTAGGCGCCTTCTTCATTGAACCTTTCTGCAGGTCCAATACTTGGCTAACTTCCCTCCGTGCTACCTTGATCTTGGCATCTAGTCTCCTTATCCATGGAGGGTACTATTCCTTGTAGCTGTTCATCTTGTAGCAAAGCATCTCATTGATCACTGCTATGCCATGCTGTAGATCAGCTGGCTGATTTCGGTGATGGTCGTAGTAGGGGTTGTCCGTAGTGCTGCATCCACACTACGGACTATCTTCTACCTAAAGTACCTTCAGAGGGTACTTTACGTAATCTTTCTAACCAGCTGCACAGGGTCCAAGTTTCCAGCTTTGTCTTAATCCTATTGTCATGTTTACGCTGTGTGGCAGGCAGGAAGTAGAATCCAAGCACAGGACTCATACACAGAGAGGAATTAAACTCAAAGTGGCACCTTTATTGCTGGGAACAAAGTCCATACTAATACAAAACTAAGCCAAAAACAAGAAACTGGAAACTCAAACCAAAAACCTAAGAATAGGGAAACAAAACTAAGAACAAAGAACTAGGAAGCACAGAGGAAAACACACATCAGAGAGGCCACATGAAGGTTAATGACACAAAAACAAGCAGGGGAAGACTGAGGACTATAATACACAGGCTGGATAATGAGAGGATTGGGAACAGGTGGAAACACAGCGCCACACCGCCGCCTGCTCCTGCTGCGTGGCCGCCAGCTCGGCCACCATTCTCGCCAGCTCTTCCCTCTGCTGGCCCACCCCTGGATCTGCTGTGCCTCCCATCCTGGGTGTCGGCACCACTGTAAACATACACGGCAGACCCAGTGGCATTTTGATGCTTTTTATTAAAGCTTTGACGGTTGCTGTCCACAATACTCACAGAGCTGCAGCTCTCCCGCTGCCCACTCAACACTATCACAACAACACAACCACAGGACCCAGTACAATATTTAATTCGGCGGGGCGTGATTGCGGATGCCGTGCAGGTGCGTCCGCCTCCTCTGCACGGCACCGCAGGCCACGCCCCGCCACAGACTTCTAAAGGCTTTTGTGACCCCTTGGCTGCACATGTAAAGACTGTTTTTCTCCCCTGAGCCAGCTCATCCTGAGTCACCTGGGCCTGCTGCATACCCTGTGCAGCCCCAGGCAGATCATCAGTCTTAGCCAGAGGTCCTCCCACCATCTGGTCCTGCTCAATCTCAGCTAGAGGTCTCTGCGCCATTTGGTCCTGATCTGTCTCTGCAGTGTCTGGTCCTAGTCTGCCCTGTCCTGCTCCACCCAAGCAGTTGTCAGTCCCCAGCCAAGCCACCCAAGTTTTGTTGCTTCTGCTGATGCTAGCCTCCACTTAAGCCACCTTAACTGTCCCATCACTTCCGTCAGTCCCCTGTGAAGCATGCGGTCAATCTCCAGGACTTATTTTCTTACTTTGTTTTTGGACTCACTTGCTCACTGTTTTTGGCGTTGGAATTCTCCATTCTGGCCCACGCCACCTGTTTCCCCAGTCATGTCTCTGTATGATTATCTGGGGCTTCTGTCTCTCTGCGCCTCGTGCTATCTCTCTCTGTCTCTTTATCGCTCTCTGTCTTTTAGCTCCGTCATGTCCCGAGATGGGCAGTAACGTAATGCGTTACTGTAATTCGATTACTTTTTTCAAGTAACGAGTGAAGTAAGGGATTACTGTTGCAAAAAAAGGTAATTTGATTACCGTTACTTTCCCGTAAGCACGCTGCGTTGCTGCGTTACTAAAACCGTGATTTTTTTTTTCGTGAGTGTCTCATGACAATGACGTAAGCGAGTGCGACGTTCATGGCAACAATTCAATTCAATTCAATTCAATTTTATTTATATAGCGCCAAATCACAACAAAAGTCACCTCAAGGCGCTTTATATTGTACCGTAGATCGCACAATAATAAATACAGAGAAAAACCCAACAATCATATGACCCCTTATGAGCAAGCACTTTGGTGACAGTGGGAAGGAAAAACTTCCTTTTAACAGGAAGAAACCTCCGGCAGAACCAGGCTCAGGGAGGGGCGGCCATCTGCTGCGACCGGTTGGGGTGAAAGAAGGAAGACAGGATAAAGACATGCTGTGGAAGAGAGACAGAGGTTAATAACAGATATGATTCAATGCAGAGAGGTCTATTAATACATAGTGAGTGAGAAAGGTGACTGGAAAGGAAAAACTCAATGCATCATGGGAATCCCCCGGCAGCCTACGTCTATTGCAGCATAGCTAAGGGAGGATTCAGGGTCACCTGGTCCAGCCCTAACTATATGCTTTAGCAAAAAGGAAAGTTTGAAGCCTCATCTTGAAAGTAGAGATAGTGTCTGTCTCCCGAATTCAAACTGGAAGCTGGTTCCACAGAAGAGGGGCCTGAAAACTGAAGGTTCTCCCTCACATTCTACTTTTAAAAACTCTAGGAACAACAAGTAGGCCTGCAGAGCGAGAGCGAAGTGCTCTAATAGGGTGATATGGTACTACAAGGTCATTAAGATAAGATGGGGCCTGATTATTTAAGACCTTGTATGTGAGGAGCAGGATTTTGAATTCAATTCTGGATTTAACAGGAAGCCAATGAAGGGAAGCCAAAACAGGAGAAATCTGCTCTCTCTTTCTAGTCCCTGTCAGCACTCTTGCTGCAGCATTTTGGATTAGCTGAAGGCTTTTCAGTGAGTTTTTTGGACATCCTGATAATAATGAATTACAGTCGTCCAGCCTGGAAGTAATAAATGCATGAACTAGTTTTTCAGCGTCACTCTGAGACAGGATATTTCTAATTTTAGAGATGTTGCGCAAATGGAAGAACGCAGTCTTACATATTTGTTTAATATGTGCGTTGAAGGACATGTCCTGGTCAAAAATGACTCCAAGGTTCCTCACAGCATTACTGGAGGCCAAGGTAATGCCATCCAGAGTAAGAATCTGGTTAGATACCATATTTCTAGGCTTTTCAGGGCCGAGTACAATAACCCCAGTTTTATCTGAATTAAGAAGCAGAAAGTTAGCGGCCATCCAGGTCTTTATGTCTTTAAGACATTCCTGCAGTTTAACTCATTGGTGTGTGTTATCTGGCTTCATAGATAGGTAGAGCTGGGTGTCATCAGCATAGCAGTGAAAATGTATGCTATGTCTTCTAATGATGCTGCCTAAGGGAAGCATGTATAATGTAAACAGAATTGGTCCTAGCACTGAACCCTGTGGAACTCCATAATTAACCTCAGTGTGTGAAGAGGACTCTCCATTTACATGCACAAATTGGAGTCTATTAGATAGATATGATACAAACCACTGCAGCACAGTACCTGTAATACCTACAGCATGTTCTAATCGCTCTAATAGGATATTATGGTCGACAGTATCGAACGCTGCACTGAGGTCTAGCAGGACAAGCACAGAGATGAGTCCACTGTCAGAGGCCATAAGAAGATCATTTGTAACCTTCACTAAAGCTGTTTCTGTGCTGTGATGAGCTCTGAAACCTGACTGAAACTCTTCAAATAAGCCATTCCTCTGCAGATGATCTGTTAGCTGTTTGACAACTACTCTTTCAAGGATGTTTGATATGAAAGGAAGGTTGGAGATTGGCTTATAATTAGCTAAGACTGCTGGGTCTAGAGATGCTTTTTGAGTAAAGGTTTAACTACAGCCAGCTTGAAGGCCTGTGGTACATAGCCAATTATTAGAGATAGGTTGATCATATTTATGATTAAAGAATTAATTAATGGCAGGACTTCTTTGAGCAGTTTTGTAGGAATGGGGTCTAAAAGACACTTTGATGGTTTGGAGGAAGTAATTATTGAAGTTAACTCAGAAAGATCAATTGGAGAAAAAGAGTCTAACTTAACATCAATGGTACTAAGAGTAGCTGTAGATAATATTACATCTGTGGGATGTTTATTGGTAATTTTTTCTCTGATGATAAAATTTTATTTGTGAAGAAGTTCATGAAGTCATTACTAGTTAACGTTAAAGGGATGGTTGACTCAACAGAGCTCTGACTTTTTGTCAGCCTGGCTACAGTGCTGAAGAGAAACCTGGGGTTGTTCTTATTTTCTTCAATCAGTGATGAATAGTAAGATGTTCTGGCTTTGCGGAGGGCTTTCTTATAAAGCAGCAAACTATTTCTCCAGGCTAAATGATGATCCTCTAGATTTGTGACACGCCATTTCCTCTCCAGCTTATGAGTTTTCTGCTTTAGGCTACGTGTTTGAGAATTATACCACGGAGTCAGGTACTTCTGATTAGAGACCTTAGTTTTCACAGGAGCTACAGTATCCAGAGTCGTACGTAGTGAGGAGGTAAAATTATTAACAAGATAATCGACCTCTGTTGGAGCAGCGTTCAGATAGCTGCTCTGCTCTGTGTTGGTACAGGGCATTGAAGATGATAACAGTGGGTGGATTATATTCTTAAACTTAGTTACAGCGCTTTAAGAAAGACATCTACTGTGATAAAGTCTACTCTCCACCGCTGTGTAATCAATTATTGTAAATGTAAATGTTATCAGGAAATGATCAGACAGGAGAGGGTTTTCAGGAAACACTGTTAAATGTTCAGTTTCTATGCCATATGTTAAAACAAGATCTAGAGTGTGATTAAAGTGGTGGGTGGGTTCTTTTACATTTTGAGAGAAGCCAATTGAGCCTAATAACAGATTAAATGCCATGTTGAGGCTGTCATTTTTAGCATCTACATGGATGTTAAAATCACCCACAATAATTATTTTATCTGAGCTCAGAACTAAATTAGATATAAAGTCTGAGAAATCAGACAGAAACTCTGTGTAAGGCCCAGGTGGACGATAGATGATAACAAGTAAGACTGGTTTCTGAGTTTTACAGCTGGGGCGGACAATGTTAAGCATCAGGCTTTCAAATGATTTAAAAGTCTGTCTTGGTCTTTCGTTAATTAATAGGCTGGTGTGAAAAATTGCTGCCACACCGCCCCCTCGGCCTGTGCTTCGAGATTTCTGGCAGTTAGAATGACTCGGGGGTGTTGATTCATTTAAACTAACATAATCATCCGGCTGCAACCAGGTTCTGTAAGGTAGAGTAATCAATTATTAAGTCATGTACTAACAGAGACTTGGAGGAGAGAGACCTAATATTTAATAATCCACATTTCACTGTTTTACTCTTTGGTTCAGATGTGGATACTGTATTGTTCTTTCTTTGTAATTGTTTATGTTTAAGTTGTTTGTTGCTGGTTTTTAGTTTGTTTTTTGTCTTTTTGGAAGCTGACACAGTCTCTATGGAGATGGGTTTTTGGGGGGGTAGCAGGAGGAGAGAAGCTGCAGAGAGGCGTGTAAGACTGCAACTCTGCTTCCTGGTCCCAACTCTGGATAGTCATATTTTGGGGGGTTTAATAAATTTGTCCATATTTCTAGAAATGAGAGCTGCTCCATCCAAATTGGGATGGATGCCGTCTCTCCTAACAAGACCAGGTTTCCTCCAGAAGGTTTGCCAATTATCTATGAAGCCCACATCGTTTCTGGGACACCACTCAGACAGACAGCAATTTAAGGAGAACATGCGGCTAAACATGTCACTCCTGGTCTGATTGGGGAGGGGACCAGAGAAAACTACAGAGTCCGACATTGTTTTGGCAAAGTTACACACCGATTCAATATTGATTTTAGTGACCTCCGATTGGCGTAACCGGGTGTCATTACTGCCGACGTGAATTATGATCTTACTGTATTTACGTTTACCCTTAGCCAGCAGTTTTACATTTCCCTCAATGTCGCCTGCTCTGGCCCCTGGAAGACAATTGACTATGGTTGCCGGTGTCATGTTCCAAACAGGTACAGAGTTTAAGTTCATTTATTGATTCATAAGGATTTTATTGGTCCTTCACATGTCTGAGAACAGAATCACCAATTACCAGAGTTTGAGTGTTGTAACACTCTGAGAGTCGGTGCAGTCTGACTTTGACAGGGTCATGCCCCCTGCTGGTCAGTGAAAAACTGACTGGCAGGAGGTGAAGACGATCGTCGTTGCGCCAGCTACACAAGCAGTCAGGAATTTTTCCTCATCGGCATCACAGACTGTGATATATTTATGCCGGAATGTAAACAGAATACATTTTTGATTTTTCAAAAGAAAAATAAGAAGAATTTACGTGTATGACCCAAAACTACCCACACATAAAGAAACCTGGCTGGCTCACCACATGTAACACAGTAAAGTAAATAAGAATAAGAATAAGAATAAGAATGATGATAAACAAACAATTTGGTCAAGAAGGAAGTTGGACAAATTCCAGTCAAGTTCATTTGACCTATGATAGGCCATGTTCCAAACAGGTACAGAGTTTAAGTTCATTTATTGATTCATAAGGATTTTATTGGTCCTACAGCAACGGCACAGAGGTCAGGCAGCTCGCCATCCTGCACTGAAGTCTGATTGCAGGAAAAAAATCCCTGACCATCGAGTAGGTTGAGTGAGGGCACAATGCTGAATAAATCAGGTCAAGTGTACTAAAACCTTAAATTAAATTATGATCACACATCCTTGGTGTTTCTAACCACACTTCAGAGCAGTGTTTAGAAAAATCTGCACTTCAGAAGCGTAACACTGTGTTGAAACGTCAGTGTCGAGTGTCCCATCCCTACCATTCCTTTTTTGCTCATGTGTTGCATAAGGTCAGACAGAAAAATAATTTTATACTTTAGTCAGCAATCCAAAGAGTGACTTCTTATCGTTACACTCATCAAGAGAATAAGATTTATTCTACGAGTTTTTGTACAAACCAGTAGCATTACATGTACGTTTATGAGATTTATAATAGATCAGGTTTGTTTTAATTCAACATGAGTAACTTAATATTTAAATGCATAAACAATGGAAAAGAATATTCTTTTTTTAAAGAGAACACATAAAATTGACCTGTGCAGAATCTACTTTTTTAATAATAACAGAAACACAACAAATTAGACTGTTAGGTATAGATGTTTATTTAATTTGACTTTCATTTTCTAGACAAAAAGAACACTAAACTTTTTAAAGAAACATTGTGATGAAAAAATGGATTTAAATACATATTTTTACAATGAATAATAGAGTTGTGTTTACACATATAAACTACAATGATTTAGGACTGCTGCATTTAGAATAGATACAAGGAGTACCTTTCTCTAATGATTAGAATCAGATCCAAAACTTGCATTATGGTTATTATTAAACTTTAATATACCCCTATTAGCATCCAAGGACACACAATTATCTACACGAAGTGTGTGTCAGACATTTTCATATGTTCACATATGGGTACACAGGCTGTCTTGTTTCCATTATGTTGATTGTGTCTAGACAGTTTATCACATTGATTTAATCTCTTGCAAGAATGGAATGAAAACGTAAAATGCTCTGGTGCAATGGAGCAAGGAACCTGTACTGAGCGACTCGCATTCCCATTTTCCGTGCAGCCTCCACCTCTTGGAACATCTCATCTGTGTAGTACATGCGCGTGTTCTCAGCCACCATGCGATCAATCTTGCTGATTAGCTCATTCACTTGCTTTCTGCCCCTGTTTGTGTTTTCAAAGACGTGGAACCTATTTCCACATCTTTTGGTAATGACTTTAAGACCTTGGTGGCCTTTATTTACATACTCTTCTATTGTCATATCTCCAAGATCACCACCGCGGGTGAACAACACAATCATGTGATCGTTAGCCCTTGGACCAAACAGCTCCTGCAGGGCTTCCACAGAGTTTTTTTCTTCTTTGGTGAATCGACCGACTTGAAGGACCAGCAGGAACACGTGAGGACCTGGACAGGAGATTTCAACACATCTCACAATTTCTTTTTTGATGATTTCTTCAGATTTTCCCGTGTCCAGAATGCCTGGTGTGTCTACCACACTAACTACTCTGTTACCAAACGTCTTCACATGTTGTTTACAAGATTCAGTCACTGACTCTGAACTGGGAGAAGAAAGGAAACATTTTTCTCCCAGGATGGTGTTTCCAACTGCACTTTTTCCCACGCCAGTTTTTCCAATCAGCACAATCCTCAAGTCAGGACCTGAAACACAGTTAACTAATTTGATTTAACCCATATACACAAGGGTGTGACAAGAACCTCAGTGAAACTGGGAAATTTTGACACTTTTCAAAGGAAAAATGTTCAGGACCTGCAACACAGATTTCCCCGGAACTATTTACCATGTCAGAAATCAATAGCTCAACATCTCAGAATCTCAGTTTGGGATATTAACTATACACAGGTAGAGCTTACCTTGTGGAAATAAAGCCATATTTTATTGAAGTATTGTCCTGGCAGAGGTGAGAGTGATGAATGTGAATATTTCTGTTGAACTCAATATTTATAGCTCCATAACTGACACGCCTCCAGTACTTGCATAACAGGTTTATGAAATATTGACAGAGCAGCACAGCATAAGTGAGGAAACAGTAAGGAGAAGGAAGATTTGTAGTTGCTTAAAGTATGAGAACAACTGTTTTTCACAGAAAACTATATTTCAATTGCCCTTGGTAACATCTTCTGAAGAAGAAATTTAAAAACTACCTCATTCAAATGGCCTGTAACTGTATAAAATATAATAATAATTAATAACAAGTTTGTGTAACTCTTAAAAAAAAACACACAGTTACAAGAAGTTTCACACTTTGAATAATAAACCCCTTGCATTACTACCAAGACAAAGACTACATTAGTACTACTTAGTAAGTTGTAGTTCTGAACCATAAATAAATATAAATACCATCAAAGGCCACCTGTGCTGGAGGTGCGCAGGACAAGCCCAGAACACCTCACCCAGGAGGCACCAAGAAGATATTCTGTTCGGATGTCAGTGCAGCAGGATGGATACATTTATTTATATATCTTAAAAACTGTAGTTCAGACAGACAACATGTGTCTGACAAATTCATAGGTATGAAAATATCAATCATATTTTCTACTTAAATGATCAAAATTGGTTTCGGTGGGTCAGCCAGAGTTGAATCTGTCCAAAGGAATCAAAGGCTCTGTAATGAATCAGGAAACCATGTCTGATGGAATGGATACAACACGGATCATGGATTCAGACCAGAACAGGGTCAATTCATCTTTCATTGTTTCCCAGCTCATCTTATTCTGATCATTCATAACGATTTAATTCTTACTGGCACAATTTAGTTGCATTTCTTATAGCATGTTCGCTTTTACTGATAAAACTTTATGAATTTATAAAAAAAACTTGGAAACTGTCCTGGATTTTTTAAGTTAAAGGTTAAACTATTAATGAACTCTGACAGTAAGTAAAAAATGTCGGAAGCCAGTTACTTATCAGTGAAAACTGATCTTAGATCAGGTTAGAAATTAGGGAATCTTAAAGCAGAGTTTCTGTCAATCTAATTAATGACTAAAACAATCAAATTCTTTATTAAAGAAGGTTAAGTTGCTACATTCTATTAATTAGATTTTTTTAAAGATTTTTTTGGGGAGGGGGCATTTTCTTCATCTTTATTAGACAGTACAACAATGAAGAGTAGACAAAGGCAGTGAACTGGAGGTAAATTACATGGTTTACCTAACCATCCAAATTGTTTGATTCAGGTGTTCCAATCTCTTCTTTAGCATGCAGACTGCTTCTACAAACAATTGTGAAAGAATAGGTGGCTCTCAGCATGGTACCAGGATAGGATGTCACCTGTGCAACAAGTTCAGTCGTGAAAATTATTTTTCTTCCCACTGCGAGGTCTGTCTCTTCTAAGTCCCTGTTTGTGCATGGATTAATAATTGATCAACAAATGAATTTACTGTGTCTTACAGAAACCTGGTTACAGCAGGATGATTATGTTAGTTTAAATTAATTAAGCCATACTAATTGTCAGTATTGCCAGTTTATTAATCAACCAAAGACCCAGACGGAGTTTTAATTCATTTGAAAGCCTGATGCTTAGTCTTGTCCACCCCAGCTATAAAACACAAAAAAGTAGTTTTATTTGTTATTTCTCATCCAAGTAGTCCTTACTCAGTTTCTGTCTGATTTCTCAGACTCTTCATCAGATTTAGTTCCCAGCTCAGATAAAATAATTATTATTATTTCAACATTCATGTAGATACTAAACATGACAGCCTCAAGAGGGGATTTGATCGTTTATAAGACACAATTTGCTTATTTTAAATTGTAAAAGAACCCACCCACCATTTAATCACACTCTAGATCTTGTTCTGACAGTATTCTCTGAAACCACTCTTTTTTTTCTGATCATTTCCTGATAACATTTACATTTACAATAATTGATTACACAGCAGTGGGAAGTAGACTTTATTACAGTAGATGTCTTTCTGAAAGCGCTGTAACTAAGTTTAAGAATATAATCCACCCACTGTTATCATCTTCAATGCCCTGTACCAACAAAGAGCAGAGCAGCTATCTGAACGCTACTCCAACAGAGGTCGATTATCTTGTTAATAATTTCACCTCCTCACTACGTACGACTCTGGATACTGTAGCTCCAGTGAAAACTAAGGTCTCTAATCAGAAGTACCCGACTCCGTGGTATAATTCTCAAACACGTAGCCTAAAGCAGATGACTCGTAAGCTGGAGAGGAAATGGCGTGTCACAAATTTAGAGGATCATCATTTAGCCTGGAGAAATAGTTTGCTGCTTTATAAGAAAGCCCTCCGCAAAGCCAGAACATCTTACTATTCATCACTGATTGAAGAAAATAAGAACAACCCCAGGTTTCTCTTCAGCTCTGTAGCCAGTCTGTGAGTCTGTATCTACTATGAGGAGACTTAAGTTATTTTGCGACTATAGAGAGGGCTTTACCAGAAGTTGGTCTGCACCCTAACAGAGCTGTTTTTTCCATGTTGTCATCAAACATATATTACTTACAAAATTTTGTTGCTTCTTGGCAAGAAATGTTATAAAATTGGAACACCGGTTTATTTCCTTTCAAATGGTGCCACATTTGTAAAGAAAATACATTTGTGGGTTGTCAGTGAAGGTTCTCAGTCATAGAATAGAATAGAATAGAATAGAATTTAACTTTATTGTCATTGCACATGCACAGGTACAGGGCAACGAAATGCAGTTTGCATCCATCCAGAAGTGCTTTAGTGATATAGATATATTACAATATATATTAGCAATAATATAGATATGTGAGTATATTACAGAAATGGGTCTATTATGGTATGTTATAATGTACATGGTATGAAGTATGTTGTGAATATTCTATAACTATAAGTATGAATATTCACAACATACTTCATACCATTATAACATACCATAATAGACCCATCCAGGTCATCTTAAGTCTAAGGAGCTTGGACAGAAAAGTGTCTGGACTTCTTTGAGTTGATTGAAGACGTTACATTATGGAGAAACTCCTAAACACAAACTTAACAATGTGGTGTATGCTGTACAGTGTAGCGAGGAATGCCCAGACCTCTACATTGGAGAGACCAAACAGCCACTTCATAAATGCATGGCACAACACAGAAGAGCCACCTCCCCAGGACAAGACTCAGCTGTCCATCTGCATCGTAAGGTCAAAGGTCACTCTTTCAATGATGCCAATGTTCACATTTTGGACAGAGAGGACAGATGGTTTGAAAGAGGAGTGAAAGAAGCCATCTATGTCCACTGTGAGCGACCATCTTTGAACAGAGGCGGTGGTTTACGACACCAACTGTCTGCCATCTATAATCCAGTTTTGAGATCCCTTCCCAGACGCCTTAATGGCACTCACCCCCTTGGCCATCTGACCTCAGGACCCATTTTCACACCTTGGCTCATGTGATTAGGTAGAGGATCATTAGGGGGTCCATTGTCCCTCTCAGTGTTATACTCCTACAGGGCCTAAATTTGGGACTATAGAACTGAAGAATCTTCTCAAATGAGAGGTGAAATGTCTTCAAGCAACTTAAAGAAGTCCAGACGCTTTTCTTTCCAAGCTCCTTAGATTACATTTGTGGGTTGAACAGTTTAAGTATGTGGGTTGTGCCTATGAAAAACTTGTTAGATCTTCTCTGCCAATGCTAAACAGCTTATTCTGTTGCTGAATCTTGTTATGTGTCATTTATTGGATTGGATGATAGAAGTTGGTCTTGGCGGTTTAACAATTTATTATAGCCATAACAAGATAAATGTCCATGCATTTAGTGCTAAGTTTATATATCGTGGAGTGGTGTTCCCTGGAGGAAAGGGAGAAGGTAGGTGACACGGTGAATGAAAGAGTGGCCAGGTACCTAAGTAATCTGAAGACAGAGGAGTGCATGAGCGCATGAGTGCTTAACTATGTTGCCTTACAGGAAAGGTGAGTCTAGCACTCACACACGCGCAAAGCCAAGTGTAAGAGACGCAAAAGGAAGAGAAAGAATAGCAAACCACAACGGAGGCATGGGATCAGGATAAAACAAAGAACATAACATTAAACTTCAAACAATAAAAAAAACAATATTCTGTCATATACTAAAATATTTGAGATAACATCATTTTTTTTCATCAATTGTCACACAGGGAATGTGATGGAATGAAGACAGCAAAGCAAACTGAGTCTTTTCATAATCGTACTAGTGCATTTCATAACAGTACAATATCATGAAAAGGTTCTTTGTTCTAATAATTTCATGAACTTTCCTATATTCTTATTCACTTCAGTCTTTTACATTTTAAGTTTTATTCCCAAATTCTCTGCAGGGTTTGGATTCAGCTAGCATAAATAATCAGCAGGACATGAGACTTCAGCACATCACACAATTTATTTTTGCTCGTGACCTCTTCAGTTTGTCTGGTTTGGGTGTTAGTGGATGAAAATCAAATTTTTCTGACGAATTCTCCACCACAAAGATGACACAACTGAATGTTAAAAACTTTCCATATAGCTTTACACATGACACACCTCCAGCATTTGCATAACAGGTTATTAAAACAGACAAAGATCGGCACAGCTTACAGACGCCACACAGCTCGTCTTCTTCACTTTGCTAAACTGGACTGAAGGACTGAAGGACTATGTCTTCTAGTGGGTGAAAATATTCTGTAAATAGTATTTTTAGTTGTTTTGCTGAAATTAAAAGAAATGCATAGCAAATGGGAAAATGAACCATGTGACTTATTGTTTTCACAGAAAGGAAGATTGTAGTTGTTATCCTGGGAAGAGATGAAGTCTTGAAGAAAGCTCTAATAACCAACATCCTGGGAAAAGATTTATCCAAACTAGATAAAAGACAAGCTTTGAAAAAGATTGAGATCTATGTAAATGATATATATGAAGCCATGTTTACGCCAGACTTGTATGCAGAATTTAAGGACATACAAGACTTGTTGTGTATTAATCGATATCCTGACATGTGTCTGCTGGTGGTAGAACATGGCTTTTCACCAGACGATGTTCGGAAGCAGATAGAACATCTGAGCAATAAGACTGAAAAACCTGCAGAAGAGTTTACGGTTTTGCTTCCACTGAGTTATAAACCCACAGATTACTCGTTCATATCCTGCACCATGGAACAGGTTTTCAGTGAGCTCGACAGACTGGCTGAAGGCAGAAATCTGATGCTAACTAAAACAAAGTAAGGATGAAAAATAACATAATGCTTTATGGTATTTTTTCATGTATTTGTGGGGGAAGGTTGCTATGCTACTAAAACACAGGTATTAAGGCTTAATTTGAACATTAGGTCCACAGGTAATCCTGTTGTGGTGAAGGCGTGTTCCCTGGCTCAGCTGCAGGGGAGGGTGGTGCAGTGCACTCAAGGGACAGTGTTGGTTGGAGGATCAGGTGGACATGATTGAACTAATGAGGTTTCACCCTTTTTATAGTGAGGTGAGAGATCAGAGACGGGAGAGTGCGCAGACAGCTGGAAAGCCAGCGGATGTGTGTGCCGAACCAGGAAAACAGCCTATAAGTGAAAAATCAATCAAAACCATTAAACAACCACAGGAACAGAGTGTCGGGTCACGGCCCTTTGTACCTCTTCCACGTTTGTCAGCACCACGCACTGTGATGGCAATGCCAGGTAAACCACAATCTATACAGTGTCTTTCAGACTTGTTCAGACTGATATCAGTTGGAAGTTCATTATTCAAAACTATGTCGATGTTTCTGAAATTCATTACAGGAATACATACAATACAACACTTCCATACAGGAAAGCGTACCAGCAACAAAGTGAACCTTGTTCTCCTGGGAATGTCTGGGACTGGAAAGAGTGCGAGTGGAAACACCATCCTTGGAAAGCCAGTCTTCTTCTCTAGACCCAGTTCACAGCCAGTCACCAAAGATTGTGAGATAGCAGAAACAGAGATAAATGGCAAACATGTGCGTGTGATAGATACTCCAGACATGTTTGATGATGACATTGAAGAACCAGTTAAGAACAAATATCTAAAACGGTGCAAAGAGCTCTGTGAGTCACACCCTTGTGTGTATGTACTTGTGATGCATATAAGCAGATTTACAGATGGTGAGAGAAACATACTGAAAAAACTGGAAAAAGCTTTTGGGAGGAATGTTACAGAACAAACTATCATCCTGTTCACTAAATCAGATGATTTGCATCGTTCTGGAAAAACGCTGACTGATTTTCTGCATAGTTGCCAACCTGATCTGAAGGAACTGATTCAACAGTTGGGCAACAGGTGTGTTCTCTTTGAGAATAACAGATCAGGTTCTGCTCAGGTGGAAAAGCTGCTGGACACAGTGATCATGGTGTTAGAAAAACAGCAGAAATTATAATGTCATGTGTCAGATCATTTTCAGTGTGAAGATATAAAAAATAGTTTGACCATGAAGTTATTTGATATCTTAAACTCGTAGATAAAAACGAGTAAGTATATTTTATAAGTAATTAAATATTTATTAATAATCATTAATCATCATTATCATTTTGATTTTTAGCCATAATTTTTCTTTGTTCTCTACAAACTGGCGAATGAACGATTGGTTTCTGAATTGTTTTCTTTTTTGCTTTTGTTTTTTTGTTGTTGTTGTTTTTTTTTGGGGGGGGGTCAATCTTGGTAAAATAAATCAATGAAAGCTCATTTTGTAAAGTGTAACAGTAACAAATTATTGCTGAATTCAATAAAACGAAGTTAATGTGCATCTGGTGTCTCTTGGATAAACAGAACATGGTTAGGTCTTTAGTTTTGTGTTTGGTCCTCTGTAAAAACATCTCAGGTATTCAGGTTAATTTAATAGAAGTGAGTGAGCTGCAGAGATTCCAAGACACCAACAAACTTCCGAAAAGGCTCCTGTGATGTCTCATAAATACATAAATATCCATATGCTGGATTTTAAAATGGCATGTGGTGAAAACCTGTAATAAATGAGATTTAAAGAATATGAAATGTTAAAATGTATAGACTGGACATCTTATATGAAAATATAAAATTAACTTAATTTTTTCAATTAAGTACAGCATAACGGCATTTGTCCAGTTGTCTTCCTCGTGCACGAGAAACATAAAGAACTTTGCCTAATCGTATCTTGCTTTGCTGTGTAGAATTGTCTTGAACGTTCCAGCAAGTAGGTTTATGCTACAAACCTATCAATAATCTTAGCCACTGGGGCCCCAGGGTGGCTGTGGCTACAGTGTAGCTTGCCATCACCAGTGTGTGAATGGGTGGATGACTGGATGTGTAAAGCGCTTTGGGGTCCTTAGGGACTAGTAAAGCGCTATATAAATACAGACCATTTACCATTTACAGCATATTTCACAACAAAATAAGTAATTAAATATTTATTAATAATAATCTAATCTAGTGTGAGAAAATGCTCTCAAAAGCATTTTACAATGATTCTAAATATGGCTTATACTCCGTCTTACTCAATTAATCCTTTCACCTCATTAACCCTCAGTTATATATATAATAATGGTTTATATGGTTGATTGTCATTTATGCTTAGAAATATTTACTCATCTATGCTTAGAGTTTATAATCGATGTCATATTCAAATTCAAATTCAAATTCAAATTTTATTTGTCACGTACACAGTCATACACAGTACGATATGTAGTGAAATGCTTGGACAACTGCTCGTGACCTAAAGAAAACAAAAAAGGAAAAGGCTATGAATAAGATAGGAAATAAATATGAAAAATTAAAAAGGGTAAATTTAACTAGGAAGGAATAAAATATAAATTAAGGTTAAAAATGAAATAACTGTACAACACAAATTAGAATGAAGGGTAAATTTAACTGGGAGAATAAGATAAAATATATAAATTAAAGTTGAAAATAAAATAACTGTACAACAAAATACACAATATAGAACTATATAAGAATGTATGAAGAAATATAAATAAATATATACACAATAACAGCAGCTGTACAAATATTAACTGGAAATGAAGAATATAGTGACCAGTGTTGTGCAATCCACATTATGTCTTGTGCAGTGCAAATATGCTTAAAGTGATTTAAGTGATGAAGTGAAAACAAAGTCCATAATGTCCAGTGTGTGTAAGAACTGTATGTGTGGGTCAGTACTGTGTGGTGGTGTGATTGAGAGACCGTATCGCCTGCGGGAAGAAGCTCCTCCTCAGTCTCTCTGTGTTGGTCTTCAGGGAGCGGAATCGCTTTCCTGACCTCAACAGAGAGAACAGTCTGTTGTTGGGATGGCTGAGGTCCTTCACCATCTTCCTGGCCTTGGTCCAGCACCGCCTGCTGTAGATTGAGTGCAGGTCAGGGAGCTCGGAGCGGATGGTGCGCTCAGCTGACCGCACAACCCTCTGTAGAGCTCGTCTGTCCTGCATATTGATAGGGGTCTGATCCTTAGTAGTCTGCAAAGACTTTGTGTACATTCCAGAGTGTTCTGGCATACACACTCAGATCCTAGGGTCATGGGAAGAGGTCGTATCTTCTCTTGCTGATATATGGTGTAGCAAACACATCTATATCTGTTTTATTCTAAGTGCCTTTTGTTTAGATGAACTGCTGGACTTCCAGACCAGCAGGTTTAGGGAAGTCGTTTACAGGGTCACATTCTGACCACACACACACACACACACACACACAGATACCTACATATACACACAGACGGTACTCTTTGTATACATGTACGCCTATGTAAGATGTCATATGTTAATGAGTCTATGCATATTTATGTAACCTCAATAAAAGAGCAGTGTTACGAGGGAGCGGACAAGAGCAACTGGGGTCAAGGAACGGCATTTTTCCAGTTGTCTTCCTCGTGCACGAGAAACATAAAGAACTTTGCCTAATCGCGTCTTGCTTTGCTGTGTAGAATTGTCTTGAACGTTCCACCGAGTAGGTTTATGCTACAAACCTATCAACAATCTTAGCCAGTTATTTATCTGTTCATTTATGTAATTATTTTATTTTATTTCATTTTATTTTTTTGTCTGGAACCAAAACTGTATCCAGGTGCAGCTTCAACAAACGCCACTATAACTGCTGATGTGTCGCCATCTACTGGCCATTTGATGAATAAGCCAGGATAAAGAACTTATGATCTTGCTGCACATTTATTTAGTTCAGTTCATCCATTCATCCATCAATTCGCTTCCGCTTATCCTTTTCAGGGTCACGGGGGATACTGGAGCCTATCCCAGCTGCCCAACAATCATATGACCTATGAGAAGCGCTTTGGTGACCAGAGGTGGGTCCAGTATCCAAAATTGTACTCAAGTAAAAGTAGCATTACTTTAAAATATTATTACTCAAGTAAAAGTGAAAAGTAGTCTTCAAAAAAGTTACTCAAGTAAGAGTAAAAAAGTACTTGGTGAAAAGACTACTCAAGTAGCGAGTAACTGTTTGAAATGTCTGATTTATTTTTTAAATAAATGCTATCAGACAAACAAAAATAAATAAATATACAATTTTTTGTATTTTCAAATAGAATATATGTAAAAAGATCAACAAAATAAGGCACAAAAATTCTAATTTCCAGATTTCAGTTTTTCACAACATAAAGCATTTTTCATCAATACCTACAGTAAATAATATAAATATATAAACAGTGCAAACCATTTCCAGTGACAAGATATGCTGTAAACGTTATATTCATTTTTGCTCCAAATGGCACAGCAGCCTCAGAGGAAACATTAGAACAAGGCATCTTGAACATATGTACATACACGGCAGCTCAGTTTACCATAAGTTGTATGGGTGTGCATCTATTTCTGCATATTTAGCAAACAATGTGCCATTTCTTCACTCAGTGAGGTGATGGTTAAGCTTCAGCAGCAGTTTGCTCTCAAGGTTCTTTCTGTGAAGCTTTAACTGTTTAGCAGTGAACAGGAGTCGTATCTGACTGAGAAATCCTTCACAAGCTCCAGATGCATGAAGAGCTGTATTCATTTTGATCGACAGCTTCTTGATGGTAGGAACGCCATGCAATGGATCCACACCTCCAGTGAATGGACATGAAAGGTACCTCTCCAGTTCCCCTGCTTCTGGCTTTCCTGACCCCATGGATCCATCACCTTTGTCGGTTAGGCTGCTGTTTGCGCTGGCCTCATCCAGCTCTGAGTCTAGGTGATGTCTGATGAAGTGGAGACCTGTGGAAAAAGGCTTCCATATCCGAGGCTTTTCAAAGTGGCCTCACAAAATTATCACGACTACAACAACCAGAAAAAGAGCTGGATGGACATTGCTGCTCAATTGCAGCTGCCTGGTCAGTGTTTTTCATTAGTAATTTAGCAAAGTTGATGGTGGTGGAATGTGTGTGTCTGTGTGTGTGTGTCTGTCTATGTGAGTGAAAGACAGAGAGGGAGAACGAGAGACAGATTTTGTATGATAAGCTTCATGTTATAAACGCACAGTTTGAGCACTCAGGTCGCATCAGAGATGTCTTTTTACGCCTCTTGGTGGCGCTGTCACTTGGTGTTTGCTCGCTCTGTGGTAGAGTATCACTTCCTGTTCCTGCTCAAACACAGTGGTGTTTCTGAGTAGCTTATTTGCTTAGCAATTTAATTAACAACTTTTAAATACATTCTTCTTTCATAGTATAATCTTCACGTGCTTCATCCGAAGCACACTTTCTGTGTACTCACTACCTAATTTATAGCCAAAGTATTCACTCACTGTGTCTGTACTGTTTCGCTAGCTTAGCTCGTAGCTGACTCGTTAGCACCATGGCTACTTCACCTGTCCCTCCCGCACTTTCCTCCTCATTGTGTCAGATGTTTAGTTACTCTTCAGCCTCTTTTAGCAGTAATGATACTTGTAAGAAATGTAGCATATTTGTAGCTCTAGAGGCCAGGATTACTGAATTGGAGACTCGGCTTCGCACCCTTCATTCACCCATAGCTAGCCAGGCCCCTGTAGCTGGTGCAGCGAAGATAGCGTAGGCCCCGCTAGCTGTTCCCCGGCAGACCCCAAGCAGCTGGGGAAAGAGGGCGGCTGGATGATGGTGAGGAGGAAGCATAGTCTTAAACAGAAGCCCCAGGTACACCACCAACCTGTTCATGTGTCTAACCGTTTTTCCCCACTCGGCGACACACCTGCCGGGGTTCAAACTCTGGTAATTGGTGATTCTGTTCTCAGATATGTGAAGCTAGAGACACCGGCAACTAGGGATGGGTATCGTTTAGGTTTTATCCGATACCAGTACCAAACCGGTACTTTTCAAACGGTGCCGGTGCTTAAACAGTGCTCAAACCGGTGCTTAAAGAATGGAGAACACAAACTTTGTCCAAAAACCTCTCATTTTCAGCTGTTTTTTTGTAAAAAGATAACAATGTTAGCCTTTTCTGCAGCTATAGGTCATATATGGTATCACTCTTGGCTGGAAGCAGTGCTTAATAAATGGAAAATGTCATGGTCCTGCGGCCATGACTCAGTGACTTTGTGTTTGTGTTCTTTATTGTTATTACTTTCATTATTATTCGTGGCTGTTTTGGGATGGTTTGTGTTTTGGGATTTTAGATACTGGGTTCTGGGTTTGTGCTCCCTCTATTGGTCCCTGGTGTTAGTGTTCCCCTGTCTCGTCAGGTTAATCAGGTCCAGCTGTGTCCCCCACCTGTGTGTGATTTCCCAGTGTCTCTCTGTGTACTTATAGTGTGTGTTTTCCTCTGTTCCTCGTCGCGTCGTCTGTGTTCATATTTTGTGAAATCCCCTGCGTGCTCTCCCTGCTGTTCTCCCTTCATGTCAGGTTTGCTACTCCTTGGTGTAGTTTCTCCCAGTTTAGTTCATCCTTAGTTCTGTTTTGCCATCTCCACTTTATGTTTGGTATTGTTAATAAATCGCCCTCACGTCTGAATAAGTGCTGCATTTGAGTCCTCCTTCCACTCTTCACACGGCCGCTGCCCCGAGCCGTGACAGAAAAAACACCAATTTTGTCTAAAAACTTCTCATGTTTAGCTGTTTCCCACTTTTCTTTAGTCATTTTAGCCTTTTTGGCCAGGATGAAGGGAGTATCTTCCATCAAACAAGAAGACAGCCACATGTAACTACGACGGTATTTGCTAGTTCACCTTACATGCATTAATGTAATGACGTGGTTAGCCTACTCAACGTAAATTACACACGAACAACATTAAGCTACTCACCCAGAGAAGAACGGCTGCTGCTGCATCATCATCCGTCATCATTTCTGCTACACTGGCAGGGCTAGGGGCCAGGACTCTCCTCTTCGGGTTCTTGGGGGATGTTGCTAACTCCAGGTCTGATAAGATAAGATAAGATAAGATAAGATAACCTTTATTAGTCCCACACGTGGGAAATTTGTTTTGTCACAGCAGGAAGTGGACAGTGCAAAAGTTATGAGGCAAAAATTAGAATACAATAAGAATAAATACAGTACACAACTGTACAGAATAGAATAAAATACTATATACAGTAGAATAAAATAAAATAAATATACAATAAGATAAAAATAGAATACAAATACAAATACTATATACAACTGAGTAAACAGGCAACCCACCTGCAGCAGATGTGCTCGGTGTGAGGTCTCGCAGCAAGCTATCAAATACGGTACATTTCTCGGCTTTAAAAAAAAAAAAAAAACGCTATGCGTCGCCAGGTGTTTCATCAGATTTGAGGTGTTACCTCCTTTGACAGTATCACAGTATCACCTTAAAGCACTTGTTGCTGCTGAGTTTGCATCTTTTGCTGTGAAGTACAGCCAGACTTTTGACCGCTTCGCCTTGGGCATTTTTAATATGTAGCTCTGCTCTAAAAGAACATACGTACCTGGGCCCGCCTACTACGCTCACAAAGGTAAAATGATTGGCTAGAATCCAAAGTGTATGACATCTCAGGAAAAAAAGCACCGAAATAAAGCACCGAAATGTGCACTGCTTTTCGGTCTGGTTACTACCGTTTATGTCAGAACCGGTGCCGGATACCGGTACCCATCTCTACCAGCAACCATAGTCAATTGTCTTCCAGGAGCCAGAGCAGGCGACATTGAAGGAAATTTAAAACTGCTGGCTAAGGGTAAACGTAAATACAGTAAAATCATAATTCACGTCGGCAGTAATGACACCCGGTTACGCCAATCGGAGGTCACTAAAATCAATTTTGAATCGGTGTGTAACTTTGCCAAAACAATGTCAGACTCTGTAGTTTTCTCTGGTTCCCTCCCCAATCAGACCAGGAGCGACATGTTTAGACGCATGTTCTCCTTAAATTGCTGGCTGTCTGAGTGGTGTCCCAGAAACGATGTGGGCTTCATAGATAATTGGCAAACCTTCTGGAGGAAACCTGGTCTTGTTAGGAGAGACGGCATCCATCCCACTTTGGATGGAGCAGCTCTCATTTCTAGAAATATGGACAAATTTATTAAACCCCCCAAAATATGACTATCCAGAGTTGGGACCAGGAAGCAGAGTTGCAGTCTTACACGCCTCTCTGCAGCTTCTCTCCTCCTGCTACCCCCCAAAAACCCATCTCCATTGAGACTGTGTCAGCTCCCAAAAAGACAAAAAACAAATTAAAAGCCAGCAAAAAACAACCTAAACATAAAAAATCAAAAAGAAAGAACAATAAAGTATCCACATCTGAACCAAAGAGTAAAACAGTGAAATGTGGATTGTTAAATATTAGGTCTCTCTCCTCCAAGTCTCTGTTAGTACATGACTTAATAATTGATCAACAAATCGATTTACTCTGCCTTACAGAAACCTGGTTGCAGCCGGATGATTATGTTAGTTTAAATGAATCAACACCCCCGAGTCATTCTAACTACCAGAAATCTCGAAGCACAGGCCGAGGGGGCGGTGTGGCAGCAATTTTTCACACCAGCCTATTAATTAACGAAAGACCAAGACAGACTTTTAAATCATTTGAAAGCCTGATGCTTAGCCTTGTCCACACCAGCTGTAAAACTCAGAAACCAGTCTTTTTTCCAACAATATCCTTATTATTTTTTTACATTTTAATGACTTACAAACAGTCCAACATTCTAAATACTACATGAACATACACTCCTCTCAGACAGCAAAAAGAAAACAAAAAAGTCATCAGATTTGTCACTCCGTTAAAGGCCTAAATTTATCATTATCCCAAATCAAATGTCATTGCCCTCCGTCTTCGTCCTCCTCAGATAATACAAATCCTTCTACAAAATTCACAAATGGTCTCCACACCTTCTCAAAAACATCCAATTTCCTTTTCAGTATACATGTCATCAACTCCAATGGCAAAGCCACCATCATTTGTTTTATCCACTGTGTGATACTTGGTTCCCTTGTTCTTTTCCATTTTAGTGCGATTAATCTTTTTGCTTGTAACAAACCCATATCAATAAACATTCTGTCACTTTTTGTGTACCTCATGTTTTCTGGGTACAATCCCAGAATAAGGAAGCCAGGATCCAAAACCTCTTTGGATAATATTTGTTTCATAGTTTGTGTTACTGCAACCCAAAAAAAACCCCAAAAAGAGCCTATCTTCCTGCAATCCCAAATACAATGCCAAAAGATACCTTTATCTTCATTACATTTATTACAAGTGTCTGGAATATTAGAGTTGTACTTATTTAATTTTTCCGGAGTAACATATATTCGCATTAACCATTTGTATTGCAACAACCTTAGTCTAGAATTAATAGTTTGTTTATGAGCTTTTGCACAAACCAATGCCCATTGTTCCATGGATATGTCCTTCTTTAAATCTTTTTTCCAGGCGTTCAACTTTCCCAAAAAATTGTCAGATGTTTTGGACCTAATCAATTTATATATTTCTGATATTGCCCCTTTTTTTGAACTGCTTTTGCTAATTATGTCTTCCAATTCTGATTTTGGTGGTTTGGTGCAGGTATGAACCAAGATGAACCAAGATGAACCAAGATGGCGCCGCGGATGGTCGCCCTGGTGCTTCAGTGCGTTACTTTTGTTTTGTTTTTGTGCATTTCTTCTGTGTCTGGGCACTCCTCTGGATATTCGTACACCAGAGAAGAGCTCCTTAACTACAGGACTACAACGCCTGTGGATTTATTTCCAATATTTGTCGCATCTGCGGCAGATTTACTGCTGACTCTGACCAGGAAAGCGAGACGCCGAAAGAGAGGGAAGCGAGCCGGCGCACTCGTGCGTTTGAGGAGACGCGGACTGCGAACCGCTCTTCCTGGGATCTTCCTTTCTAATGTACGCTCACTCGGGAATAAGATTGATGAACTGGCCCTGATGAGAAGCATGAACAGAGACTTTGCCTCCTCCTGTGTCTTATGTTTTATGGAGTCGTGGCTCAGTGAGAACATCCCAGACTGCGCGCTCAAACTGGAGGGCTTCCATCTGCTGCGCGCGGACCGGCAGGCCGCTCTCTCCGGTAAGTCCAAAGGTGGAGGTCTCTGCTTCTACATCAATAGTGGCTGGTGCACAGATGTGACAGTGATTGCTCAGCACTGCTCTTCCTCTCTGGAATATCTTTTTATCCACTGCAAACCGTTTTATTCTCCGCGGGAGTTTGCTTCATTCATCCTGGCCGCTGTTTACATCCCGCCAGACGCAGATGCGCAGGCAGCTCAGTGCGCACTCGCGGAGCAGATTCTCCACACGGAGCGGACATTCCCGGACTCTCTCATCATTGCTCTTGGGGACTTTAACAAAGCCAATCTGAGCCATGAGCTTCCAAAATACAAGCAGTATATTAAATGCCCGACCAGAGAGGAGAGGACATTGGACCACTGTTACAGCACAATCAGCGGGGCCTATCGCGCGGTGCCCCGCGCTTCACTCGGACTTTCTGACCACGTCACGATCCACCTAATCCCCGCGTACAGACAGAGGCTGAAGCTCTCCAAACCTGTCGTGAGGACTAAAAAACTGTGGAGCAACGAGGCTGTGGAGGAGCTTCGCACGTGTTTGGAGTCTACAGACTGGGACACAATGAAGGCTGCTTCTAACAGCTTGGACGAGTTTACGGACACTGTCACCTCCTATATCCACTTCTGCGAGGACAGCATTGTGCCATCACGCACCAGGGTGAGTTATAACAATGACAAACCCTGGTTTACTCCTAAACTCAAAAAGCTGTGGCTGGAAAAGAGAAAGGCGTTCAGAAGCGGAGACAGGGACTGCTACAGAGAGGCCAAGTACAGGTTCACTAAAGAAGTGGACATTGCTAAACATCAGCACTCTGAGAAGATGCAGCAGCAGATCTCAGAGAATGACTCGGCCTCTGTGTGGAAAGGTTTTAGGAATATCACCAACTACAAGCCTAAAACCCCCACTCCACTGACGACTTGCTCTTGGCCAACACCCTCAACGACTTCTACTGCCGTTTTGACGAGCCATCAGGCAGCCTTCACACCTCCAACGGCCCCAACAATAGAGACACTTTGGACACTAATTCCCCCACCTCTCCCCCCTCCATAGAGCCATCACCACCTTCAAACCGTTCACCTACAACACCCCCCTCCTCACCCCACACAAAAGAGGATTTCACACCACCTCCTCCCACCACAACTCTTCATATTCATGAAGTAGATGTGAGGAAGCAGTTTAAGAACCTGAATGCTCGGAAAGCTCCCGGCCCAGACGGCGTGTCTCCTGCCACCCTCAGACACTGTGCAAACGAGCTGGCCCCAGTGTTTTCTGGCATTTTCAACTCCTCACTGCAGGCATGTCATGTGCCTGCCTGCTTCAAGTCCTCCACCATAATCCCTGTCCCCAAGAAACCTAGGATCACTGGACTAAATGACTACAGACCCGTGGCTCTGACATCTGTGGTCATGAAGTCCTTTGAGCGCCTAGTTCTCTCCCATCTCAGGACCCTCACGGCCCCCCTCCTGGACCCCCTGCAGTTTGCATATAGAGCCAACAGGTCTGTAGATGACGCCATCAACATGGCCCTACACTTCATCCTGCAGCATCTGGACTCCCCAGGAACCTACGCCAGGATCCTGTTTGTGGACTTCAGCTCTGCCTTCAACACCATCCTTCCAGACCATCTCCGAGGCAAGCTTTCCCAGATGAATGTGCCTGATCCCATCTGCCGGTGGATCACTGACTTCCTGACGGACAGGAAGCAGCATGTGAGGCTGGGAAAGAATGTCTCGGACTCCCGGACCATCAGCACCGGCTCCCCTCAGGGCTGTGTTCTTTCTCCTCTGCTCTTCTCCCTGTACACCAACTGCTGCACCTCCACCCACCAGTCTGTCAAGCTAATCAAGTTTGCAGATGACACCACCGTTATTGGACTCATCTCGGACGGGGACGAGTCTGCCTACAGGAGGGAGGTTGAACGTCTGGTGTCCTGGTGCAGCCACAACAACCTGGTGCTGAATGCCCAGAAGACAGTGGAGATTATTGTGGACTTCAGGAAGCACACAGCCCCACTCCCCCCCATCATCCTGACTGACACCCCCATCACCTCTGTGGACTCATTCCGCTTCCTGGGTACCACCATCACCCAGGACCTGAAGTGGGAGCCCACCATCACCTCCGTCATCAAGAAAGCCCAGCAGAGGATGTACTTCCTGAGGCAGCTGAAGAAATTCAACCTGCCAACACGGACGATGATGCAGTTCTACACCGCAATCATCGAGTCCATCCTCACCTCCTCCATCACCGTGTGGTACGCTGGAGCCACTATCAGGGACAAACAGAGACTGCAGCGTGTTGTGCGCTCTGCTGAGAAGGTGATTGGCTGCAGACTCCCATCTTTGCAGGACCTGTACACCTCCAGGACATTGCGGCGTGCAGCTCGGATCTCAGCTGACCCTTCTCACCCTGGTCACAGTCTGTTTGACCTGCTCCCCTCAGGCAGGAGGCTCCGGTCCATTCGCACCAGAACCTCTCGCCATAAGAACAGTTTCTTCCCCTCTGCTGTTGGACACATGAACAATAACCATATGACTATCCCCGCCACTAACACATGACCCTACGCTGTGTTCACTGTATCATTCCATGTTTGGCACTGATCACCACCTGCACTCATGTATATATCTTTCAACGTAGCACTCTTAATTCTTACTCTCATGTATATATCTCATGTATATCTCATGCACATATCTTTCCACGTAGCACTTTTAATTCTTATCCCTACTTTTATTTTTTCCATGTCTATTTAAGTGTTATTTATGACACCATGTTTGCACTGAAGCACCGCAGCAATTTCCTAATGTTGTAAACCTGCTCAACATTTGGCAATAAACCCCATTCTGATTCTGATTCTGATTCTGATTATTTTGATTTGCTCGAATGTAACTTCTAATTTGGAGATATTTGAAAAATTGCTTTCTATCTATATTATATTTATGTCTAAGCATATCAAAGGACATCATATCTTGAGAATCTGTTGCATACAAATCTTGGATTTTTTGGAGTCCTTTAATTGACCATTGTCTCTTTGTCTGGCTCTTGGCGAAGGCAGTCGCACTTTTTCTCTTCTCCTCCTTCCCCTTATCTTCCCTGCTTAGCCTCTTGTGTCCTTGTCTTGTCTCGTGTGCATTACTTTCCCTCGAACAGTCTCTCACTGTCGTTCTCTAAAACCTAAAAGAGAATTATGGATTTGATCAACTGGTCTCTGAATGCTATTGACACCCTTTTCTCAACGAGAAGTCGGGGCTCGGGAGAGCCCGAGTGCCCTGGAGGGACTTTCCCTGCCCGATACACGATGGATGGGTGGCAGACCTGGAGGATCTTGTGCCTGGCGGGACTGTCGATCGAGGATGCTGAGGATATCTACCTATTCGGAACCATGATAACAGGGTTCTTGCTGATCGGAGCTGGCTTGGCCCTGACTTATCGGAGAAATAAGAGAGCAGAACCAGCTGTTCAAACCCCCCCAAAGCTGACCGCTGGAATTGAAGCGATGGGACGAGGCGCGACCTCTCACACGGAACGCAGCATGGTTAACACCTTGGAGACGCTTACAGCTGCCGTGAAGACTCAAAATAACACCATTGAGCGTATGGGGGGATACATCAGAGAGAGGCCTGCTCAAAATGAGACCCTTGAGCGAAAATTGGATCACATCGCAGATCGGATCACTGCAGTTGTGGGGTCTCAGAATCAAAAGAATGACAACACCACGGAACAGAAGTTTGATACCATCATGGGGAGGCTCGCGGCTCTCCAACGGGAGATTGAGAGACCAGCGTCAGAGTGCTAAATTCGGCTGCTCGCATAATGGAGAAATCAACAATATTCAACATATGGACACCATGGCGCCAGCTGCTCAGGCCCAAGGCTGGAGCCGACCAAAACAACTCCCTGATAACGACTGTGTGATGACTATTCTTCCCATCCCATGCAAGGCCACCTGGGTTGGCTGGCAGACTGTTTACTTAGCCTGATAGAGCGAAGGACACTGTCTCAGCTGGACTCTGGACACGCACACACATACACTTACACTGATAAGCATGCACTCATCCCCCTCCCTTTCCAAACGCCTTCGATGCTTGTTTCCTGTGGGGGAAGACGTGCCGCGCTGAAATGGTAGCGCTGTGTAGGACGACTGCTGTGTTCCTTCGGATTACCCCCCCCTATCCAACCCCTGTGGCTTGTCACGTGCTCTAATGTTGTGATGTGGACATTAATGTGCTCTCTGTGCAGAGGAGGTTTTTATTGTTTCCTGTTCTCATGCTGTCCTCCCATAGGTGCCCAGCGTGAGAAGAGGTCTCTTTTTTTCCTCTTGTATCTTTCCCATTGTTGTGTACTTTTTCAGTGTTTTCTCTGCAAGTGTTGTATGTGTAAGTCGGGGGGGGGGGGGGGGGGGGGGGTCCTATTCCTCTGCGGGGCAACCTGCATATGGCCAATAAAGCATTCATTCAATTCAATTCAATTCAATTCAATTCTAAAAACTTCATCCTCTCTTCCTGGTCTGAAATCCTGGTTTCCCCACATCGGTGTAAACTGTGACAATACAACAGGTTCCTTCATATATCTTTTTACATCATACAACACTTTGACCATGTTCTTTACCATTGGATTTTTTGCCTTTTTAATCAAGTTTATTGCTGTGTCTGAGAAAAAATATAAAGGTAAAGGTGGATGCAAATTAATACTTTCCATCTCTGACCATTGCGGGGCATTATTTAAGTCAAAATAGTATCTTATAGACCTGATTTGACATGCCCAGTAATACCACTCAATATTTGGACACATGACACCACCCTCGTTGTATGGTAGATGCAACAATGATAATCTTATCCTTGGTCTCCCATTTTTCCATAAAAAACCAAGAACAAGCTTTTTGATCCTGCTAAACCAATCAACAGGAGGCGGCAGGGGGATGTTCTGATACGCATAAAGCACCTTTGGCAGTATACTCATTTTGTATATATTAATCCGACCAATTAAAGAAACTGGTAGAGATATGCATCTGTCCACTATCTCTGTTATTTCTTTAGAAAGTCTTTCATAGTTATTTTCCATGATCTCACTTAATTTGGGCGAAATCATTATTCCTAAGTACATAAAGTCCTTTACTGTCTTAAAATGAGATGTTACTATATGTGGGTTTTTCCTTTCTTCTTCATTAAGTAATAAAACGGATGATTTAGATTTGTTAATGACATACCCTGATATTTGACCAAAATCCCCTATCAATCTAAGCAGAGCAGGTATAGATTCTGTTATTTTAGAGAGATATACTATTACATCGTCTGCGTACAACGAAATCCTATGTTCTACTTCATTTACCATAATTCCTGTCAATGATAAACTCGAACGTACAGCTATAGCAAAGGGTTCCATAGCTAATGTAAACAACAGTGGGCTTATCGGTGAGCCTTGTGGACATCCCCGTTTCACGTGCGTGTTTGCAAGCTTGTTTTCAATACCTGCAAACTCCTCTCGTATGGCATGCTGCAACCTCTCCTCTATGTTGCCACTATCCGCGGGGCCGTGTTCGCTCATGGTGGCTGGCTTGTTAGCTGAGCAGGCCTCGGACGCGCTAGCTTCACCGCCAAACACCGATATCTTGGTTTCCGTGGTTGACTTAGTCTTCTCCTTGGTAGTTTTACCAGGTCCAGGCATCGTGGGTCTATAGCGTATTTCGTTTTCGTGTTTTGGAGCGTTTTTCCTTAATTTTAAGGATTTAGCAAAGTTTCTTGCAGGAGCAGTTCAGAGCTCGACCGATTGCTACGGTGACGTCATCGGAAGTCCCCAGAAACCAGTCTTACTTGTTATCATCAATCGTCCACCTGGGCCTTACACAGAGTTTCTGTCTGATTTCTCAGACTTTTTATCTGATTTAATTCTCAGCTCAGATAAAATAATTGTTGCGGATGATTTTAACATCCATGTAGATGCTAAAAACGACAGCCTCAACATGGCATTTAATCTTTTATTAGACTCAATTGGCTTCTCTCAAAATGTAAAAGAACCCACCCACCACTTTAATCACACTCTAGATCTTGTTTTAACATATGGCATAGAAACTGAACATTTAACAGTGTTTCCTGAAAACCCTCTCCTGTCTGATCATTTCCTGATAACATTTACATTTACAATAATTGATTACACAGCGGTGGAGAGTAGACTTTATCACAGTAGATGTCTTTCTGAAAGCGCTGTAACTAAGTTTAAGAATATAATCCACCCACTGTTATCATCTTCTTTTTTCTTTTTTCTTTTTTTTTTTTTTTGTGTCCCGTTTGGATCTGCAGCCATCAGAATTGTTGTCTTAAGGCCAAGAAAGATGCCAAGCGGATTTATTTTACCAAGTGGATCATCATGGCCTTGCCATATTGGTCCATTTGATTGACCTTTATTATAATTATGAATTTATTTTATTTTCAGTTCCTACAAACGGGACAGACATGACTGGGGGATAGGACAGGGAGAAAGAATGAAAGAAAGAGAGGGAGAGAAAGAAAACCAAAGGGGAGAAGAGACGGTGAGAAGGGGGGGAAGAAAGAAAAAACAAACAAACAAAAAGAAAAAAACACCTGGGTCACCTGTATGGAGAAAAAAACAGAAGAGAAAGCAAACAACAAAGAGCAACATAATAAAAAAAACGGCACCATCACAATAAACTAGCTAGCAGTAAATATCAGTAGATACTAAGTAATAAACGATATTGTGCAGCACGCAAGATAGACAGCGCACAATGTGCTTTGAGGCAGCAGCCAAGAAAGCTGTAGTCCGCGTCTGTGAATACCCGTGTGTACACCTGTGTGGATCAGCATGCTTGCATTCCAAAGGTTTCTCCATGTAACGATCTGCTAGGGAGTGTGGGGAGCCACAGCCCCGTCCTCCAGGGTATGAAGCAGGTATGAAGGAGATCAAAACTCCAGACATCCAGAGGCCCCCAGAACACAAAAGACCAAGGAAGACCAACAGAGGGGCAGCCGCGCCACTGTCCCAGTAAGAGCTGAGGAGAGTCCCAGATGAGGGCTCACTCAGCAGCCGCGGAGCAGAAGCCAGGGGGAGTTGCAGTGACGCGCCCGTGAACTCCGCCGGCAGCCAGCTGTGCCTGAGTGACCGAGCCCCAGGCCGAGAGGCACAGACATACAGGCACACACATGTACAAACATCCATTCCCACCCTCATGCTCTCATATGCACTTACTCCACACTCAACCAACGTGGAGACAGACATAAAGAGACGCTGTACACACGATCACACTCCCCAAGCGAACTCTAAGCCCCGGGTCTAGGTACCCTTGCCCCTGGAGGGGGGAACTGCACCCAGACCCAGGTGGTGTTACCCTTTTCCCTGCGGTGGGGAGAGGCAGACCGCCTCGACTCCGCAGCAGCAGGGAGGCCCCACACTCCAGACCGCAGTCGGACGGCCAACTCCTCCTAGCCCCCCCGCTCCAGCAGGTCGCAGAGAATGGGGGTGAGAGAAGACTCCAAACCTCCCTCCACCCGCTCATTGTAGTGTTGATGCATGTGTGTTCTAAGGTGCAATTAAAACCCAGGAGGGCATGGAGCTACCTGCCAGAGAGCAGCAGGTAAGCGCATAGTCCCTCCTGCTAGCCCTCAATGTCTAGGTGTATTCAAAATTGAGAGGTGGGCAACGACGCCAGGGGTGAGGTGTACAACCTGATGGTAATTTGGACTCCGTGTATCGTGCCCACCCCCAAGATCCTATATGTATGTGTAATGAGAGTGTGAGTAATGTGAATGTCTAAGTTGTGGGATAAAATTGAGGCAGAGGCAGCCAGAAGGGGACAGAGGGGTGGTAGCCTCCTCTGCACCCTGGTGACATACCCCTACTCCAAGGCCCTGCATGTGTGGGTGGTTGTGGTGGAGCGGGAGGAGGGAGGCAGCTGGAGATGGGGAGGGAAGGAAGGGAGGGGCAGGTGACCCCTCCCTGGGGCCAGCTCCCCCGCTGACCCCAGTAGGCACTCCCATACTCCACGACCCGCCAGGGAAAGGGGGCCCAGGCCCATCCAGACCGGGGCCCAGCGCAGCAGCGCCCCCCGGCCTCACAGAGCCCGGGACAGTCCACCCAACCCCACCACAGAGAAAACTGCACCCACTCCACCATCCATTCATCTTCCAGACTACATGAGACAATAGACGCCCAGGCTGAGATCTTCCTCCACCTCTCCTGTATCTCCCCCTCCTGCAGAGAGTTCCTGGGGAGAGGAAAGCTCCTGCTAGGTGTGACAATCTCCCCCACCAGTTGAAGAGCCCCCCAGGTGGCTCGACGCACCGGCGGCACCCTGCGCCAGGGATGGGCCCCCATGCACCCACCCGCCCACAACCCCAGCAACACACAAACCAGGACCCGAGGCCCCGAGGCCCGGCCAGGGCCCCAGCCACTGTTATCATCTTCAATGCCCTGTACCAACACAGAGCAGAGCAGCTATCTGAACGCTACCCCATCAGAGGTCGATTATCTTGTTAATAATTTCACCTCCTCACTACGTACGACTCTGGATACTGTAGCTCCTGTGAAAACTATGGTCTCAAATCAGAAGTACCCGACTCCGTGGTATAATTCTCAAACACGTAGCCTAAAGCAGATGACTCGTAATCTGGAGAGGAAATGGCGTGTCACAAATTTAGAGGATCATCATTTAGCCTGGAGAAATAGTTTGCTGCTTTATAAGAAAGCCCTCCGCAAAGCCAGAACATCTTACTATTCATCACTGATTGAAGAAAATAAGGACAACCCCAGGTTTCTCTTCAGCACTGTAGCCAGGCTGACAAAAAGTCAGAGCTCTTTTGAGCCAACAATCCCTTTAACGTTAACTAGTAATGACTTCATGAACTTCTTCACAAATAAAATTTTTATCATTAGAGAAAAAATTACCAACAATCATCCCACAGATGTAATATTATCTACAGCTACTCTTAGTACCATTGATGTTAAGTTTGACTCTTTTTCTCCAATTGATCTTTCCTAGTTAACTTCAATAATTACTTCCTCCAAACCATCAACGTGTCTTTTAGACCCCATTCCTACAAAACTGCTCAAAGAAGTCCTGCCATTAATTAATTCTTTAATCTTAAATATGATCAACCTATCTCTTTTTTTTTTCTTATTTCTTTTTTGCCTGTCCCATTTGGTTCTTTAGCCATCGGAATTGTTGTCTGAAGACAAACAAGGATACCCAATGGATTTACTTTGTCAAATAGAGCCCAAGGAGGACCACTGGAGGGGCATCCGTGCCACCCTCCTGGGAAGAGCTGAGGAGAGCCCCAGATGAGGGGTCACCCAGTAGCCACGGAGCAGAAGCCAGAGGGGGCTGCATGCCCGCCGGCACTGCTGGCAGCCAGCTGTGCCAGAGTGAACCGAGCCACAGGCCCAGAGGCCGGAGGGCCACCGCCCCGAAAGAGGCCTGACCGGGCAACAGGCACCAGGCCCCACCAAGTAATCACCAGGAGTGAGCTGGTACATACCTGAGCGCCCAGCCCCGGACACCAAGAACCACCAACGCACCGACCCCTAAGGGCATCAGTTACCGGCAGGGAGTGTGGTGAGGGCAGATAGGCCTTTGGAGGGCCTGGGAGTTCCCAGAGAAGTGGAGTGTAATACCCGACCTGACATATAAACACAGACAAACATGCACACACAGACACAAACATGTATTCCCACCCTCATGCACACATATACAAATACTCAGCACTCACCCAACGCAGGGATAGACATACATGGACACTGTACACACAATCACATTCCCCAAACAAACTCTATACCCCAGGTCCAGGTACCCTCGCCACGGGAGGGGGAAACGGCACCTAGACGCAGGAGATGTTACCCTTTCCCCCGGGGTGGAGGCAAGCAGACCGCCCCAGGCTCAGATGCGTCCCCTGCACCCTGGTGACACACCCGCACCCCAAGGCCCTACTTGTGTGGGTGGGTGTGTTGGAGCGGGAAGAGGGAGGCAGCCGGGGATGGGGAGGAATAGAAGGGAGGAGCAAGATGCCCTTCCCTGGGGCCAGCTCCCCAACTGACCCCAGTAGGCACCCCCGTCCTTCGGCACCCACCAAGGCAAGGGAGCCCAGGCCCATCCAGATGGGGGCCTACGGCAGCAGGACTGCCCAGCCCCACAGGACCTGGGGCAGCCAACCCGACCCCACCGCAGAGGAAACTGTACCCACCCTAACATTCAATCATCTCCCAGACTGCACAAGACAGTAAACACCCAGGTTGAGTTTATTCTCCACCTCTCCTATGACTCTCCCCCGGCCTGCGCTTTCCTAACAACAGTCTCAAGTCTAATAATAGCATCAGTTGTGTTCCGAGCTGTCCTGAAACCACTTTGATAATTGGCTAAAGCCCCTTTTCTTTCCAGCTCAAAGGACAGTCTTGCCAATTATCATACGTTCCATTCACTTGCACACATTTGATGTAAGAGCGATTGGTCTGTAGCTATCTGGTTCAGATGGATCCTTCCCGGGCTTTCTTATTGGCACAATAACAGCCTCCTTCCAAGTACTTGGGAGCTCACCCTTAATCCAGACTGTGTTAACCAAACACAGCAGTTTATTAAGCGCTTTCGTACCAAGGTTCTTCAACATTAAATAACAAATTTGATCCTTTCCCAGGGCTGTGGGCTTTGTTTTTTTAAGTGCTCTCACCATTTCCTCCAGAGAAAACACCGCATCCAAAGTACTGTCTATGTGCGCCTTTCTTACTAGAGCCTCCCAATACCGTGTTTCAGTTTGGCACATTCTGTCTTTTCCCAACACTGATATGTTATCAGAGCTATGAATCTTAGCAAAAGTTTTCACCATAACCTGCACTTTTTCCTGAGCTGTTACAAAGTTCTGTTGGCCTGAAGATAGAACTGGGTAATCCCATTCCCGCCAGTCACCTCACATTCTTCTGACCATGCCCCAGACCTCCCCCACTGGAGTGGTTATTCCTATTTTAGAACAGAACGACCTCCAACTACTCCACTTTGCTTTTCTCACTGTTCTCCGGACCACTGCCACTGCTTTCCTGTATGCAATCAGAGCTTGCATGTTAAGGGTTCTTTGGAGAAATGTAAACACCTTGTTTCTTTCCTTTACAGCAATTTGACATTCCTCTGTCTACCATGGCACCAACGTCCTACTTTCCTTGCCTTTACTGGTCGGGATTGAGGCCTTGGCAGCTACCATAATTACTTCAATAAACTGATTATTCATTTGATCAACACTACGCTACTCATTAACCTTGTCAATTGTTTCCTCACATAATTTTTGGAATTTTGTCCAGTCAGCCCTATGAAAACTCCACTTCTTATGCACCTCTCTTAGAGATACCTGTATGTTCCCTCCAACATCACAGAAAACAGGATAATGGTCACTTCCTATGGTAGTGTCTGTTCTGATGGTCCACTGACTTATTCCTGCAAGGACAGTTGAGACCAGAGTTAAATCCAAAACTGACTCTGTTCCATTAACAACATTACATCTGGTCCCCCTACCATCATTCAGGCACACCAAGTTGCATGTATCCATCAATTCCTCAATTACCTTACCATTTTTATCTGTGTGTGTGCGTGCCTCCCCACACTGCTATGGGCATTAAAATCCCCGAACCAAATAACTCTGCGACAGTCACTTCCTTCAATTGAACGAAGACGTGACAACTCCAATCTGGCGCAAGGATTGTAGAAATTCACAATAACATTTGGTTCATTCCTGTCCCAAACCTCAATAGCTATATACTCCAAATCATTGCCTTTACCCAGGAGTCTATATGGAATGTCTTGTTTGACAAACGTTGCACACCCTCCCCCTCCACCACGGTCCCTGTCATTTCTTATTATCTTGTACCCATACAACACAAAATCCAAAGAAGATTTAAGCCAAGATTCCTGTACACAAATGACATCTGGTTTAACATCAAGTAGTTTGATGAAATGCTTCAACTTTTGGCCATTGACCAAGAGACTCCTTGCATTCCATGGAAGAATAAGTACTACATTTCCTTCTTTTTTATTTTGCTTTTCAGATCATCCATTTTCACACTAATGGGTACCCCAGAAATGACCCCCTTGCATCCACCTCCCGTCTGTGCACCCACTTGCCCAGTATTTTCCACTCTAAACTTCCCCAACTGTTTTAAGTTCAAAACCTTGTTGAGCTGCTCTTCATTTACACATTGCACAAGAAGATTTCCATCTGAGAGTACCTTAGCAGAAACTATATCTCCCACTTTACAGTTAAGTTCAGCTGTCAACACGAACGGACTCAGTTTTTTAATATTAAGAACTTGTGTTCTTTCATTGAATCTCAGAACAACAAACATTCTTGTTCTCTCTCTGGCTTCTAAAGAATCATCCCTACCTCTACTGCTCCCACCTCTTTTACGGTTTTCCTCCTCTGCTCACCTTGCACTTGCTCCAGAGGCATTTTCTCCTCTTCGTCTAAATCAACATGGTCTTCCCAGCTGCCCATCTCTGTTCAGTAACGTGTTACGCGTTACTGTTATCCGATTACTTTTTTCAAGTAACGAGTAAAGTAAGGGATTACTATTGCAAAAACGGTAATTAGATTACCGTTACTTTCCCGTAGGAACGCTGCGTTACTGCGTTACTAAAACCGTGATTTTTTTGTGAGAATGTCTCATGACAGTGACGTAAGCGAGTGCGACGTTCGTGACAACAGCTGTGTGCAGATCAACAATGGATCATATATCGAGTGCGGGAGAGAGTATGAGCGTGCAGCATTTAAAGCGTGGAAGTACTGACCTTACTTTGAGTTTGATTCCATAAAAAGTGACAAAAACATTAGCGTCCATTGTGCGTGGGAAGAAAACTTCTTTTTACAGCGAACAAACCCCTAAACTTCCAAGCAAGCACCGAGTAGCTACCACGTAATGGGAAATTCACAGAGAAACTCGCGGATTCTTCCACTGACCGCGGCACACCTGCACCAGGGTAAACCTCCGCCTACCCAGTCCTGCTTTACAGGTGAAAATAGAGCAACAGGACCGCTGAGTCTTTGACTTTATTTATTTTCTGCTGTGTTTTGCTTGCATCTATTTGAAAGAGTGAGTGTAAACACAAAAAATATTTTATTTTATGTGCTGGAATGTGCAGAAAATAGGTTTAAGTGTTAAACTAATTTCTTCCAGTCAGAGAATGTTGCATATAATTAATTTTTTGCTTGATGCATAAAGTTAAAAGATTAAAACTAATAAAACAAGTTTTAAAAAGAGACTTTTCCATTTGATTACATTTTGTATGATGGATTATGTAGAAAAAGTAGAATTGGGCTGAAAGATCTATCACTTTATCACCTCTTCAGGTTGTAAATCATGTTTTTAAAAAGTAACTAAGTACCTAAGTAATTAATTACTTTTGAAAATAAGTAATCAGTAAAGTAACGGGATAACTTTTTTGGGGAAGTAATCAGTAATTAGTTACTGATTACTTTTTTCAAGTAACTTGACCAACACTGGTCCTGAAAGGTGAGCCTTTACAACAGCGCCAGCCGGGGCAAGAGCAGCTTCGTCCTGCACTAGCAGTGTTGCCAACTTAGCGACTTTGTCGCTATATTTAGCGAGTTTTCAGACCCCTTAGCGACTTTTTTTCTAAAAAAAAGTTGCTAAAAAAGACGTGAAAGCACGTGTCGCTTTTACTCTCAACAAGCAGCAGGTGCTGTAACGCAGTCAGTTCTTTTACTCTTTTACTCTTATGCTGTTTTGTGGATCACATGGTTTAAAACTACTTATAAACACACACATAAAGTAACTCCACCAGAGTGCCTATTTCGGGTCACTCTTCCCGGTCCAAGCCCGGATAAAGGAGCAGGGTTGGAATTCTGACATTAAAAACACAATAATTGCTAAAAGAAATTTAATTTGTAGTTCTAAATAAACTCTAAATGCATTTAGGACATTTTTTACTCACTTTATGTCTCTTCCACAATGTTATTTCTCTCTCCAACAACATAGGTTACAATTAGATTAGCATGACCAATTATGCAAATTAGGCGATGACGTCATTTAGCGACTTCTAGCGACTTTTAGGACAACCAATAGCGATTTTCCTTACTGAGGAGTTGGCAACACTGCGCACTAGGGGCACAGAATCAGCTAGGGCAACAGCGGCCTCGCTCCGCACCGGAGACACAGCCACGTTTAGCGCCTGCTGCCCGTTAATCCCCTCCCCACTATCACCCACAGCGGGTCCCGCTGCTAGCTGTCTGTGAGGTCACATTATTTTCTTATGACCCACATCTCCACACTCAAAACATTTCATATTCCTGGAACTAGCATACACCATATAGAACCCTTCTTCGTGTTTGACACGGAAGGAGACATCCAGTGTCTGTGTGGGGGAGTCTAAAAACATGAACACTTGCCTGAACATGCTTCAATTCAAATCAAATTCAAATTTTATTTGTCACGTACACAGTCATACACAGTACAATATGCAGTGAAATGCTTAGACAACTGCTCGTGACCTAAAGAAAAAAAGAAAAGGCTATGAATAAGATAGGAAATAAATATGAAAATTAAAAAGGGTAAATTTAACTAGGAAGGAATAAAATATAAATTAAGGTTAAAAATGAAATAACTGTACAACACAAATTAGAATGAAGGGTAAATTTAACTGGGAAGGAATAAGATAAAATATATAAATTAAAGTTGAAAATAAAATAACTGTACAGTAAAATACACAATATAGAACTATATAAGAATGTATGAAGAAATATAAATAAATATATACACAATAACAGCAGCTGTACAAGTATTAACTGGAAATGAAGAATATAGTGACCAGTGTTGTGCAATCCACATTATGTCTTGTGCAGTGCAAATATGCTTAAAGTGATTTAAGTGATGAAGTGAAAACAATGTCCAGAATGTCCAGTGTGTGTAAGAACTATATGTGTGGGTCAGTACTGTGTGGTGGTGTGATTGAGAGACCGTATCGCCTGCGGGAAGAAGCTCCTCCTCAGTCTCTCTGTGTTGGTCTTCAGGGAGCGGAATCGCTTTCCTGACCTCAACAGAGAGAACAGTCTGTTGTTGGGATGGCTGAGGTCCTTCACCATCTTCCTGGCCTTGGTCCAGCACCGCCTGCTGTAGATTGAGTGCAGGTCAGGGAGCTCGGAGCGGATGGTGCGCTCAGCTGACCGCACAACCCTCTGTAGAGCTCGTCTGTCCTGCATGGTGCTGTTCCCGAACCAGGTTAAGATGTTTCCCGTCAGGATGCTCTCTATGGTGCACGAGTAAAAGTTCCTGAGAACACACCCCTGGGGGGCTCCAGTGCTGAGAGTGGTGGAGGCTGAGACATGTCCGCCCATCCTTACTGCCTGTGGTCTGCCAGTTAGGAAGTTGGAGATCCACAGACACATAGATGAGCTGAGTCCCAGATGCTCCAGCTTGGTGGTGAGTGTGGAGGGAATTATGGTGTTAAATGCAGAGCTGTAGTCTATGAAGAGCATTTTAACATAATTCCCCCTTCTAGTGTCCAAGTGAGTGAGTGATGTGTGGAGGAGATGAGAGATGGCATCGTCTGTGGAACGATTTGGACGGTAAGCGAACTGTAGTGGGTCCAGTGTGTCTGGTAGTGAAGAAATGATGAAGTCTCTGACCAGGCGTTCAAAGCACTTCATCACTACTGAGGTGAGGGCTACAGGGCGATAGTCATTGAGAGAAGCAGGGTGGGGTTTCTTCGGGACAGGAACAATGATGGACTCTTTGAAGCATGTGGGGATCACCGACTGAGATAAAGAGATGTTGAATATCTCAGTGAACACAGGAGCTAGCTGGTATGCGCAGTCTCTTAGGATACGACCTGGGATGCCGTCTGGTCCTGCTGCTTTCCTGGTGTTCACTCTCTTGAAGGCTCTCCTTACTTCATGCTCGGAGATGACGAGCACGTTTCCGGTGCTGGCAGTATCTTCTTGCTTTAATTTGGCGTCCTTACAGCCCAGACTCACTGTCCGGAAGCCACTTGCAAATTTCCCAAAGCGCTTCAGTTCTTGCTCCAAAGCCGCATTGGGAATAAACGGAGGCACCCGCGACACAGTGATCCGAGTGGAGGGCACTGCGAGGGGTGAAACCTGCATAAATTCATCATTTAAATACAGGCCACCCGCTATAAGCTGATTGACAAACCCCTGCCCTTTCAAAAATATAACTTCATACATGAAGCGTTTGAAATGTTTCCATTTCCCAGCTGCTCCCCTACAGCCAACAACACCTACTCGACAGTGGTGCTCGGCTGCAGCACCACCCTGACTCCATGCTTCAAAGATAGGGATAGTGTCCCACGGGACGCCATCCCTGTCAAACTGAAAAGCAAACTACACAATCACAAACAGCTATGAAACGATCAGACAATAAACACAGCGATAAAACTGAAAAAAACATTTAATGAAAAACTCAAACACTCTCACTCAGACCCACCAAACTCACCACCATCAAACTCCCAGCATGCAGTGCGAGAGAGAGAGAGAGAGAGAGAGAGAGAGAGAGAGAGAGAGAGAGCAGAGCAGGGGAGAAAAAAGCAAGAAAATATAAATATAATAAAAATAGAACAGAAATAGAAAAGTGCAAAGGATTGCCAATTGCTGCAATAAATAAATAAATAAATAAATAAAATAACCATGGAAGAAAAACTCACACAGCACCTGGAACAGAAAAATATAAAAAGGAGCCAGGGGCCAGCAAACAGCCCCTGGAGATCTGGGCTATGCTCAGCCCCCGAGAGTACCAAGGACTCAGCAACAGCTGCATCCCCACCTCAGCAGGAGGGAAAGAGTTCATAGAGAACCAAAGACAACCAGCAGCCGACATGAACAGAGAACAGGGCCCGAGATACCCAAGAAAATATAATACTCTATTTATTTATTATTGGGAGATCAAAAAGACAAAGTTACATTTCTTACTATTTATTGAAAATGTGAGGCATTAGATTTAAAATGCCAGAGAGTTATTAAAATACACAATAAAAGAACATCGTATGTCATCTCACTTTGTTTTTAATACTGCACTTTTGTTATTTTATTTTTTTATATTATCATTCTTTTGTTTGGTGCAGTTTAAAAATATAAACACATATGTACACACAGCATTTCCATCTCTCTGTTTTCTTTCGCTTATCCAGCCCGTTCTCCCTCCCGAGGCTTAACATCTTGAAGATTTGTCACATCACACGGCGTTCCTGAGGAACGCGATAGGCGACCTTCAGCGTTCTTATGGTACACGCCGAGTTATGGGTTAAATACAGTAGATCCAGACCTCCCATCCCCAGCCACCACCTCCCACCTTCCCGAAGGAACACCAAGGCTTCCAAGGATAGCCTTGGTAAGTAATTATTAGCAGTTGTATTTCATACGTAAGTTGTAGACCTGTATACTATCTACATTAATTTGACAATCAACAAACTCTTCAAATCTGTTCATAGATCATTTTTACTGCATATTCTCTTTTCTGATTTCTGATAGCCTACAATCCAGTTCAGACATAATAAGTCGCCATGATTACCACAACATTTAAAGCAGATGCAACAGAGATAAGAATACGTTTGTACCAGATCCAAAGCTTTTGTTAAGATTATTTTTTAGCTTCAAATTATTTTTTATCAGCACTCAAAGACTAACTGAGCAACTCAACAATAAACCAAAGAAAATGGATAGCACACATACAGTATATTATGCTTTGGATGTTGTTCAGTATATTTCTATGCAAAACAAGAAGAATTTCAATACACAGCAATATATTCACAGTTTAAACCAGATATTTACATACACTTTATGGAAAACACCAGAGCTTTTTTAATGTACAACATCAATTTAGAGTAAACTTGTTTTGTTTTAGATAAATATTGAAATATCTTTTGAATTAGTTAAATGTCAGAATAAAGAGAGAGAGAGAGCTGTCTATTTTTATCACTTTCATCAAATTTAGGAGTACATATACACTAAGTTTATTGTTAATTAATAAGAAACTCCAGACGATTCCATTCTGAGCTGAAGAAGCTTCTGATAGGTTAGTAGAGTCCATGTGAGTAAATTGGTGGCACAGCTGTGGATGCATATAAGGCGAAACACAGAGCCTGTTTCTGTGACATGGGAACATCAAGAGATGTCAACCAAAACACCAGGAAAAGAATTGTGGAGCTCCATAAGTGTGGCTCAATTTTGAATACAATTTGGTGCCATTTACAATTAAGAAATACAGAGTTTCTCTCTTTACTCTTAACCTCCTAAGACCTGAACTCTTCCACGGCATGCATTTTTAATTTTTCTTTGATATTTGGGCATATTGGGGCCCAATGAATGTAAAAACAAAGAATTATTAGATTTTTTTTTACCTTATTTTTGTTTTTAAGAAAAATAAGAGCTACAAATGAGGGTATTTGTCTAAAATTATGATAGAACAGTAGCAGTATAATGTCCTCGTAAGTGGATATCAGGCCCTTGTTGAGCAAAATTGAGTATTTTGGCCTAAATAACCCAAAATGTGATGTCCACATATGTGGACGCCAGGTTCTAGGAGGTTAAAGTTAACAAATATGTTTTTTATATTTATCAATCTAAAAAAAATAAACATTTAGTCTGATTTGATGTTACAATTAAAAAAGTGTTTGTGTTTTGATCTGAAGAGTTTGTAAATATCTGGTTTCAACTGTATATTTGATGATGTTGGTGTTTGGATTGATTGACAGCACAAAGAGGGAGAGAGAGGAACAGAGATGGAGATGGAGAATGAGGACAGAACAGAGATGAACAAGAGCAGGTGAGACACACATGTTAGTCAAATGGTTGTTTACCAAAAGTATCACCGTATCATAGGTCCTCATGTATCTCGTACCTAGTGTTTCTTTTTAGGTTTGTTATTTTTCAAATTCTACATTTAAGTTATGCAGGCTTGTTTGCACAACAAGGCTAAATAATTATATAAACTTTTCTAAATAGTGGACTTTGGTAGAATTAAAAAATAAGTGTAGTGCAGGTCTATGATGATTTTTAGTTCTAATATCATCTAGTTCTGATTCTGGTTCTGTTTTGGTTACTGTTGTAGTCCTGTTTTAATTCTGGATCAGTTCTGGGTCTGGTTGAATTGGGGTTTAGTCCTCGTGTCTTGATACAGCCCCGACTTTGTTCTGCCTTGCTGCTTAATTAAAAAACTAGTTTGATATACCTTTATACCTTTATTAGTCCCACAAGGGGAAATTTCATGTTAAGGCTGCCGACCTATTGTACGCAATGGCGGCGCCATCTTGCCCATCCGACCATGCATACATTACACAAACATCACATGGGGAAGACAGGTCAGAGAGGTATAACATGGAAAAGCACAACATGAGGAAAGATAAGGAGAAAAAAAATAACTCCCCCCAGACTGAGATCAGTTTGAGAACAGCAAAAAACACCTCTGCACATGAAAAAACTCATAATACACCAAAGAAACACATGACAAGCAACAGGGACAGCCAGTGTAGACAGTACATCTGGGCCTGCAGCCTATGCGCTGGTCTCCATGATCCACTGTCAGCATTGGAGGGGAATAAGCGTCGAAGGCGTTTGGAGGGAGAGGGGGGATGAGTGTATATCTGCATGTGTATATGTCTGTGTGTGTGTGTGTCCAGAGTTAAGCTGAGACAGTGTCCTTCGCCCTGCCAGGCTAAGTAAACAGTCTTCCAGCCAACCCAGGTGGCCTTGCACAGAATAGGAAGAACAGTCTAAACACAGTCGTTATCAGGGTGTTGTTGTTCAGCTCCAGCCTTGAGACCGCAGCTGGCGCCAAAGGAGTCTCCGCATGAAGTGATGGTGGTTTTTACTTTAGTGCGGATGTCATCCAGGGAAGGACGGATGTTGTTTTACTTTGCTGTATTTTAATGTGAAGTGTGCTTATTTATTTTTTATATTGCATGTTTTGGTTATATCTTGTGGAGTGTTTTATTTATCCTGCATGTTTTGGTTGCATCTGTCAATTTGTCCTGGAGAGACTCCGCCCTTTTTCCCCGTTTTACTAATTTGACACACCTGAGAGAAAGGAGCAGTGGTAATTTACAGAGAGTGCTCAGTGACACATAAGACTGTGTGGAGCTTGGCGTTCGAGAGAGGAGGATACAGCGCCAGCAACCAGGGACGCGGAGCGAGTGATCCGACTGCTGCAGCAACAGGAAGCCAGATTACGCGTCTGCGGGAAATTAGAGGCGGCGGACGGGCTGGTGCCGGTTGTCAGTTACAAAGAAACGGCGGGCAGAGTTAAGAGCTCTGCCCACCCGGGGTAAGTCTTTTGACTTGTCCCCTTTTAATGAATGAAAGCTGCCTAAAAGACTAGTGACTGCCGCTGCCTCCCTTTCTTTAGCGCACCAGGGCGCAGAACGCGGAGAGGAAGGCGAGGACGCCGCCGGGTTTCCCTCCTGCACCGCTTCACTGGATTTTTAATTCTTCGTGACTCTTTTACCGTGGCGGACGCCACTGGACTTTTAATGTTGTGTTTTATTGATTTTTATTGTGTTGTTCCCTGGCCAGGGTTGTTTTAATTCATTTTATATTTTTAACTATTTAAATATAATAAATTATATTTTAACTATACAGTTTTTAATTCGTGTGCTTTCCCTTGGCGGCTCCACTACTCTGTCCATTTGGAGGAAGGTTTCCCTCCTTTAAAAAAAACACTGTGGAAATAAAATCACCTTCGCTCCGTTACGCAAACAACTCATATGAATTTCAAAGCGGTTCTAACAGTCCGACACTGGTCTCTCAAACTCCTGTTGGAGAGCCGTGAGCTTTCTATGATGTTATCCAAACTTACGTTCCGTGATGTTGTCATTCTTGTGGTCAAAGAGCCGATTCTGAGAACTCACGACCGCAGTGAGCTTCTCCAAATTGTTATCCAGTTTAAGTTTAAGATGATATTTATTTTTCCCTATATGAAGTCATTCTTTTTTGAACAAAACTCAAAACAGAGCCTATTAATCTTTCAGTCATTTCTACCCCCCTCACCCCCCCTCACCCCCCAAATCCCACATGCATACTACCCTTTAGGGCTAAGCCCCGGGTGTATCAAATGTCTGCCTCCGCCTCTGACCCTCACTACGTGTTTAGGTGCACCGGGTCTGTCCAGCATCCTCCCCCACCACCTGATACAACTCACTACCAGGTGGTGATCAGTTGACAGCTCAGCCCCTCTCTTTACTCGAGTTTCCAGAACATATGGTCGTAGGTCTGGTGATACGATTACAAAATCAATCATCGACCTGCGGCCTAGAGCGTTCTGGTGCCACGTGCACTTATGGACACTCTTATGTTCGAACAAGGTGTTCGTTATGGCTAAACTGTGATTTGCACAGAAGTCCAATAACAAAACACCGCTCGGGTCCATATCAGGGAGGCCGTTCCTCCCAATCACGCCCCTCCAGGTCTCGCTGTCGTTACCCACGTGAGCATTGAAGTCTCCCAGCAGGACAACAGGGGGAGGATGGCTGCCGACCTATTGCACGCAATGGCGGCGCCATCTTGCCCATCCGACCATGCATAGGATGGGCCCTTGTCTCCACTTTGGGCTGTACCAGACGCTCGCCCTCAGGCACCCTCCCCGGGCCTGGCTCAAGGGCAGGGCCCCGGTAACCCTATCCCGAGCAGGGTAAACTGTTCCCTCGATGTTTTCTTCATAAGGGTCTTCTGAATCTGGTCCATCACCCAGGACCAATTTGCCATGGGAGACCCTACCAGGGGGCAAAAACACCCAGACAACATAGCCCCTGGGATCCCAGGGACACACAAACCCCTCCACCATGATAAGGTAGCGATTCACGGAGATTCTTTATTACTTTTTATTATTTCATTGTTGTTTTGTCCTCTGAGTAAATGTCAAGCATAGTGTTGGAGCTCATTGCTCCAGGATTACAGACAACTTGACATTGACCAAACAACTGCAAATAATCTTTTAAATTGTACTCTATAAACCCTTTTCTTTTGTTTAAAAATTTCAGGATGCATGGTTCAGCCCTTGCGGAACTTTTAGGCCAGCAACTGGATTTCTAGGGGAGTGTCACGAAAAGGCTTCTTTTTATCAGGAAGAAGAGTTCAAAACCAAAGGAACCCCAAAGAAATTGTTAACCTTGCCTGGTACTGCTTTTTGCAGCAATCTAAGGTCTGTTGATGACTGCTTCGAAGCATTTTTCGTTTTTGATGCAGGTTACCCAAAGTCATGCATCCAAGTCTGGGAATTCCTTCACACTGTCATCTATCCCAGGAACAGATGAATCCCAGGATATGAATCAAATATGGTCAAATGAATGAGGGCTCATTTAGCTATGGAAGCGTAAAATGTTGCTCATAAAGGTGCATGAAATTATCTGAGGGAGATTCCCTCTTGCCAGTTTTCCAAAGTGTTGATGTATGTTAAGTACTGGAAAAAAAACATCATTCCTTTAGTTTTTTTAAGTTGAGTTTTTACATGTAATTTGTTCTAAAAACAGAGCTGGCTTTACATAGCATGTCTTCATGTGTATTAACATGTACATGTGCTGTAACCAAAGACTGATTTGAAGTAATGGATATAATATAATGAAGTATATCCATTTTTTTTAACTTGCATTTTACTTTCATTGATATATTTTGTATGCATTTTTCCTGTCTATGTTCTCATCTATCATATGGCAATAAAACGATTTTTTGAGAAAATCCATTTTGAATCTAGTTTCTATATGCTGAATTTTATAGTAAGTAGAAATCTTAACGCAAACATTAATGGTAATATAACCCTTGTGATGGGTTCTGAGTTTTGACCCAATATTTAGTAACCTCAACTTTAAATATTGGTCAATTTAACCCAATTTTTGGATAGTTATCCTAACCCAGAGTGCTGGGTCAAACCAGTAACCCAACCCTGTTAAGTTGAAACAACCCAGCGTTGGCTCAGTTCATATTTGACCCAGCATTGGGTTACAAATTGGGTCATTTGTAACCCAGCATTTTTTAGGGTGTAAGGTATTTGTTTTTTTAATAACCTTTGGAGCGCACACACACACACACACACACACACGCACACAAATAGAGAGGGAGACTGTGGCTTACTTTTCTCCTTAGTTCCATTTTGTGGCTCAGGACTGTCAGCAGGCCTAAAATTTAGGAATTAAACCATATTAACTGACCAGAAAGCTATTTGCTTTTGTTCAGTTGAGCACTGTGTAATGAAAAATTACAGTCAAACAAACTTTTCAAATAAATACTTTACACATGTCACTACTTTCACCTTTTCTTTCTGTTGGTTGGCATCAGTTGTTTGTCTTCAAGCAGTTTTCTCAGACTGCTGAAAAGCTGCTCTAAGGTGTAGAATTGGAATGGGTAATCTGTTGCTTTGTATCTCAATGGCAGCACAACTGTGAACTCTTCTCTTGGTTTTCCAGTCTTCTTATTGAGGTCTTTTATCTGCTTTTGCACATTTCCTGTTGAAAATCCATCCTCTACCACCAACAAACACAGGTCAAAGTTTGAATTCGTAGAAAATAGCTCTCTAATATCGTCACATGTTGTGTTCAGATCTGGTGTACATGTGAACCGATATGAAACACTATCATATATCTCAGTGCTTTTCAGAATCTTTCTTTTGGTTAAAACAGATAAATCTTTCCCCAGGATGTTGGTTATCAGAGCTTTCTTCAAAGACTTCACATTGCCCAGAATCATGACTGAAATCTTATCTGTGAAAATAGTTAAAAACAACATTACTTTATCTGATACAGTACATACAATTAAAACATTCTAGTCTTCTAAACAAAAAATAAACACTGTTTCTGTTTTCTTATACAAATCAAATGGTCAGCAGTCAGGGTGAACACAAAGTTGTTGTGTGAACTTACTGTGAGACATTATCCTTGGATCCATTACAGCAAAAGTCCTGCCTGTATTATCTGGACTTGTTATGCAACACTGGGGGTGTATCATGTTTGACACCATAAATAAGCAATGGTTTCAACATTTATCTCTGAATTATTTCATTTTCTACTAGTCAGAATGTGTAAAAGAAGAAATTATAGTGACTATGCTGACTTAACCCTGTAAGACCCAACTCATCAAAAAATTGCCAGAAAATTCAGATCTTTTTGCAACTGAGATGTTTATAAACCCTTATAACAAAATCCACTTTTTTTTTTACTATATCATGTTGTGTATGATATATTTTTAGTGTATATTTATTATATATTTTTGTACCGGATTTGATACATTGGGCATTTTTGGCAATTTTAGACAAAAAAAGAGTTTTGTCCATAACATTTTGAAATTATGCCAAGTATTGATCATGTTGATGAGATAGAGGTCTCAGAAACTCATGTATCAAATATGATACAAAGGGCATTTATTTAAGTTTAAGCTTTTGCACATCATAGGCAGACATATTTGATGAAATATTGTTGGTTATGATTTGAGGATTGTGATGATCTGAAATCTAATTTCAATTCTAGGACTCTATATCTCAAAGTCATATATGCAGTTAGGTCCATAAATATTCAGACTTTTTTCTACTCTTGGTTTGCCTAAATATGTGAGGAACTAAAGCATTTTTAAGATAATCTTTTCATAACTTGGTTGAGAACCATTTGCTGGTAGTGACAGCCTGAAGTCTTGAACTTATGGACGTCATCAGATTCTGTGTTTTCTCCTTTTTTATGCTCTGCCAGGCCTTTGCTACAGTGGCTTTCAGTTGCTGTTTGTTTGTGGGGCTTTCTATCTGAAGTTTAGTCTCCAACAAGTGAAATGGTCAGCTGGGTTTAGAACAGGTGACTGACTTGGCCATTCTTTACTTTAATAAACTCCTTGGTGTCGTTGGCTTTATGTTTTGACTGTCACGGCTGGGGCAGCAGTCGTGTTGTGGAATGAAAAGGACCCAAAATGCAGGCAGCTGACTGATGAAGAGTGTGACGTTTATTTACAAGGTGGGATAGTGGCAAGCAAGCGGTGAGGCATGACAAATAACTGAAGAAACCTAAACTGGGAGAACTAAATAACAAACCTGAGCACATACAAAAGGGGTGCGGGGCAGAGAGACGCAGAGACAGGAACGAAACACCATGGGAACACAGAGAAATGCAGACAAACGCAGACGAGCTGATAATGAACACAGACCGACACCCACTTAATATACACACACAAGGTAATCGGGTAATCACACACAGGAGGGAAGAACAGCTGATCCTAATACACATGATGACTGGAGGACACAAGCTGAACACAATGACAACAGACAGAGACCTTCAGAATAAAACAGGAAATCTAGAACACGAACCGGACACAAGGGGGAAGGACACAGAATACCAAAATCAGAATAACTGGAACAGAGGAAAATAATCGTAAAACACAAAACGCTGGGTCAACGACCCAGCACCATGACATTTAGATGGATTTGACTGCATGTCTGAACACATCAGAATTCATTCAAATTCTTGTGTCCTGTGTCACATCATCAGTAAACACTAGTGTCCCAGTGACATTGGCAGCCCTGGACACCCAAGCCATCACACTGCTTCCGCCGTGTTTTACAGATGATGTGGTATGCTTTGACTCATGAGCTATTCCTTATCCATCCTTTTTTCTTTTTTTTTTAGCAAAGTCCAATCAAGCGATATTATTCTTGAGGCTTATGAGTGGCTTGCACCTTGCAGTGAATCCTCTGTATTGACTTTCTTGCAGACTTCTCTTTATGTGGGACTTGGATATTGATATGCCTACCTTCTGGAGAGTGTTGTTCACTTAGCTGGCTGTTGTGAAGGGGTTTCTCGTCACCATGAGATGATTCTGCAATCATCCACCACTGTTGTCTTCTGTGGATGTCCAGGCCTTTTTGCGTTGCTGAGGACACCAGTGCTTTCTTTCTTTCTCAGAATGAACCAAACTGTAGGTTTTGCCACTCCTGATATTGTATCAATTTTTCTGTTTTCACAGCTTAAGGATGCATGGAGAGCTGCTTTAACTGCATGTTGTCTGTTCACAGCAAAATCTCTCAAATTAAAACTGAGAGTCTATATATTATGTTCGTGTGCATTATATAACAGTAATTGGAATATTTCAGTAAACAGTTTTCAAATATATATATATATGAATATAAATGTGGCCACAAATAGGCATGTCTTCTAAAAACGGACCCTAAAAGAATTTGGATAATTAAATAATATGTGAAAAATGAAATCAGTTTTAGTAACCACCAGTGTTCTGTTAGTGGAAATCTACGGTACTTGTACATCAAATGTCCAGTAGATGGCGATACATTACTATTTACACAGCATAAATTAATGTGATTCTGAATTCAGAGACTCAAAGCATTTCAAATACAAATGCAATAAACCAAATTATACATGCATTGCGATTGTCATTTAATCTTTATTCATTTAATAACTAAAGTAGATCCACAAAATACTGAGCACTGAAAATTGTATATTTTTTAAGAATTAACAAAATTGATAAAATATTAGTGTCTCGTAGAATCTGTGGTGAATTTTCTTTTAATTCTATCTTTGATGTTTTCTTTAACATCATGCTCACTGTGTCCATGTGCTCACACACATGTTGCTGGAGTTCCTGTATTGTAAACTCACACACATAGACAAATGCAATTTGTATATGATTTTGAATACTTTCTTCCTAATCATTAAAGCTTTAATTTCTTTAATATTTATACACATATAAATCACAACTAAGACCTTTTTATTGTATCTTTGCTGTTTTCTTTAACACCACGCTCACTGTGTTCATCAGCTTTTCCACTTGGTCTGAACTTGAGCTGCGGTTCTCAAAAACAACACACCTGTTGTCACACTTTTCAATGATTTCCTTCAGACCAAGTTGGCAGGAATGAAGAAAATCCTCTAGGGTCATTTCTGCCTCCTCCAGGTTTTCTCCTCGGGTGAACAGGATGACAGTTTTTTCTTTCACTTTGAGCCCGAAAGTGTTTTCTAACTTTTTCAGTATGTCTCTCTCACCATCTGTAAATCTGCTCACATGCATCACAAGTACAAACACACAGGGTTCTGACCCACAGAGCTCTTTGCACCTTTTTACATGTTTGTCCTTAACTGATGGTTCAGTGTCATCATCAAATATGTCTGGAGTGTCAATCACACGCACATGTATACCTTTTATCTCAGTTTCTGCCTCCTGACACTCTGTGGTGACTTGATTTGAACTGGGTTTAGAAAAGAAGTGCTTCTTTCCGAGGATGGTGTTTCCACTGGCACTCTTTCCAGTCCCGGCCATTCCCAAAAGAATAAGGTTTACTGTGGTGTAAGTGTGCTTTCCTGAAATGATGATGATCAAACACAAGGTCCAGAAAAAGGTCAGTTGCAACTCAGGTACGGTAGTGCATTGTTAGTCTGTAGGTAGTGTGTTGAACTTTTCGGACCCACTTTGCACACACACAGGAATCTGTGACTTACGTTTAGATTTTGGTTGATGTTGTAGTTCAGGATTTATAGCAGATCTACAATGTAGAAGATAAACTCTATTAACTAATGAATGTGTCAGTACATCACTCAATAAGCTTTTTGTTTAGTAGTTCTTCTGTACAAAATTTTGTCCAATCTTTGTTTCACAAATCTCAATTTTCTCCATTACCTATTGTTTTGTCGTTCCAGTTGATTGTTTTCAGCCAGTTTTTTATCTCTGCTTGATTCTTGACCCTTGGTGCAGGTCTCAACCTCCTGCTCTGTTTGCTCTTGTTTTTTTTGTCCTTTCTTCTCTTTTGAAGGTTTCTCAGTTTTCTCTCTCGGATCTTCTGTCTGCTGCTGCAAAACTTTAGGTGAATCCTCTATGACCAAAGTGCATGTCCCCACACACACACACACACACACACACACACACACACACACACACACATCAGCATGATATTAAGCAGGTATTCAAGGAAGGAAAGTTAAAGTGAAGTGTACAGTTCTTGACTCAATCATTTGTTTAAACAGATAAATAAAAGAGCCAACAGAGGTCACTTATGTACAGTGCCCAGATTTCTGTGTTGCACCGTTGCCCTTTACCACACACACACACACACACACACACACACACACACACACACACACACACACACACACACACACACACACACACACACACACACGTTGTACAAAGTTGTGACTTACCTTTAGTCTTTGTTTGATGCTGTAACTTATTTATAGCAGATCTACAATGTAGAAGGTAAACTTTATTAACTGACACATGTAATTGCTTATGACTTGGCTCAAAGCATAAACAATTACAAGCAATGCATAAGGTTTTACAGTTTTGAGTGGGATTTTCTCCAACTTAAAACACTACAAACCTGATGAAAAGAATCAACTTTTTGGGATGTATCAGTGTACATCACTCAATAAACTTTGTATTTAATATTTCTTATATACAAAATTCTGTCCAGTTCTTATTTCACAAATCTTCATTTTCTCCTTTACCTGCTCTCTTGTCCCAATTGTTTGTCTTCAGACAGTGTTTTCTCTGTGTTTGAGTCTTGATAGTTGGTGCAGGACTCAACCTGCTGTTCTGCTTGATCTTGGTAATTTCTTGTGTCTTTTGAAGGTTTCTCAGTTTTCTCTCTCTGATCTCCTGTCTGCTGCTGCACAACTGTAGGTGAAGATGTACCCTCTATGACCAGTGTACAAGCACCAGATTTCTGTACTACACCCCTTTACTGCACATGCACATCTGAAAATATGGTTGCAAACTTCTGTAGGTAGTTGTAACTTACCTTCTGTATTTGTTTGATGTGGTAACTCAGATCTGCAAATTAAGAGTTGAGCCTTATTAAGTCATCCAAAAACTGCGTGTGTGTCATCAGTTCATCATTGATGTGATTTAATATAGATAATCAAAAAACCGTAATCAAAAACAGCACCAAAACAGGTTAAAGTTACAGACTCTTTATCCTGTGCTTGTAGACAACGCATGATGAAGTTTGGATGAGTTTTCGCTCTCTCTTTTTTTTGCTGCTGCCCAACTTTGGATGAAGATGTACCCGCTACAACACAAACACACACACACACACACAAAAACGTCAGAATGTTATTCTTAGATTAAGTCTCTCTAATGCCATCACACTGTGTGTTCATGTACCCGCTACAACACAAACACACACACACACACACAAAAACGTCAGAATGTTATTCTTAGATTAAGTCTCTCTAATGCCATCACACTGTGTGTTCAACTCTGCTGCACATGTAACTTCATTTGTACCTTTACTACCTGTTGAATATTTTATTTAAACTCTTTTTAAAAGTCTTTCCAAAATTTCCAGTCAGATTTCCTTTTATCATTCTGAATTTCCCTAAATGACATGTTGACATGTGAAATGTTGTCAGTGAAAACATTTAACATTTTTATGCGAAAGATGCAAACGCTGAAATGCTTTTATAGATATAAAATACAAACACAAACTCAAAAGTTAGTTTTCTTTGAACTTTTTAATTTCTAAACAATTACTATCATTGTTACTCCTCTGAGGTATAGGTCATCATATATGCTAACCCTAATCATACCAACAACACTTTGGGAGAGCAGCACCAACCATGTTTAGCAAAGGATGCTTTGAGATAAAAAAACAAACAAACAAACACCTGAATCCCAAATATCTATGGACATGATCTAAACCAGGGGTAGGCAACTCCAGGCCTCAAGGGCCAGTGTCCTGCAGGTTTTAGATTTGTCATTAATCTAGCACAGCTGATTTAAATGGCTGAATTATCTCCTCAACATATCCTGAGGTTTTCCAGAGGTCTAGTAATCAACTAATCATTTGATTCAGGTGTGTTGACCCAGGGTGACATCTAAAACCTACAGGTTACCGGCACTTGAGTCCTGGAGTTGCCCAAACTATAACATTAAATGTGATTCAGGGCATTCTTGCTTGTTTCTGGATTATTTTACAGAGTTTAGAAGTATCACTATCACATCATAAAATATCTAAACAGCTTATGGGTTATTTAAAGTAAGATGTGTCAAGAACACAAGACAATATGCTGATATCAGTCCTGTGTGTTTCCTTCTTGTAGAGCAGGGGTGTCAAACTCAAATACACAGTGGGCCAAAATTCAAAACTGGAACAAAGTCGCGGGCTAACGTTAATATGTATTGAAATATATTTATTCCTCCAGATATAAGAATGAATCTTTTCTTATGGACACGTTTTGCTGAAAAACTGAATATGGAACATGCAAAGCTTAATACTAAACAATATATATATTAGCTGTATAATACCAGTAGGCCAGCTCTGATAGTAATTTGGTATGGCTTCGCGGGCCAAATGTAAGTAGGCTGCCGGCCAAATTTGGCCCGCGGGCCAGAGTTTGACACCTATGTTGTAGAGGTCTGTCTATGTCCTAGATCATGAGTAAAAAGAGGATGATGGAGATGCAGAGAGAAGGAAAATGAATCTTGCCCTGAGATAATTGGGAAAGATGAAGAGAGAATAGAGCATTTCAGAAAAGTGTCAAAAATTGAAATTGCATTTGAGGCGTTTTTAAAATGAAGGAAACAATGTACTCACAGACTCGTTACTGCAAGAAAAATTTACAATAAAGTAGTTGTAGTCTACAGTATAATGACAAATGTAGAGAGATTTAAAACTATGGACACTTCCTGTATTATACATTTTTATTAAATGTGGTATATGAACAGTTAATTACTGGCTTCCTCCGTGACTCTTCGTCTATAAAGATAACATTTAATCAAAACTTCAGGCAAAGAGTTGAGTTAAAGTGCTGTGTACAGTTCTTGACTCTCTCACACACACACACCTTAAAATATAGTTGCAAACTTCAGTAGAAGGTTGTGCCTTACCTGTTGTCTTTGTTTGATGTGATAACTTAGTGTTTTCAGCAGATCTACAATGTAAGAGTTGAGTCGTATTAATTGATTTAGAAACTACTTACCCTTGTGCATTCAGTTGATTGTTGATGTGATAAAATAATGATACTTAAGGAATTGTTACAACAGTTACAAAGTATGGTACATGTATCGGTTTACAGCATTAAATACACTTATCCTTTAATAGTTCTTTGGCACAATGTTATGTCCAATTCTGAACTGAAGGTATCTCTTTTCACCTTTACCTGCTGTTTGTTTCCTGCTGTTTCCTTTGTTTCCTTGCTGGTTGTTTGCCTTTTGCCTGTTTTTTCTGTTTTCGTTGTGTATTACCCATGGTGTAGCTTTTTGTTTTTGGTTGTCTGCTGCTTCTTCTTAACTTTGCTCAGTTTTCTCAGTCTGGTTTTCTTTCTGCTGCTGCACAACTTTGATGAAGACGTGCTCTCTATGACCAACACACACACACACACACACACACACACACACACACACACACACACACACACACACACACACACAGATCACTACAGGGTCCACCATTCAAATGTTTAAAAACTGAAGTGAGGAAGCGTTATCAGTGAAGAAAAACCAAAGAGCAGTTGAAAACATTCAAATGCAAAAGAAGATGTGGAAATAAGTTTCCTTTTTATCATTTTGGTAAAGTGTTTTTTTCGTTTTCCTGAAATAACATTTGCAGCACTAATGTTACCTATTTAATATTGTATGTAAATAAAAAAACTCAGAAAAGGGCACGACCAAAAAAATCAGGGGACAGATACGAAAGGTCAACAACAGAATTAGTATTCATATTTGTTAAGTGTTCAGTGGAACAAACAAAAACAAACAATTAAAAAAAAAAAACAAAACACCCCCCCCCCCCCCCAAAAAAAAAAAACAAAACAAAAAAAACAAAAAAAACAACCAAAAAAACAACAACAACTAATTGCCGTCTGCTGCTTGCTAGGCTTCCTCTTACTCTTACTTCCAGTTTTCTGCCTCCTCTGTATTCCTCCTCTGATCCATCTTATTGCCTAACACCAATATAAGTCACTCAGGGGCTCTTTTATTCACTTGCATCTGAATTATTGTTCTAATTGAGCTTGAACAGGTGTAATATGAGTGTGACCTTTTGAAGGTGAATGTTTACAGATGAACAGTGTGGAAAATGATGTAATTTGCTTTCAGATCTTTGCAGAAGTTTAGTTTGTGATCATATTTGAGTAAGAGCAGTGGAATTGTAATTACATTTTAGAAGTCTGAAGTCAATTTGTTGATATATGATGCTGACATTTTCAGAATTTCCATTTTTGTATGTATAACATGGGGGGAAAGTGTTAAATTCTAAATAAAGTCCCCCCTGCTCATCCAACATACTCAAAACATTTTTTTTTGTTTTACTTATAATCTTTTTTTCTGATTGAATTTATCAATTATCCTTAACCACACACACAGAGAGACACACACACACATTGATTCTTTGTGATTAACTCATCAATGATGTCATTCAAAAATCCAAATCATTAAATAAAACTTTCATTCCTAAATCCATAAGTCTGAATTTTCACCTTTCTCTGTTGCTCTTTTGTTCTCGGTATTTGTCCTCAGGCAGTGTTTTTGTCTTTGGTTGATTCTTGATCCTTCTTGCCTGACAGGAATGGTAAAAATATTTTTTTGCTACTCCTGATTTCCTTTTGTTTTTTAACAACCCTCTTTTAGTAATACAAAGCAACAGTGATATTGAAGTAAGTTCATGGGAGCACTTACTGTAAAACAGTCTTTCAATCCTGTGCAGTAAAAGGCTGCGTGGTATCTGCAAGGTGTGCTTGTCATTGTCTCTGTAATATGAACTTGTTATGCAAATACTGGAGGCGTGTCAGCTGTGAAGATACAAATAATGCATTGAACAGTAGCTTTAACACTCATTTCGCTCACCTGTGTAGTTGTAACACTGAATAAAAATTATGGCGTCATCTGCATCAGGTAAAATTAAATTTACTCTGCTGTTGTTATAATTGTTGTTTGAAAAATGTTAATGCGTTCTCATATTTATTGAAAACAATGGAGCTTATTAATAAAACCGTTCAGATGTGTTCAACTGAACCTGTGAATTGTGTTTTAGATCCTGATTTGAGGATTGTGATGATTGGAAAAACCGGTGTGGGTAAGAGTGCCATTGGGAACACCATTCTAGGAAACAAATATTTCAAATCTCGTCCCAGTTCAGAGTCAGTGACTGAAACTTGTCAAACAGGTGAAACACAGTGGAAAGGGAGAAAAATTACTATTATAGACACACCAGGAATCCTGGACACTGAGAAATCTGTAGAGATGATCAAAAAGGAAATTGTGAGATGTGTTGAAGTCTCCAGTCCAGGTCCTCATGTTTTTCTACTGGTGCTCCAAAGCAGTCGATTCACCACAGAGGAGAAAAACTCTGTGGAAGCCCTGCAGGCGTTGTTTGGTCCAAAAGCTCAAGATTACATGATTGTGCTGTTCACCCACGGAGATGATCTTGAAGACCAGGAAATCACCATACAGCAGTATGTACGTGAAGCCAAACCAGAGCTCAGAGAAGTCATCCGCAGCTGTGGAAACAGGTTCCACGTCTTCAACAACAGAAGCAAAGACAGAAAGCAGGTGGAGGAGCTGATGAAGAAGATTGACGACATGGTGGCCGGAAATGGCGACACATACTACACAAATGAAATGTATAAAGAGGTGGAAGAACGAAGACAGAAACAAGCTCAAATGGAGGAAGAAGAATACGAGTTCCAGGCTCATCTGTTACGACGAATTCTGCTATTTCATTTACTTCTTAATAGACAATAAAAAAACATATTAGATGATGTAAACCTGTAGACAAATATCTATGCTGTGATTTTCTTTGATTAGTGTTAGCCTTTGTGTTGACTTTAAAAAAAGGAAAACAATGAATCTTAATTAAAATGAATGAGTTTGAAAACAGTAATCAGAAATCAAGCTGTGATGGGCTACAAATATTAAAAAAAAAAACACTTTTTATAGTAGCCCTGTTATGTAATCAGGGTAGTTGGATAAGTGTAAACTTCATTTTATGCTGTTTAGTGATGATAAATGATAAATGTAAGAATGATGCTGATGTGTCAGAAAATAGGCTCAAACAATAAGTGTAAGAGATTCTGTCTGTGGCTTCTTATTAAAACCTAATTCTTAAAATCTTTAAACATATTCCTACCACTACATACTTTTTCAGTGTTGTTTTATAAATACACAAATCATAATACAAATCATTGTACTCTTACCTTTTAAGATAACGACTCTCTAGTACAGGGGTAGGCAACTCCAGGCCTCGAGTGCCGGTGTCCTGGAGGTTTTAGATCACACCCTGGGTTAACACACCTAAATCAAATGATTAGTTCATTACCAGGCCTCTGGACAACTTCAGAAATGCTGAGGAGTCATTTAGCCTTTTAAATCAGCTGTGATGGATCATGGACACATCTAAAACCTGCAGGACACCGGCACTCGAGGTCTGGAGTTGCCTACCCCTGCTCTAGTACTATAGAAATTTTGCAGTTAGAGAAAAGATGGAGTAACGTGACTAAACTTTTTAAACTTTTGCTGTGCTTGAAGGGCTTTCAAACACACTAAACCCACCAGAATAAATTGTAAACTCTCCTGTATGATATGCTCTGATCTGTGTCTTTTAAAATGTGAAAAAACTCCACTTCTACCCTTAGATCAGGGGTGCCCAATCCCGGTCCTCGAGAGCTACCGTCCTGCAGCTTTTAGATGCATCCTTGTTCCCACATTCAGCATTCAGCTGTGTTGGAGTAGGGATGCATCTAAAAGCTGCAGGATAGTACCTCTCGAGGACCGGGATTGGGCACCCCTGCCTTAGATAGTACAAGTGTAAAAGGACGCGGCATGACTCAGGTATGGGTTGCTGATAGTTCGCCTTTATTTACGCTTCCTTCCAGCAAGATGCTGGTACCATCAGTTGCCTCCTTGACAAAACACACCACAGCAATTCATCAGTTTTCTGAGGCCCCTGGTGGCTATTGCAAAATAGGGAGGTGTCGTTAGAATAATGGGTCTCATCTGTGTTTGCCAACCTCCCCTGACACTACATCATGGCTGTATCCCAATTCAGGGTATGCAGCCTTGAAGGCCGATTACATCACAGCGACACGACGAAGGCTGTCCCAATTTCAAGGCTGCTTGAAATGCGGCCCTCAAATGCGTCCTTCATTTCCCTGAATTTTAAGGATGTGGCGGTGTAGACTTCGTCGTAGTCGTCAGAGGTGTAAACGGTTGACGGCTGAAGCGGGATGGCCGAAGAGTAAACTTTTAGAAGTAAGTACTGAATATTATGTCAATTATTTATGTGCAAATGTTTAATAACAAAGAACATTAAAACCATACTGTTGGCCAAATGTCAGCAAAGTTATGTGACATTAGCGATGTTAGTGCCAACTTGGTTTTAAAGCCTTTACTTTGAAATATACGCCGCTCAATAGTCGCCCTTAATCTCACAGAGATTGTGATGATTTTATGGATAATTAAAGTCAGTCATATATCCACAAACACAACAAGCTGAAAGTCAGTGATGCTGCTCGGTTTGCAGTCCTGAACATCACAGCACAAGCAGGATTCACTGCACTGTTAATGTGAGCTATGTTATATTGCTGCCTCTGTTCGGTGGTGTCGAGCCAAACGGCTTTAACGTGTGTTTGAACGAGCTGACGGTTCACTCGTTAAGCTGAAAGAAAGATGCTTTAATCACAGCAGTCACGCATGTGTCCACTGTACCATCTGGGAACTCTTCTTGTTTTGTAATAACACGAACACTAAATCCTCCTTCTCTGGTGCTGTTTTGTAGCAGTGTGTACACCTGAGACTGTCACCTGTCTGTCTGTCCTGCACTCTCTCTCTGTTTCTTTCTCTCTGATTGTGGAATAAAAGTATGAACATGTGTTTATAAGTTACACTTGTGTTTGAATCCTGCAGCTTATCACACATTTGATTTCCATGTGTGACAACTGCAAGTGTCCAGAGTGAGGACAGACTGAGGGACCCACTGCTGCACATCATCTGTGAGGCTTTGCAGCCCTGATGATCCACCAGGACAAACTCAGCAGTGTGTGAGGAAGAGGAGGAGGAAGAGCCAGCAGCAGCTGACAGATGGAGAGAATAGACAGACTGTTCCCTGTTTGTGAAGGACTGCTAGAAAAGTTTAACATAACTGTCTGTGCTGAATCAGTCTTATTAGGTAATGTTCAAATAATGTGATCATCTCAGTGTTTTCAGTGTGGGAGAAAGTACTCAGAGTACTCAGGGCCTTCAAGTTACACACTATGAAAGGCAGCAACAAGTTTAATGTGTTGGCCAGAGGGGCCGATGGCGCGATATGGCAGCCTCGCTTCTGTCAGTCTGCCCCAGGGCAGCTGTGGCTACAACCGTAGCTGCCTCCACCAGTGTGTGAATGTGAGAGTGAATGAATAGTGGCATTGTAAAGCGCTTTGGGTGCCTTGAAAAGCGCTATATATAAATCCAATCCATTATTATTATTATTATTAATGTTCAGAAACCTAAAGTCTATATCAGCAGCAGAATGGAGCTAAAATAAATGTTTGTTTCAGTTCTATGAAGCTTTGAGTATTTTGGATCAGTAGCACTGCTGTGTTTGTTGCATCATATTGCTGTAATTGTTTATATGCTTTATATATTCTGAGGTAAGTTGATCTATAGTGTTACATCATATTCTATAAGGATGGTATGTGTTTGTATACTTTCTGCCCAGTTTGACCCATTTAGCAGAAGTCAGCCTGTTTAAGGCTCTGATATCTATTCTGTGTGACTTAAAGCAGTTATGACATGGTCTGATTTTCTCACCCAATAAAGGAATATTTCATATATCAGTCTACTCTTCATTCTATCAGACACAGTTACCACAGCTCGTACATTTTCTTTTTATAAATATATGTAAGCAATGAGCCAAATTTAGTAATACCAACATACTGAAGGAACAATATTTGTCTCTTATATATGATACACCTATATATGCACTGTCAAAGATACTTGTCTTTGAGTGAAGATTTAAGGTGATAGAAAATATAAATAACTGCAACTTGAATCTTTGACCCAGAGTTCAAGCTCACTGTTGTAATATATACACACACACACACACACACACACACACACATACATATATATATATATATTAGGGGTGCAACGATACACAAAATTCACGGTTCGGTTCGGTTCGATACTTTGGTGTCACGGTTCGATATTTTTTCGATACAAAAAAAATGTTCATGCCTTTTTAATTTGTCATTTATTAAAATTATAAATATATATTTTAACTCAAAAGTACAGTTTTTAAATTTAACCCTAACCCTTGTGTGTGTTTTTTATTTTGACAGCGAATGCGCACCACTTATGTGCAGCCCTGGTTATTTAGCTCGTCATATTGAAGCCACAGAAATTCTTTTGTCCATGAAACCATAAAGCTGCACTTTCTTTTTGCCTTATAGTCTGATTTGTCATAACTTCTCCGTTTTGTGGTAAGCTTTTCTTTGGCTGTCACTTCTTCACCCTGACCTGTCTTATTTGGCTCAGCAGAACTAAAATAATATAAAATATATATCATATATCCTGCTGCTTTTACGCACGCACTCACATAAGCTCAGCGATTCTCTGCGCGATCAACCTCTCACATGTTTAAGCTGCGGGAGATTTCACTTGTCATGTTTGCATAGTAAGCTAACGATTAATAAGACGATGTCAGAGGAATTGGTGCACAAATTATCATCACTCACAGATCAGTGCTGTCGCTCTCTATACACAGTTCGCACGATTGCAAAGTGAAAGCAAAAAACAAGCGCAAATTCAAACGCGATTTCAATATATCACATATTGACAGTGGCTCACCGATGCCAATGACATAATTACCCAGCTACATTTCTGAAAGAATGCAAAAGCATTGACATATATTTTTCCTTCCTACAATAGCCCGACGGGCAGGGCAGAGATAGATTTTGGTACCCCGAATGAAAAAATCGCTAGCTCCGGGACGTCGGGCTAGCGATTTTGCGAGCCCTGTATCTGATTGAGGAATCACTCATCTTTGTCTTTGCACTAGGATGATGTCGGCTCAATTACACCAATGTAATTGAGCATTGCATGGCACATCCAACATACTGTTTTACTTTAGTCCATGACTCGCTTACCTTCAGGGTCATACGTCACATGAAAACCAAAATAATTCCAAATGCCAGATCTGGTCCATGTTGCAAGGAGAGCTTAACTTCTGTCTCGCTAGCTTGCCCTGCGCTCTTCCTTCTGAGATGCTGTCTGTGTTGAGCGCTCAGTGGATCTGCGTTCGACTACTCCGCCTAGGCTGCACTGTCGAGCCTAGGCGGAGTAGTCGAACGCAGATTCACTGAGCGCTCAACACAGACAGCATCGTCAGAAGGAAAGTTGATAAAATAAATTACAAATGTTGTATTGTTCGATACATATGCGTACCGAACCGAAAGGACTGTATCGAACGGTTCAATATCGATACGAATATCGTTGCACCCCTAATATATATATATTTCTTTAGTAGTTTTTTTTGTCTGCTTCCACTTGTCTTTGCACTAGGATGATGTCGGCGTAAATGTGCAGTCATATTCGTTGTGTTCCCACTAGTGCTTTCAGGTTAATCTCGTTGAAATGACCTTAACGCCACAACACGGCAAATCTCCGTTAACGAGCTACCGCCGATCGCTCCGTGCATGGGGCTAGACGGTCAACACGTTAACGAGCTAACTGCGCTAACACACTAGTTCACACCAATGTAATTGAGCATTGCATGGCACATCCAACATACTGTTTTACTTTAGTCCATGACTCGCTTACCTTCAGGGTCATACGTCACATGAAAACCAAAATAATTCCAAACGCCAGATCTGAATGAGGTTCAATTTGCCTGTTGCAAGGAGAGCTTAACTTCTGTCTCGCTAGCTTGCCCTGCGCTCTTCCTTCTGACTATGCTGTCTGTGTTGAGCGCTCAGTGGATCTGCGCTCGACAGTGCAGCCTAGGCGGAGTAGTCGAACACAGATTCACTGAGCGCTCAACACAGACAGCATCGTCAGAAGGAAATTTTTTCGAATAGTCTTCTTCTTTTAATCTTTATTTCACTTTCTACTTCTCTATCAGTACATGCAAACTGAAGGTAGCCATGTGACAGTAACTATCAACAACATTAGAAACAGGAATATTTCAGGAATTCAATGCTCTGAATTTAGTAAAAAAAAATTGCACAAGTTAGACTGGATGTTGGTTTTGTTTGTTATTATCAGATTTTTTCTTTTCTTTTGAACACACATATCGATTTTTGGTGACTGAAAGGAACCTATTTCTTTGGCATTATCTTAGATGCAGATGAAGAAGAGAAGTTCTTTCTTTAAAAAAGTTTATTTTTAACAAGTTGAATAAAATCATGAATCTTGTGAAATTTCTTGCTAGACTTTCTTATGTTGGGTCACCTTATTTTTCTTTGCAATGCATGTAAGTCAAGTCAGGATTTCCTTCCTTCCGTTAGATTCCTCTTCTTTTGGACATTACTGCTTCTATTTTTTCTCATTTTTAACTTTTATATATTTTTTTTAATTATTCAACTTTATTCAACAAAATTTTCTACTGTATTTCAATTGGAGAATCTTCAAATTCTCATTCAACTTACTCATTTTGTGTGTGTGTGCCTGCTTAACAAGCTCTGTCTCTCACTCTGCCAAGATTCATCTTAAAAACTTCTGTTTCAACTGCTGCTGTGTCCACAGTGTTTGCTCTACATCCATCATTTTACCCTCAAAATGTAGCCATTGTTGTTTTCTTTCCAACGGTGTGTCTTTCAAAGCTCAGAGATGTAAACTTTTTCAACTGTGTGGATCTAAGTAGAGGGATAACCTTCTAACTGACCCATAGGAATAAATTCTATTTTTTTTGCTGTTTGACTCAACAGCGGGAATGAGCCCACTTTTTAAATTGCTCCTTTGGCCAAATTTTTTGACAGCAGGAACATGAAGAACACACTGTTGTGCAGAACGAGCCCTCGGGATCGTCACTGTTTGAAAATGATTTTGATGGGAGTTAGGGTCTTGGATTTAGAAGCAGTTGTTCAACATGTGCACTGAGGTAGATTTGACATGGTTTTGCCACAGAGTAACAGTAGCTGTGTCCCAAAACGTCGGCTGCATCCTTCGGAGGCCGCATTTGAAGGCCGATTACGTCACAGCCAGGCGACGAAGGCTGTCCCAATTCGTCAACTCCTTCAAATGCGTCCTTCATTTCCCCGAATTTGAAGAATGGGTCGGGTGTGTCCTTCGTGGCCCACCATATCCCAGAATTCATAGCGCGGCCCAGCCAAATTTCAGCTGCCAACAATGGCGGCCGCTACTAAGTTTTAAAATTAGTCTTATTAATCTTTCTGGGTCACAAAATAAACTTTTAACATATTTTCAGGCGAGAAAGTAGCTGTGTAAATTTCAAATATCTGCTCGGTTTATCAAGACATGGCATATTTGCAAAAGTGTGCCGACGTTTTCGGAGACGTCTGTTACCCACCGGCTCGATAGCAAGCCGGGGGGTTCAATGGTCACTCTGAGAGCAGCGGACTCCCGGCTTCATCGTCTTCAGACCCCCGCTTTTTCGCTACTCAGGTTAAACATGATATATAAGTCACTTGGATAACTTAAAATTTTAATTTTTTACCCTTTTTCTGTGTTTTATTTGTTCCGGAGTAAATCGGTTTGGCTGATATCAAAGTTATTAAATTATTAGATATCCGGACAGTCCGGACAGTCACGCCGTACGAAGCCTTTGACCTTCAAAAGACTGAGTGCCAACTTAGTATGAGCACATTTGCAATGTGTGTATGAAAATGATTATAACCGCTTATTTTAGTAAGAGAAATCAAACATTGTCAATCCTGACTCCACAGGGAAACGAGCCTTTGTTGTACCTGTGTGTGTTTAATCTTTTGCATTCTGCCATTCAAACTTTAATGATTCAAACAAAAAAGTCCTAATCTGGGAAAAAAGAACTTAAATAAGAGTAAAAATGAAACTCCTAAAATGAAACTGAAGAGGTTTGAGTAAAAGGAAAATAAATGCTTTGTGTCTTTTGTTTGCTCTGACTCTTGTTCTCATTTTTATTTCAATAAGATCTTTTATGTCTGTTTGTGTTTTCTTTTGGAAAAATCTTTATTTGTTTCGCTTCATATCTTTATATGTAACTATCTTCTCAAACACTCTGCAAACCAATAAATAAATCCAATATATTTTTATAGGATGTTTTTACACTCAGATTTTTTCACTCCCTGCTCACTAACAGATGGACCAACACTATCAAATCCGAATCAGTTTTCAGGAAAATCACAAACTTCATCCATTAGTCTTTCTCTACTGATTGAAAACACACACACACAAACTTTGGACCTTTGAGAATCAAGAGTCTTATTTCTATAGATAAGTTAACTGAATTTGAATAAAGGCCTGACAGATGGATCTGCACCACAGCGACCACCAGAGGGAGCTGTTGTGCCACTACTGATCTCTCTTGGCGCCCTATCATCTGCTTTCTCTAATCCTAAAAAGATAAAGTGAAGCTCTTTGAGATCTTCTCTATACTTCTCCATCACTCTCAAAGCAAACATCACATCTGTAGTTCTCTTTCTCAGCAGGAAGTCATGCTCATTGATCACCACCTGTCTTCTCATTCTAGCATCATCAACGTTCCATTTCTTCATGGTATGGCTCAACAACATTATCCCTCGGTGGTTGCTACAGCTCTGCACATCAACCTTCTTCTTAAAAACAATACAATTACATTTTTCTCCATACCTCAGGGATCCCCTCACTCTCTCCAGGATTGTGTTAAACCATCTAGTTAAAAAAAAAAAACAGTCCACCACCCTCTCTCCTACACATAGAGACATACCATCAGGTATGTCATCTGGACGACCTTTGCACTCTTCATCCACTCTGTTTACCAGGTCATGTAACCTATTAGTATTCCAGTTTGCTTTCTTCATCTCATCACCCAGGTAACCTGGGTGTAAAAAAAACGTATTTTCCGGCGATGTTTGCTACCCCACAATCCTTTCTGTTCTGTAGTAAATTCAGTGACATTTGACCGTCCTGTTGCTCCCATTGAAATTTATACAGCCTATTTAAAACCTGAAACTTAAAATTGTCCGTAGCTTGCTGTTGTTACCTACCTATGTTTTCTATCACTGTGTTTGATGGTACAGCTTTACTCTGCTATAGCTGTGTGCTATAGTTTATTCTTATTAGTGGTTTTTACCTGTGAACATAATCTCACACTTATATGACTCTGACGTTATAGTGCTAATTATTTTTATTATTTTATTGTTGCGTTGTCTATGTTCTCTATCACTGTGTATGATGGTACAGTTTTACTTTGCTATAGCTGTGTGCTATAGATTATTCCTATTAGTGGTTTTTACCTGTGAACATAATCCCACACTTATATGACTCCGATGTTTTAGTGTAAATCATTTTATTGTTTTATTGTTTTATGTAAAGCACTTTGGCATGCCCCTGGCTTTTAATGTGCTCTATAAATAAAGATTGTTGTTGTTGTTGTTGTTACCACTGTCCTGTTTGAAATGGATACTAACTAGCTAACTGACTGAATGCCCATTAACCTCATAACTCCTGTTTGTGTGTGTGTGTGTGTGTGTGTGTGTGTGTGTGTGTGTGTGTGTGTGTGTGTGTGTGTGTGTGTGTGTTTGTACAGAGAGACAGCCAGGTTCATAATGGATATAAGGAAGTTTGTTTTTTTGTTTTTTAAAGGAGCCACATTCAGGCAAAAGTGTAAAATCAAATGATCGATCAATCAAGAATAATGTTGGATCAGTGTTTCAATATTTATATATTATTTTAGATGTTCATGTGGTTTGGTTATTTTCCTTTTGGTTGAAAGTACACTGAGACAGAACTTTTTGTTAGTGATCTTAATAGTATTTTGAACCAAATGTTCAACTGCTTCTTTCATCATTATTTTTGCCTGTATGAATGAGAGAATATTAGATAAACAGGTATTGACAGGTTTCTTGGTTTCACCATCATGAAACATTTCTCCAAGACAAATCACTTCATAACCCTGCCCAAGTGCCCATCCGCCTTGGAGATGGCTCAGCTAATGGCTGATCATAGCTTCTCGCTCCATGGTATCTCAATGACTATTGTCTCAGACTGCGGCTCCCAGTGCACTTTCTGGGTCTGGCAGGAACTGCTGACTGAAAAAGAGAAAGAATAACAATAACTTTATTGATCCCAAAGCAAAATTCCCATGTCTGACATGGCACATCTGCTGGTTGTATGAGAACTGAAAGACCTGACAACTGTCCCTGCAAATGATGTTCTGTATCTCTCTGCTTAATACCCGTGTTTTTCATTGATCATTTCACCATAGTTTTTCACGGTGTTTGCTGGTGAAAAGAAGATTAAAATACTGGTTAAACATCAGTTGGAGCATGGCCCTTTATTCTACTTGGAACATGAAAAACCTTCAGGACCAGTGACAATCTGGGATGGATAACATTTTTGTTGTGTATGAAAGAAGTACTGTAACTGCTATTTCTGGGGGGGGGAAACTACACATCACCAAAGAAAAGAAGCTAAAACATATTGTAATATATGTTTGCACTGATTGCCGATCACGCTTCAACTGAGTCGTCCTCGGTCAGAAGGAATGGTACTCCACAGTGATGTAGTTCAAATAACTTTAATAAGGAGGTGGCAGATGACATCAACAGGATGTACAGCGTTGGTAGGGAGGCGATTGCATTTCAGTATTCACATGCAGGTAAAGGGGGTGTGAGTGTATATATGGGTGTGTGTGGTCATCTGTAAACAGAAAGAACAAACATTTGTATTAACCACTATGGATAGCAGCAGATAGCAGAGGTGGGACCAAGTCATTGTTTTGCAAGTCTCAAGTAAGTCTCAAGTCTTTATCCTCAAGTCTCAAGTCAAGTCTCAAGTAATGTCAGGCAAGTCAGAGTCGAGTCTCAAGTCACTGGTGTAAAAGTCCGAGTAAAGTCACAAGTCTGAAATTTTGAATTTCAAGTCCTTTCGAGTCTTTAAAAAAAAAAAAGAATGTTGCAGTTATATGCTAAATGTAAATATTAGACCATGTAATTTTTAAATCTGTGTTTTTCTCAACACATGACAAAATAGTGAACTTAGAAAATATACACAAATTGTGAAATTGCACCTCTATAAAATGCAGCTCAATTAAACCTAGCTCCAAGAATAATTTTCACCGAGAGTTCTGAGATAAGCTGTATGTTATTCTTGGATGCGCTTGTAGGACTGGCTTTAAAATCGCATGACAAAAATATCATACATATTAAAAAAAACTGCATCACCAACGTAGCCTGGAAAACATTTGCTAGTTAGATGAAGTCAGCTATCTCATCGTAGCATATTTATATGCATATTTATAATTATACGGTTCTTGGAGTGAGTGCATACACTCATGAAGTTTAGTAACTTCAGGTCACTGCAACAAGCCCAGCTACAGTTTACCGACGGATGGGTACAGGACCTTGAAATGCACCGTGTAGAAAGTAAAGACCATCGTACATATCATAAGTTTACCAGTCTCACAAATCGTCGTCATAAATACACATTCGTTAACCGTTTATTAATAGGACCTTTGAGCTCAACGGTAATTAATTAGCAGTGGAAATAATTTCTGGTACGCATCACAGAAATGTAGCAGGGACAATAATACTGTATGCTGTAATCGTACTGGGCAATTAGTGATACAAAAAACCTGTTTTATCCTGTGAATAAAAGTATATGTTTTTGTCAATGTACCATAATAACAGAAGCGAAACGCAATATTGTGTCAGGACAATTCACTATTTATGCACAATAAACAAAGGAGCGACAATTTCTGTTCAGCGCCAGACTTGCTTGTAACCTATATCACCAATTATGTTATGAAAAATGACGCATTAACTACTAAAAAACACTGACCTTCGTGTAAATGCTTGGAGCAGACTAACCTGTGAGCTGCAGTGTTCTGGGACGTTATATTTGGTCTTTGAATGGCTGCAATCCAGTCGCCTCTTTGTTACTTCGGAAACATGGCTCGAACAATTTCTCTTCAACGACGTAATCCGATAACAACCGATCTCTTTACCCGTCGGCTTCCCGTGGCTGTCATGCGACCGGCTATTGCAGTTAATAATACAACAGCTTCTTGACATTTTTGTGTTTCTTTTTATCGCTGTGTGACTGATTTCAATTGAAAGCCTGCGTGCGCTAGTACCTCTTGCCACGAGTTCCCAGAATCCTTTGTGGTTTTACCCCTGAATGACGTCACATTTTCAATCTCTATATAATATGCATGTTAAATTTTATATTTGGGGTGAAATATCAAGTCTTTTCAAGTAAACCGGTTCAAGTCCAATTCAAGTCCCAGGTCATTGGTGTAAAAGTCCAAGTCAAGTCACAAGTCTTAGAACATTTTTTCAAGTCAAGTCTAAAGTCATAAAATTAATGACTCGAGTCTGACTCGAGTCCAAGTCATGTGACTCGAGTCCACACCTCTGGCAGATAGCTTCTACAGTAGGCCTACTGTGGGTTTCCAGCGTAATGTTATACAATCTGCCATAACCTCAAGGCCACTAGATGGCACCCTAAGACCATAAATGAATTTCTGGCTCGTATATACATTGGCAAACCAGACCTCTGCAGATTACAACGATTCAGAGAATAAACATAGTAAATAGTTACATCCACCTACAACCACGATGCTTGACAGTAAGTCGTATATGGAATGAAATATGGGCTGAACACAAGGCTGCCTGTAGTAGGCCAAAAAAACGTAAATTAGCGATAGCAACGGGACCACCTTCTTACGTAGCAAATTACACAGATGAAGTCAAACAAGCATCACTCTCATCTTACAATACTCACATGGTAAGCACGCACACAGTATTAACTCACACAGGAATGCAAGTAAATACGTTATCCTCCGACACACCTCTCATCTGTGCAGAACTGCGCTGAACACGTTCCCAACCGGAAGTACAGATACCGAGGTGCATCATGGGTAACGTAGTCTAAAACAGCTACAGTGAACAAGCGGACTTTTAACACATATTCTTGCTTATCTTTTTTAATTATCTGTAATGATATATAATACATATGATATTGGAATAAAATAGCCATGTGTAATGTTTTGGAGAAGAGAGAACATGTTTCTTTTTGGGATTTCAGGGGTTTTGACAAAGCAAAGAACTGTGAAAGGAAATGTGTTTTAAGAAACAGATTACATGAAATGTATCTTAGCAGATGTGAAAAACCAAGTGGCTACAACATATTTAAAGTTCATAAAAGGAAGGGGGTCTTTACTCAAGAGTCTCTATTTAGAAAAGTTTGCTTGGATCGTTGAATGACAACAGTCAGTGAAACCGCTGTCTTGTTACTTTGTGAAGGAAGCCTAACTCTGGTTCTCTTTGTGTCCAGGAAACTCTTGGAGAGTTCGGAGTGAGGGATAAGAAGAGTGTGTGTGGGAGGGATCAGTTCACCTGTAGCTGGGACAGTCACTGCTGTGGAAATCACGTTTTGTCTGAACCATTTTTGCACCTTGTTTTCACTAAATTCACTGTTAAGGAAGCCCTGTGACTGGGTCCTGATTATCCGTCACCAACATGACATTAAATCTTTTCTGGCACCAACGTGACTGCAGTGTTTTCACAGAGCTTCTTACTTCCTTGTTCTACAACATTCCTTTAAGAAAGGAACTTCGTGAGAATATTTAATGTTTGTTTCATTATTTGCTTTTCAACACTTCCCAAAAAGCCTTTTCAGTGGAAACTGAACGGTTTTACTGGCATTTCCACATCACTATCCAATTTTCTGTTATGTTAGTTACAAAATGCAACACCCTTGTTTCTGTCTGACAGTAGAGAGCACAGACGAGCAGGTTGGGGTCTGTGGCCCGGCTGTGGGGAGGGATGGAGCAGTGGATTCAGGGAAGCCTTGCAAACATAATTGCGATCCATTATCCTAACACACCTCCCTATTTCCCAATAGCTGCTGAAACCAAGAAGTCGCTGGGAGAAAGCTTAAAGTAAACTTTTTCATCTTGACTAAGATTGATTTCTTCTTTTTTATAGTCAACAAAAAGTTCAAAGCTAGTCAAGGCAGATTAACACCTATAATGGGAAATTTCTTTTCTTTTATGTATTGGTTACATGCTTTAGCAATATCACTTTTGGGTTTTTAAAGGCACAAATGTGGAAGAGCATTCAGCCTCAACTTTATTGCACACACACAACCAGGCAGCCTGAGAAAGTTGGTGAAACCCAATAGGGATTTGGAGTTGAAGTCACACCGCAATGCATTGTGGGAGCGCGCCGCCATCTTAGAGGGCCACGAATAGCGTGCATCGGTAATGTGGACCCGTATGAAATATGGCAGTGGAGTGAAAACCCAGACCACCTACCGCCGTTGTCCAACCCTGACACCTTCTCGTACCTTGTCTGTCGGCGCATACATGTCAAATCCTTTTCAGAATTATGAATCCCTGGAGGCGCACATCTAATTCACAAACGGTTGGGTGCAAGATTTGTCCATTTTTAAGTCTCCACGTTGTGAGTACGTTGACTATATGACCAAGATACAGCCAGAGGTTGCACATAACATTGACTTTTCCTCAGCAGCTGCTCCAAAAATTGCTCTAGATGTAGTGAAAGGCAAAAGGAGCCGTCCGCAAAAAAGGCAAATTCCACCTGCTAGTCTGAAGTTGTCACCGATAAGCTACTCCATAAACAGAACATAAACAGAACATAGTTCTGCTGCATCACACATTAGGATGTTTGTTCTAATTTTCTATGACCTCATCGCATTGAAAATAAAACTAAAAGCCTATAAAGAACAATATGAATTTACCAACAAAAAACGATGGCAGAGAACTCGATATCAGCTCGTCTCACCGCTGCTATCCAAGCCTGACGTCTTTGTTTGGTAACATCAGATACATGAGAGCCCTCACGTTGCTTCCAGGAGAGGAAATGATAAAAAGAGCCCATTTTCCAGCTTATTCCCTTCCCGATCGTGCGATCTAACATTGCAACTGACAACACAACTGATGTTTCTGTGTGCTTTCGCTCCTGTAGTCCTTTGGCCTACTAAACAAAGGGCTACATCACACTCCAAAGCTCTATGGGGGGAAAGTCCACAGGTGTGAAGCCTTTGGTTTGTCTCATCTTACACATCGTTTTCTCTCCGTTTTGGCCTCCCGTCAACACTGAGACGGTGTATTTGCTGATGGAACACACAGCGTTTCCAAATGCTCTCGAAAACGAATACATTTGAAAATGGTGCTTTTTTTTTGCATCGCAGTGTGGACAGTGAAAACAGAGACTTTCTAAAACGATTATGCATGTTAGTCATATGATGCAGTCATGTGACTAAGATAGCGGAGGGCATAATACAGCAGCTGTTTTGATTGCTCTCAATCTTGACAGCCCTATTAAATATTAATATCAGTCTGTACATGCTCCACATAGCTTTTCTTCAAACTCTTTAATCCTCACTCACTTTTGCAACTTTGTACTTTTGTGTTACTCGCAGCAACAACTCCACCTCATTGTTAGTCTATTTAACAAAAACTCGGTGCTTTTCCTCAACATTCTGCCGCGACATGTCAAAGAGCCGGAAAGTAAATAAGTAGCAGACAGAAATGAGGCAGGTCAAATCGTCTTACGTTTCACACATGCGCAGTACTGGAACATAAGTATTTTCGCCCGTTTCAATGTAGACGCACAACTAAAAATGCTAGTTTTCAAATCTATCCGGGCTAGTATGGACGTAGCCCTAGAGTTAAATCAGAGATAAGGAGTTGTAAAAATCTCCCTCCTTCTGGAGAGGGCCAACGGTGTAAAGAACAGCTGTGGAATGCTTTTGTCTGGCTGACAGACCACGTGACTTTCCCGCATTGCTTTGTGAGTAGGAATGGCAACAAAATCAAAACACTGCATCAAGCGCTTGTATTTCCAGCACCGGTAATCATTAATTCTGCGGTTTTAATCCCTACTTGCATTTTATTTGCCCCAAAAACAGTTATGTACAAAACGACGGAGAACAAGCCAGGTCCGTACAAAGAAAAAATCTGAGTGAAAGTCTCAGACCCATACGAGCGTACAGAGTGGAGTAAGGACGTTAGCGTGCTGCCCAGCTCCCTGCAACAAGCCCAGGTCCAGTTTACTTTGGTGATTTGGACTATTCTGTCACGGCTGGCGGAGTGAGCCGTGTGGAGTGGAGGAAAAGGAGGACCCAAAATGCAGCAAACTGATGATACGAGTGAAGTTTATTTACACGGTGGCAGTGGCAAAAACAGGCAATGAAGCATGAGTAATGACAAACCTAAACTAGGAGAAACTAAAGAGGCAA